>NC_082678.1:15156515-15459545 GCF_025265405.1 Mesoplodon densirostris | reverse complement strand
TTCCAGACACAGCACTGCCTGAATTCCCCAAACCTCCAGGGTGCTTGGGGCCCAGATGTGGAAGCCGGTTCTGGAGGGAGCACATCATAGCTCGACTCCACCTCAGAAAAACAAAACCGGAGGGACTGATTGTTTTTAAAACAAGCCATTTTACATGGGTAATGCTGGATTAAAAATACTCATTTCCTTCATTTTCCTGAGTCGATGAGAGAAAGCCAAAGGGAGAATCATGGAATTATCCCGGCAAAGTCCGGCTAAACATCTGCTTTCCCTTTAAACACGCAGGTGGAGGAACCAGGCGGGCTCAGGGCTGAGGGGTCAGGCTCCTCTCTACCCTGCCCCCTGGGGCTGCTGGCCTGCCCACTCCCGCTGTGTCTGCCCCCTCAATGCTGCCCTGTGTTTGGTGCAGGAGAGGCCTTGGCCTGTGGGCAGCTTTTCCCTCCTGTCCAACGTCGACCTTGAATAAGGTTGAGGCTGGGAGTCTCATGGCCTGTGACCCCCACAGGGACCCCCCGTTGTCCAGCACTTCCTGTGTGTGTCTGTTTTGTGTGTGTGTGTGTGTGTGTGTGTGTGTGTGTGTAAGCAATCATATTCTATTATTGTGGGTCCCCGCCACACCGAGACTTGAAAGACAGCAGCTCCTACGGACTCTTCGTAGTTAGCGACAAAGTTGTATCAGGAGTGCGTCCCTACCACAGGTGAAGAATCATGTTGAGGCTACAGCAAACACTGAAAGTCATACATTCAAAACAAATGGGTCATTTCCATGTGAAATGTCTCAGAACAAGCCAGAAAATACAAAGACTAGACTGTGCTTAACTTGGGATGGGGGGGATACCCTACCTAGAATTTACACCCTCTCAGGGATAGGGACACAAACACGTCCCCTTGTGCCCTGGTATCTGCCTCTGTCATACTTCCTGACAGGATACATGTGGGACAGGCATGGCTCAGCACCTCTGCTGGGTGTTAATTTGTCAGCTTCATCGCCTTGAGATCCTGTAACAGGTTCCCTCTTAATCCTCAGATGGATTGGGCCAAGCTTCAGACATATTCTAGATTCCACCAGTTCTTTTCGTTCTGTTTATTTTCCACTGGTGTCTGTTAATCAAGGACTCTTTTTAATCAATTTGTTAATTGAAGTACAGTTGATTTACAATGTTGTATTAATTTCTGCTGTACAGCAAAGTGATTCAGCTTTACGTATATAGGCATTTTTAAAATATTCTTTTCCATTATGGTTTATCATAGGATATTGACTATAGTTCCCTGTGCTCTACAGTAGGACCTTGTTGTTTATCCATCCTGTATATAAAAACTTATATCTGCTAACCCCAACCTCCTGCTCCATCCCTTCCCCAACCCCCTCCCCCTTGGCAACCACCAGTTTGTTCTCTATGAAGGACATTTTTAAAGAGTGTCTTTTTTATTTTATTATTTTTTAAATTTTTGGCCATGCTGTGGGGCTTGCGGGATCTTAGTTCCCTGATCAAGGATTGAACCCGGGCCACAGCAGTGAAAGTGCCGAGTCCTGGACAACGGGACCGCCAGCGGATTCCCAAGTGTGTCTTTTTTAAAAATAATTTTTATCAAGGGTAAGTGATCACATTACAGGAAATTAGAAAAGCAGAGATAAAGATTTAAAATACCACAGTCTTTCTCCTTTTGTGACAATGACAGTTGATTAGCTAGCATTCTGGTGTCTTTTCCCCCATGCATGTTTTACTGAGTGTTCAGATTTGTGTCATAAAAATTGGATGTCTTATTGTTATTGTTATTGTCAAATTCTAGGTATTTATAAGGCTTCTACTTCCTAAAAAAGAAAATGAGTAACTTTTAAAAGTTTGGTTTATTGAGGATAATTTATGTACAAATTTATTATGTAAATTATTAGTGTTATGTTAAAAGTTATCCTTTTTCAGAGCACAGTTCAGTTCAGCAAATGGACAGACGCAAGTAGCCATGATACACTCAAGATATCAGCTATTTCCTGCATCCCAGAAGTCAGTACCTCTTCCCACCTCCAGCCCCCAGCAAATCCTGATCTGCTTCCTGTTCCTATAGTGTGGTCATTTCTAGAATGTCATATAAACAGGATCACACGATACGTAGCTTTTCTTGTCTAGCTTTTTTTTCACTTTGCACAGTGCTTTGAGAGTCAGCCTGATGTTACAAGATCAGTTGCTGAGTAGTAGTCCCTCATGTGTATATATCAACATTTGGTTGTTTCCAGTTTGGAGGGTAGCATGACCAGAGCTGCTGTGAAATTGTGTGCAGGTCTTGGTATGGGAATGCAAAATGGAACAGGCCACTTTGGGAAACACTTTGGCAGCATTTGAGATTCCCAGCCATTCTCATCCTCACCAACACTTAATAGTGCCGTCATTTAAATTTTGGCCATTAGTAGATATGTCGTGGTGTCCTGTTGAGATTTTAATTTGCATCTTCCTAATGACCAATGATATTGAGCGTCTTTTCATGTGAGTATTTGCCATCCATATATCTTCTCTGATAAAATGTGTCTTTTGCTCATTTTTAAAAATTGAAGTACAGTTGTTTACAATGTTTCAGGTATACAGCAAAGTGATTCAGATATATATATATGTATACATATATATATATATATATATATGTATACTTTTCCATTATAGGTTATTACAAGGTATTGAATATAGTTCCCTGTGCTATTGTTTATCTATATATCTGTTAATCCCAAATTCCCAATGTATCTCTCTACCCCCTTTCCCTTTGGTAACCGTAAGTTTGTCTTCTATGTCAGTGAGTCTATTTCTGTTTTGTAAATAAGTTCATATGTATCATTTTTTTAGATTCCACATATAAGTGATATCATATATTTGTCTTTCTCCGACTGACTTACTTCACTTAGTATGATAATCTCTAGGTCCATCCATGTTGTTGCAAATGACATTATTTCATTCTTTTCATGGCTGAGTAATTGCATATATATGTGTGTGTGTGTATGTATGTATATATATACACATACACACATACCACATCTTCTTTATCCATTCAGCTGTCGATGGACATTTATGTTGTTTCCATGTCTTGTCTATTGTAAATAGTACTGCTATAAGCACTGGGGTGCAGGAGTCTTTCCAAATTAGTTTTTGTCTTTTCTAGATATATGCCCAGGAGTGGGATTGTTGGATCATATGGTAATTCTACTTTTAGTTTTTTAAGGAACATCCATACTGTTCTCCATAGTGGCTGCACCAATTTACATTCCTACCAACAGCGGAATGTAAATTTTTCTGCACACCCTCTCCATCATTTATTATTTGTAGACTTTTTGATGATGACCATTCTGACTGGTGTGAGGTGATACTTCATTGTAGTTTTGATTTGCATTTCTCTGATTATTAGTGATGTTGAGCATCTTTTCATGTGCCTGTTGGCCATCTGTATGTCTTCTTTGGAGAAATGTCTATTTAGATCTTCTGCCCATTTTTTGATTGGGTTGTTTGTTTTTTTTATGTTGAGCTGTTTGAGCTGTTTGTATATATTGGAAATTAATCCCCTGTCAGTCACATCATTTGCAAATATTTCCTCCCAGTCTGTAGGTTGTCTTTTTGTTTTGTTTATGGTTTCCTTTGCTGTGAAAAATCTTTTAAGTTTAACTAGGTCCCATTTGTTTATTTTTGCTTATGTTTCCATTACTCTAGGAGATAGATCCAAAAAATATTGCTGTAATTTATGTAAAAGAGTGTTCTGCCTATGTTTTCCTCTAGGAGTTTTATAGTATCCAGTCTTACATTTAAGTCTTTAATCCATTTTGAGTTTATTTTGTATATGGTGTTAGAGAATGTTCTAATTCATTCTTTTGCAAGTAGCTATCCAGTTTTCCCAGCACTACTTATTGAAGAGAATGTCTAGTCTACATTGTATATTCTTGCCTCCTTTGTCATAGATTAATTGACCATAAGTATGTGGGTTTATTTCTGGACACCCTATTCTGTTCCATTGATCTATGTGTCTGTTTTATTGTGCCAGTACCATACTGTTTTGATTATTGTAGCTTTGTAGTATAGTCCCAAGTCAGGGAGTGTGATTCCTCCAACTCTGTTCTTATTTCTTAAGATTGTTTTGGCTATTCAGGATATTTTGTGTTTTCATACAAATTTTAAAACTTTTGGTTCCAGTTCTGTGAAAAATGCCATTGATGATTTGATAGGGATCACATTGAATGTGTAGATTGCTTTGGGTAGTATGGTCATTTTAACAATATTGATTCTTCCAATCCAAGAACATAGTATATCTTTCCATCTGTTTGTGTCATCTTCAATTTCCTTCATCAGTGTCCTTTAGTTTTCAGAGTACAGGTCTTTTCCTTCTTAGGTAGGTTTATTCCTAGGTATTTTATTCTTTTGCTCATTTTTAAACTGAGTGGTTTATCTGATTATTGAGTTATGAGTTCTCATATGTTCTGGATACAAGTCCTTTACCAGATGTGTATTTTGAAAATATTTTTCTCCCAGGCTGGCTTGTAATTTCATTCTCTTAACAGTATTTTTGAAAGGCCAAAGTTTTAAATTTTGATGAATTCCAATTTATTAATTTTTTCTTTCATAGTTCATACTTTTTATGTCCTCTCTAAGAAATCTTTGCCTGACGTAGAGTCATAAAGATTTTCTCTATGTTTTCTGCTAAAGTTTGATAATTTTAGCTCTTCCATTTAGGTATATGATCTATTTCAAGTTAATTTTTTTTTTTTTTTTTTTTTTTTGCGGTATGCAGGCCTCTCACTGTTGTGGCCTCTGCCCTTGCAGAGCACAGGCTCCAGATGCACAGGCTCAGCGGCCATGGCTCACGGGCCCAGCCACTCCACAGCATATGAGATCTTCCCAGACTGGGGCACGAACCCATGTCCCCTGCATTGGCAGGCAGACTCTCAACCACTGCACCACCAGGGAAGCCCTCAAGTTAATTTTATTATGGTCTGAAGTTCAGTCTTTTTTTGCATGTCCATCTCCAGTTGTCTTAGCACCCTTGGTGAAAAGACCATCCTTTCTCCACTGAAATACTGTGGCACCTTTGTCAGAAATCAGTCAATTGTGTGTGTGTGTGTGTGTGTACACTCTCCATCCTGTTCCATTGATCTATTTGTCTATCTTTCACCAATACCACATTGTCTTCATAAGTACAGCTTTATAGAAAGTCTTTAAATCAGATATTGGGAGTCTTTGTTCTTCTTTTACAAAATTATTTTGGCTATTCTAGGTCCTTTGGATTTCTATATGAATTTTAGAATTAGCTTGCCAATTTCTGGGGAAAAAAATGCCTACTGGCATTGAGATTGGAAATGCATTGAGACTATAGAGCAGTTTGAGGAGAATTGACACCTTCATAATATTGAATCTTCTGCTGCGTGAACACAGCATATCTCTACAGTATCTTTTTTTTTTTTTAATGTGTACAGGTGTTTATTGCTATACTGGTGAAATTGGGAAAAAGCAGAAAACTGGATAGAGCCTAAATGTATACCAATGAGATATTTAAAATACTATCTGGTCATTGAAAAGAATTAAGGTAATTTCTATGTACACTGATATTGAATATCTCTAAGATACAACAGAAGAAAAAGTAAGGTGCAGAATAGGATATACTAAGCTTCCACTTGTAATTTTTTAAGTGGAGAGAAATACGCAAACACCCACAAACATAATGTTTATATATGCATAAAATATATCTGGCAAGACATTTAAGAGACAGTAACAGGTTGCTGGGGGAAGAGAGTCCAAGGCCCAGGAATAGATGTGAGAAAAATATGGAAGGTATTATTCTAGTTCAAGAAGAAAGTACTTTTTGAATTTTTGAATAAGAACTTATTCAAAGGATAAGATACCACAAGTAGAGAAAAGCATGCTTAAAGTACAGCAGGACAGCACAGAATAAAAGGGAAAAAATGTCTCACACACAAAAATTGAAATTCCATTATCCAGGATCTGCATTTTTTAACTTGACATTACTTATGGGTATTTCCATGACCAGTATGCTGAGGGGATTTGAAGAGACAGCCACCTGTATTCCTCCCAGCCACACCATTCACTGTGTGCCTCAAATGCTTTAAGCTTCGTGTTCACGAGTACAAAACTGAGATAACAGCATATCCTTTCCAAGGGTTATGGTCATGACTAAAGGAGATGGGCTGGCGCCAACCACTCCCCACCCACAAGCACAAGGCAACAGTTTCCTGCCCTTCCTCCCCCATTATCACAATATTAGAAGAGTTTTAGACTTGGACTTGAGATGGGTAATAGTTCTTTTAACTTTTTTTTTTAAATTATTTTATTTTTGGCTGCACAGCATTCAGGATCCTAGTTCCCCAACTAGGGATTGAACCCATGACCCCTGCAGTGGAAGGATGGAACCCCAACCACTGGACTGCCAGGGAAGTCCGGGTAATAATTCTAATTCATTAGAAAATATTAGTTAAGATTTGAGTACTATTGGGACTTCCCTGGCAGTCCAGTGGTTAAGACTCCATGCTTCCACTGCAGGAGGTGTGGGTTGGATCTCTGGTCAGGGAACTAAGGTCCCACGTGCCACGCAGTGTGGCCAAAATTAAAAATAAATAAATAAATAATATGCGAAAGTCATAAAAAATTTTTTAAAAAGATTCGACTACTATTAAAAGAGTTGGTTGCCTAATTTCTTTCTCTCCACTCTGTGAGCTTTCTCTGAGCAGGGTACCACCATACACTTTGGTGTTCCGATGTCCTAGCTTTGCTCTTTCAATTTTGGCAGCGAATGCCAGCATCAAGTCAAGTCCATGGATGGCGAGCTCGAAGCCTATAAGAAATCCATCATAAAGGAAGAAGAAAAGAACGAGAAGCTGGCCAGTATCCTGAACCGGGCAGAGAGGGAAACCAGCCTGATGCAGAAACTGACTTCGCAGTGCCTGGCCAAGGAGGAAGCCCTGCAGAATGAGTTCAACACCTACAGGCTCACCCTGCTGGACACGGAGGACACACTGGGCAAGGCCCACATGGTACGGTCATGTCTCCCACCCTCAGGGCAAACCTCCCCGACCTCTTTCACAACACCCACCCTTTGGCTATTTCTTTCCAGGAATACATGGCAACCATAGGCCAATTGCAGACTCTCCACCAGACCATCCAGCATGAGCTGGAGCTGAGGAGGAAGATGGATGCCTCCATCATGGAGAAGCTGCAGGAGCACATGACCTCCAACAAGATGACCAAGTACTTCCACCAGCTCATCCTGAAGCTCCAGAAGAAAAAGACCAACCTGGTATGCCACTGCACACACCCGGGCCTCGAAAGGCAGATGCCCCCAGGGAGAGCAGGCATTGGGGTGCCTCTCGCGGGGAACAGACCACATGCGGCGGAATGGGCGGGAGCAAGGGGCACTCAGCATGTTCATTCACCTTTCATTTTTTTCTAGTTGAAAATAAATGCATTTTCATTGTAGAAAACCTAGAAGTACCAAAAGGCATAAGAGGAAAATAAGGAAGCTGTAGTCCCACCATCCAGAGATAATCTCTTCTGAAATTGTGGTGTATTTCCTTCTGGAAATTTTTCTAAACACACACGGTCATACTCATACACACAAAGACACACAGAAACACACGTGCACATACACATCCCCACGTGCACATATGAGCAAACACATGCACACTCGTTCACACACACAAACATGTACACATTTGTGCAACATGTTCACATACATGAACACATGTGTGAAGACACCTATGCACACGCAACCCTAGAGGACATAGGACTCTTACTATATACCAGTTTTTAATCCATTTACATTAATTTTAATGAAATACGACACAGAGAAAAGTGCACAAACAAGTGTAGTTGTCAATGAATTTTTCACTATGTATGTAGTGTTTTATTTTACATTATTGGCCACATTCAACATAACATTTTCCATTAAATATTCTTAGAAAAAGTACATGTTGGCTTATGCATCACATTTCATCCTACAAATGTATGTGTTTTGTTCAACAGTTCTCTCATTAGACACTTCAGGTTGTTTCTAGGTTTTAAACTTTATAAATAACTCAGCACTGAACATGCTTGCTCACACATCTTTGTCCACATGTCTGAGGATAAATTGCTGCAGCAGAAACCCTGGTCAAATTGGTAGGAGCATTTTTTGTGTGTGTGTGGTATGCGGGCCTCTCACTGCTGTGGCCTCTCCCGCTGCGGAGCACAGGCTCTGGACGCACAGGCTCAGCGGCCATGGCTCACGGGCCCAGCCACTCTGCGGCATGTGGGATCCTCCCGGACCAGGGCGCAAACCCACGTCCCCTGCATCGGCAGGTGGACTCCCAACCACTGCGCCACCAGGGAAGCCCGGTAGGAGCATTTTAAACGAATTGTGGAGTTGCCCAAGCCTCTGCCTCCCCAGGGTGTGCCTGGAGGTCCTGAGTGAATATGATTGGCCCACCTGGCCTGGGGACCCCACTCCTACCCCTGTCATGAGCTCTCTCTTGCTCCCTCAGGGGTCTTGCTTTTCTCTGAGTGGGGGGTCCCTGTGTCCTTAGAAAAGCAATTTGTTACTTAAATAGTTTCTTCTTTGGCTCTTCCTGTGATGTGACCCCCTGCCTCGGGGCTTCTGTCTATCTGGCTAGCAGCCTGAAGCACCTCACCCCTCCCAGATACCTGGGAGGAGACCAGCTCACTCCCTGCCTGGTGTGCTAAGGAACTGGAGAGACAGGGCTGGAACCAAGACCGCCCATGCCTGGATCTCCTTGAGATGCCCTAGCTGATGCTGGTGGAGTACTTCCAGTTCTTATTCTGGGAAGTGGGGGCAAGACTACCTGCTGGGAGCAAAAATGGGGGGGAGTCAGTGTGTACTGGAGAAGCTATGGAGTGTGGTGGATGTGAAGTAAACCTGCCCAGCCCTGCTGCAGCACCACAGAGGCCGGTCGCCCCCAGGTGTCCCTCTTCCCCAGCCACCCACGTAGGCGGTGCATGTACCAATTGTTGCAACAGTTGGTGGGCGGCAGGTGTACTACCACCCATGTCCACAGGAGAGCAGTAGAGAGTCCTGGGCCAGTGTTCGTTGAAACAGTTGGTGGGCGGCATGTGTACTACCACCGATGTCCACAGGAGGGCAGTAAAGTCCTGGCCCAGCATCTGTTGCAACAATTGGTGGGCAGCAGGTGTACTACCACCCGTGTCCACGGGAGGGCAGTAAAGAGTCCTGGGTCAGCGTTTGTTGCAATTGGTGGGTGGCACATGTCCTACCACCCATGTCCACAGGAGGGCAATAAGGAGTCCAGGTCCAGCATCTGTTGCAACAATTGGTGGGCAGCAGGTGTACTACCACCCACGTCCACAGGAGGGCAGTAAAGAGTCCCGGGCCAGCATTTGTTACAATTGGTGGGCAGCCCATGTACTACCACCCACGTCCACAGGAGGGCAGTAAAGAGTCCCGGGCCAGCATTTGTTACAATTGGTGGGCAGCCCATGTACTACCACCCATGTCCACAGGAGGGCAGTAAAGAGTCCTGGGTCAGCATTTGTTGCAACCATAGCCAGCAGATGCAAGTCCAGCTCTAGAAAGGGGGCACTTTTCCCAAACTGCTCATCACACCCCGTGGGCTGGTGGCAGACAGGGTGGGCATATCTGGGACAAGGAGCAGAGATTGTGGAGGGACAGAATCATACACAGATGGGTCCAGAGGGAGGGCAGGCACAGGTGAACCGTGGGGCCTACACAGTTCAGGAGCAGTACCAATGTCCCAGGAGGAGGCCAGGGTGGTCTCAACAAAGGGGACAAACAGCCCGAGGGGACTGAGGGGAGGTTGGGTGCTCTGGTTGGCCTGGTTGGTGGCTGAAAGGGGACTTAGGAGCTGAAACCCTTCCAGGGTGGCTAGCACTGGGGTAGAGAGGAAGGTAGGGCCCCTGTGAAGACCCAGTGACCTTGGATGGTCTTGGCAAAGAAAAGGACGGGTGGATAGCCAGAGCTCAGAGGGGCCAGAGGGGCCAAGGTGTGACCGCAAGGAGCTGGGTGACTTGAGATGCTGGCAGGGTCTGGCTTTAAACCTAGGAATGTTCTGGAAAGCCATGCACGATGGCTGGTCAGAGAGTGCATGTGTGACAGAGCCAGCTGGGGTCGTGTGGGGAGGGGCAGAGATGACCCTGGGAGACCAGGAGTTGATGGGAGCCACAGGCTGGTAGAGAGCTGAGGATTTTCGTGGGCAGGAACTAGTGGGCAACCAACGGCGAGGGGCTGGCTAGCAAGGTCAAGGCAGAGCCACAGCTCGGAGAAAGGGGCCCTGATCCCAAAGTGAGCCCGAGCTGCCTCCCTCCCTGATTCTCACAAGTATCCTTATGATCAACCCTCCATTGTAGGAAAGAGTGGAGCAAAGCTGCCTTCGGAAGCCAACAGAGGAGGCAGGGTGGGCTGGCCCAGCCTTCAGGACAGTGGCAGCCCCGCAAAGCCCTGGGCAGTTCTGCCCCGGGCTGAAGCTCCCACCCCCAGAACCAAGGTTGGCAAGAGCCCCAGTACAGTACAATCTTTTCTCTCAAGGACTGTGTCCAGCTTTTCCAGTGAAATGTAAGGACATTTGTCCCATCAAATAGAAATTAGAAGTTGGTGTTTGTCACAGCATTATTTAGAGTTGGAATGTTGATAAGAGATTGACAAGCTCAAAGAAGGCAGGCATCTTGGTTTTCCTCACCAAAACACATGAGCTGCCAAGAGCAGTGCCCCATGATCATTGTGGAACAGATGACATTCCCAGGGACAGCTGTGACTTGCTTCCTAATCTCTGTTACAAATATGACCGAGTATTACACAGCCATTAAAAATGACATGACATGAAATTTGTCAAATTGCAAAGTGGCTTACAAACCTATATGTAGAGTGTGATCCTGTTTTTCTTTTGGTGGGGGGAAAGGGGTTTATATACAAAGTCGGGAAGGCAGGATAGATTCTAAATAGTGATGCTGGCTAACTGTGTGGCAGATTTATGGGTGATCATCTGTATTTTCACATTTCCCCATTTCAATGCACGTTACTGTTTGTTTGATAAGAGGAGACAATAATGTTAGCTTTCTTTTTCTGTGAGAAATCATTAGGGTTCCAACAAGTAGGTCCTTTGACAGGTCATGAGGTGGAGAGAAAGCCAACATCCTCCTCTCCTGATTATGTTTTGGAATTTCTCCAGATGAATACCCGGAGGATCAAGGAAACAGGAAGCCAACCAGCTCATTTGGAGCCTCCCAGAAAGAGAAAAAAAGTTCAGTCATGTTTCCTTCTGCTAATTCAGGTGACACATCATTCCAAAATTGACGGTGACATTGCTCAGACCACCCTGGACATCACGAACACCAGCTGCAGGCTGGACATGCATCAGAAGACACTGGCTGAGCTGGACAAGGAAGTGAAAAAAGTCAACGACCTCATCACAAACAGTGAAAGTGAAATCTCCAGGCACACAATCCTGATTGAGAGAAAGCAAGGCCTCATCAACTTTTTGAACAAGCAGCTGGAGCAGACAATTTCTGAACTCGGGGTAAGACCCCAGGGCCGGGAGAGGCTACTCGGGTTGATATCTATGCCTGGCCATTTCAGGAACTTCTTACGTTCAGAAACGAACTCACATAGGGCACACGCGTTCCTGTCCCGCCGATCGTACAGGTGAAGCACACGTGTCTGTGCCAAATGCTCTGACTCAGGGGCTGTCTGCACTCCTTCTCTGTTGGGCCAGATAGTCAGTATTTCAGGTGTTACAGGCCAGATGGTCTCTGTTGCAACCCCTCACCCCAGCGGCTATGAGGAACCACAGGCAGTACGTAAACAGGCGGGTGTGGCCGTGTGCAGTAAAACCTTACTTAGGGCCCTGGAAGCTTGAATTCCATATAACTTCTGCCTGGCACAAAATTCTCTTCTGATTTTTTGTGCGGCCCACGGGCTGTGCAAAGACAGGCAGCGGGCGGGATCTCAGCCACTGACTGCAGCTCTAAGTGAAGTGGTCTGATGAGTTTGGGGCTTGAAGTCCTACAGGTTATCCAGGTATCGCTGACCTGAGGAACCCACCAACAGCTTCAAGTCCCAGAGCAGGATGGGCAGCTGGGGGCGCATTCTCAGGTAGACCTCGACACCAGAGTGCGGTCTCAGAGCTGCAACCTGAGTGGATTCCAAGGGAGTAAAGACCATAACCCATGACAGTGTGCTGTTAAAAGACAATTTGCGAAGCTCCTTTGGGTGACAGAGGCCCTGCTGCCCCTGCCCCAAGACTGGGGCATGGTGGGGCCCGGCCAGTGGAGGGAGGGGAAGGGGTCACAGACCCCCAGACCCATATCTCCCACAGCAGGTCAGGCCATATGGCCTGGGCCCTCAGGGGAGGGGACCCAATGACAGGGTCCCTAGTCCCTCTGAGTAAAGACCCCCTACTCGTCATCCAGACACATGATCTCAGGGGTCCCCACCCTCGGCAGCCCACCCGGATTTAGAGGCTCATTCTGCTTTCTGGTGAACATCACTTTCAGGGGGAAGAAGTGGGACCCCTGGAGCTGGAGATCAAGAGGCTGAGCAAGCTGATCGAGGAGCACAACGCCGGCGTGACGCAGGCCCAGGTGACCTGGCTCCGGCTGCAGCAGGAGATGGTGGCGGCCACGCAGGGGCGCGAGGAACACCTGGCCTCCCTGGACATGTCCAAGAAGGAGATCCACATCCTGGAGCAGAAGAAACTACGGATAGAAAGTGAGCTCCTCTGCCCAGCCCCCTCCACAGCACCTGCTGTGGTGTCCCGGTCCCACCTGGTCCCACCTGGTCCCACCTGGTCAGCCCAGCCCTGCAGCCCCACAGGAAGTGCTGCCTGGTGTCCAGGGCCCACTCGGCCTGAACACATCATGCCCATTTCTTCCCGGAGGTCCTGCTGCCTGCTTGTCCTGCCCTTGGGCCACCCAAACCCCCCTGTTGGTGGTCAGGGTTGTTGCTTTCCGGCCCTGCCCCTGAGCTTGGCTGGTCTTTCCTAGGGGCTTGGTGTCTGAGCGCCAACCCTGTCCCCTTCGGCCTCCTCTGGCTGGGCGGGGATGCCCGAAGGTCGGCGGGGCCGGGGGGCGCTCTGGGCACAGACCCGGATCACTACCCCCCAGGGGCCACCCCCGACCCCTGGCCGCCCTCCCCGCAGACAAGATCGACCAGGAGAAGAAAGAGCAGAAGCAGATTGAGCGGCACATGAGGGACCTGGACAACGACCTGAGGAAGCTCAACGTGCTGATGAACCAGAACCGATGCAGCTCCGAGGAGCTGCAGCAGGGCAACCTGGCCACCGAGGGCGAGTTCGTGCGCGCGCTCAAGGTGGGCTCCACCTTGAGCTCCCGCCCGCGGTGGGCAGGCAGGGGGCGGGGCGGGGGAACAGGTGTGCGCTGCCTTCAGCCCCACCCTCAGCTGCCCCCTCCCCATGCAGGCCTCGGAGCGAGAGACCATCGAAATGCAGGAGAAGCTGAACGAGCTCAGGGAGGAGAAGGCAGCCCTGCTCAACAGCCTGGTGGAGGCGGAGTGAGTGCCGGGCGCGTCCTGTCCCAGGGTCGCTGCCCCGCGGAGCCGTGGGAGGCCACCATCCACGTAAACCGGCCCGGGAGGTGGGGGCGGCTCTGGAACCCGAGGGGGATCCCAGGGAAGAGTGGGGTTCTTGTCTCCTGTGCTTGGGGCAGCCCTCCCGCCAAACCCATGATCGTGGTGGCTGGAAGTAGAGTGGCTTCTTTTGGGACAGACTTTTAAAACTGTATGATCTTTCTGGTGCCTGATTGTAAGAGTAATCCAGACCCAACGGTAAGCATTTTAAACCGTAACAGTGTGTGCAGAGTAAAAAGGAGAATCACGCTTAATCCAACCCTCTTCCTTTACCATTTTCTCTATGTATTTCTTTCATTTTTTTTAAACAAAAATGAGATTGGTCTCTATGTTCTCCTTTGAAGTAGCCTTATATTTTTCTGTGGATGTCCTTCCCCATTGGTGCACGTAGATCTGTATCTCCAGTTGCAAGGGCTCTTGAACGGGTACTGTATGCATGCACCCTGATTGGTGCCATGTGATCGCCAAGGGGCTGAGTGGCAAAGGGATCATCCCCTCCCTGTGGTTTGACAGAATTTACACATAACACCACCTGGAGCTTGCAGAGGATCTTGGTCCCTCCAGGCTGCTACAATGGAACACCACAGACTGGGGCTTATAAACAATAAACAGGAATTTATTGCTCACAGTTCTGGAGGCTGGAAGTCCGAGATCAGGGTGCCTATATGGTCGGGTGAGGGCTCTCTTCTGGGTTGCAGACTCCTTGCTGTTTCCTCACAGGGTGGCAGGAGAGGGGGAGTTCTGTGGGGTCTCTTTTATGAGGGCACTAATCCCATTCATGGGAGCTCCACCCTCATGACCTCATCACCATCCCAAGACTTGGCATAAGGATTCCAACATGTGGATTTGGTGGGGGTGCGGACACAAACATTCAGACCACAGGGGGTTGGGGGGCATGTGTCTTTGCTAACATTTTAATGGCTTTCAGGCTCTTGGTCTATCTAGGCTCTTGACTTCTTTTTTTTTTTTTTTTTTTTTTTTTTTTTTTTTTTTTTTTTTGTGGTACGCGGGCCTCTCACTGTTGTGGCCTCTCCCGTTGTGGAGCACAGGCTCCGGATGCACAGGCTCAGCGGCCATGGCTCACGGGCCCAGCCGCTCTGCGGCATGTGGGATCTTCCTGGACTGGGGCACGAACCCGTGTCCCCTGCATCGGCAGGCAGACTCTCAACCACTGTGCCACCAGGGAAGCCCTTGACTTCTTCTAATATCAACTTCTATCACTTATATTTGCTTTTCCCAGTTTCTCCTAAAGTTACATATCTGTTTTCTCCTCTGCCCCCGCCCCCCGCCCCGGTCCCCCAGTGAGGGTGGTGGGCACTGGGGTTGAGTTCACCTTCTGGTCCCAGAATGGTAACATTTGTTTCTATTTAAACCCTTGCCTGGGTGCCTGCAAATTAACCAGGCCACCTGCTAGGCGAGGGCACCCCTCATGGACGGGAAGGTGAGGGTCTCCCATAGCCCGTTACAGACATTGCTCCTTGTGCTTGGAGCCCACCCCAAGCACAGCACGCAGCGCTCACCAAAGCATCAGAAAGAAAACCCCTTCGTTCTCCAGCTCTTACACTGCCTCTCCTTCCCTTAAAGACACCAGATCATGCTTTGGGACAAAAAAATCCAACTGGCAAAAGAGATGCGCGCATCAGTGGATTCTGAGACGGGCCAGACAGAGATCCGGGCCATGAAGGCTGAGATCCACAGGATGAAGGTGGGTGGGAGGAGGGAGGTGTGAGGAGCCTGGGAGCTCGGGGTCTTGGGAGGAAACCACTCCGGCACAGCGACCTGCAGCCCAAGCACAAGGAAACTCGCTGTTCCCCTTGCCGACCTCCTGTATCAGGGCCTGTCCAATTCTTGTTCTTACTGCACCAAAATGGTTACAGGACACACAGCTGTCTGCACAGTATTCATGAACTACTATTTTACCCTCACTCTGTGCAAGCAATGCACTCAGTATTTTTAAACGCTGGCTGTGACCGCCCCCCTTCCCCGCACCAATTTCACGACCCTTTTGTGAGATGTATCCCACCGTTAGACCAGAAAGACTCACTCAGTAACAGGGTTCAAGGAACACACCCACCTTTTCCTTCCAAGCCATGTTTTCTCTCTACTGTCATCTTTAGCTGGATTTCATTCCCTTGAGAAAAGGCTGGTAATTAAATCACCGGCTGTCACTGAGCCAAAGGTTCAGGGCCTTAAGGATACAAATGAGAGCAGGTAATAAAAACAAATGTGACATCACTTTTACAATTACGTGGTTAATAATAACCCCGCTAGCTATTGAGTCCAGGGGAATTCTGATCAAATGCATCTACTGCTGATAAGTTTTAAAAAACCACTCCATTTAACTGACTTTTCAAACCACAGAAGATGCAGCAGGTCAAACCCTCTACCACAGAGCTTACACCCACACAGGCACGTGCACACACACACATACATGGACGGACGGGGCTACCGCCCCCTTCCCTCCTAGTTGTGGTTTTGTTTTGTTTTGTTTTCCGCAACAAAAATAGTACATATAATTCAGCAACTTATTTTTTTAAAAATAATCCAGATATTATCTTTCGTTAACAGTTGCAGAATATACTATGGATATAACATAATTTAATGAAACATTCCTAGGTTGATGTGAAGATTCAGATTGTTTCCAGTTTGTTGTTTTGTCACTAAAACAATTGTTACAATGATATCCTTGTGGAAATCAGTGACCATATTTGTTTTCATGGGTCTGTTTCTGGGCCCTCTGCTGTGTCCACTGATCCGAGAGCCCAAATCCACACGGTCTTGATTTCTGTGGCTCTGTCCAATGTGATTCCTCCAGCATTGTTCTTTTTTACAAAATTGTCTTGTCTATTCAATATCTTTTTCCTTTCCAAAAACATTGAAAATCAGCCTGTCAATTTCTACAAAAGTTCCTGCGGGGATCACAATTGGGATTTGAGGCTACAGATCAATTTAGAGAGAATTGACACCTTAGCATTGCTGAGTTTTCCAGTCCATGAACAGGTGTATCTGTCTCCCCATTTACTTGGTCTTGTTTGATTTCCCTTGTTAGTGTTTTTTTCTTCAGCATTTGGGTCTTGCATATGTTTTGTTAGATTTATACCTAAGTGTTTCGTGTTTTCTGGTGCTGTTGTAAATGGTACTTTCTAAAATTTTCAAATTCCAGTTTCTCATTGTTAAGGTACAGAAATACAATGGACTTTTGTACATTGACTTTGTTCCTGTGATTTTGCTAAACTCACTCATTTGTTTATCGGTCTATAATATTTGACAACCCACTGCATGAAAAGGGGTTTCTCAGTGGATTTGCATTGCTGGTTTACACGTGGGGGATTGAGCACACATGTGTACCTGTGGGTATATGTGTGTTTTGGCATTTCCTCCTTGGGAGGTTGCCTGTTTATATCTTTGCCTGATTTTCCTGTTTCTTATTTCTTAGCAATTTTTAGGACCTCCTTGTATATTGGGGTTAATAACCCCTGTCTTTAATACCTATTCTAAATGCTACCTCTGGTCTACTGCTTGCCTTTACACATTTTTTTAATGGTCTCTTTCCTCTCAGAATGTGTTTAGTGTTTAGTTGTGTATCAGTCTTTTCCTGTATGGCTCCTGGGTCTCCTGTACTGTTGAGAAGGTTCCCCAGCTCGAGGTTGCACAAACAGATTCCTGAGTTTTTTCAATTGTTTGCACATACTTAGGTCTTGAATCCACCTGGAATTTTGTTTGGGGGTATGTTGTGAATAGGGGTCCATCTCTATTTTCTCTCTGCTGGGGAGTGAGTTATGCCAGCATCATGTATCAGATGATCTGTGCTTTTCTCACTGATTTGAATGGCCACGCTGATCACATGGATGGAGGTGAGGATGCCATCCTTGTCCTGCATCTCTGCTCTGCTGTGACAGTTATTCTGACGGGCTCGCGCCAGCACAGAGCATTTGGTTACTGTCACTCTTGCTCTGTTTTAACCTCGTGGGCTAGGCCTCCCATCACCACTCCTAACTTAACTTAGGGATTCCTGCCTGTCTATCCTTTTGTTATTTTGAATTAACTTTATTGAGGAATAATTTACATGCAGTAACATGAACTTATTTTAAATGTCCAGTGCACACGTATGCAGCCACCACCCCATGGAGACGTAGAGCACGTCCACCCCTGCAGAAAGCTCCCTGGCACCCCTTGCAGCCCAGCTCCCACCACGACCCAGCCCCCAGCCCCAGGCCCTATAGACCCTACACACCACCATCTCACAAAACCATGGTGCGTTTTTCCTAATGAGGAAATTAACCTTGGTGCAATACAGTTAACCAAACTACAAATTCTAACCAGAGTTCACCGTTTTTTTTGGCTAATGCCCTTCTGCTCCAGGACCCAGCCCCAGGCCACATCTTGTCCTCATGTCGCCCCACCTGCCCCAGTCTCTGACGGTTTCTCAGTGTTGCCCTGTTTGCCTAGTGTTCTTTACATGGACCTTAAATCACTCTGACCGGTTGACTAAGCCCCCAGGTTCCTTTCTCCCCTGGGGACATCACCCTTGTGGGTTCCCTGATGGTTCAGTTGGATGTGGTGGGAGGTCCCTCTGCTCTGTGCACCCAGGTCAAGCACGGCCAACTGCTGAAGCAGCAGGAGAAGATGATCCGGGACATGGAGCTGGCTGTCGCCCGCAGAGAGACCATCTCCACTCGGGCCGAGGGGCAGTGCAAGATGGACAAGAAGCTGCTCACCCGCACAGACTTCCACCGCAAGCAGACCGAGCTGAGACGGAAGATCAGGGACATTCACAAGGTAGGGGAGCCGAGAGACTGGGAAGGGACCATGCTGCGGGCCACCTGTCCACAGGTGGTCAGCCTGTGTCACCAGCCCCGCTGGCAGGCGTGCAGACGTCACTGGCCAGGGCCGTGTTTCTGATGTACTTTCCCCAGTTGGGCTGCGATTTCGCTCTGTGCTTCCTGCCTGCTTCTCGGCGGGTCCCTCCCTGCCCCACCTGCCTCCCCGCCTCTTCTTCTGCCCCTCATTCCCAGAGCTATGGTCACAGCTGCTGTGTCAGGGCTGTTTTAGGAGACAGAGAAGTGACAGTGGGGGCTGGGGGGGATGGGAGGAGCTCGGGTGCAGAATCAGACAAGCTGCTTTCTTCTGTGCTGGGGACAAAAGCCTGAGCCTCACACCCCACGTGCTGGTTCTGGGTCAAGATACAGTGGGTGCCAGATCAGTAGGTGCTTCCCGAGTGCCCCTAACGTCCTGCTCTGATAGGGGCTTTCTTTGAGAGTTTGTCTCGGGTTTAACAGAGGATCTGTATAGGGAGCGTCAGCTTAGGACTGGAGGCGGCCCTATTTCTGCCCAATAGAAATGGCATCAGGGAAGTATGGGGTGCTGGTGAAGGGCACGAGTCCCTGTGTCACTGACCCCAAGTGGGTGCTGGCGATGGGCTAGTGGGAACGTGGAGGGCACCCACTCGAGCCCATGTCCCCGTCCACCAGTCCACATCGACTGAGCATGTAGTGTGTGCCTTGCCTGAGAAGGGACCAGCTGTATGGCCCCAGTGCCCCCTCCTTTTGTGATCACCAGGCTGGGCTGTGGGCTCAGACTTCCCTCAGCCCCTGCTGACCAGCTGTGTGGCCTCAGTGCATGTAGAAACCTTCCACGCCTGAATTTCCTCATCTGCCAGTGGAGATAGGAGCAGTGACCCCTCCCTGAGAGGCGAGGGTTACATGAGACAGAAAGCGGCCTTGGAGCCCCACCGTGGGTCCCCCCAGCCCCTCCGTGGGTCCCAGCTCTGCTCTTCCACTCATGGTTCAGGCACGTTGTCTGACCTCTCTGTACCTCTGTTTACTGACCTGTGAAATGGGTCCTTACCTCGTGGCATCACCCAGAGGACTGAATGGAGAATGTTGGAATAGCCCCTATAGGGGGAGTCCTGTATGAGGGAAGGTATCCGAAAATGACAGACTTGATCCAACTGCTCATTTGGATGTTACTCGAGGTGCAGAGGGGCCTTTTCCGGGCCTGGTTTGTGCATTTCTCTGCCACGTTGGCCACTCCTGGCGTCCATCCCTCTCGACCCCTCGTGGCTCCCCAGGGGCCTCCTCTGCCCAGCTTGGTGACGGACTCCTCTCCGCCCCACCCCAAAAAAGGTCCGGCCAGGGCTCCCTTGCTGGCCTCCCCACCCCCAATACTCTCCTGCACCCCCTTTTTGGGAATTCTCCCGGATCATGTGCATAGAGGGTCCTGGGGTCCTCCCAGCCTGACTCTGCTCTGTCGGCTGAATAACCAGTGGGCAGGGTCCCAGAATGCTCCTGTCTAACCCCCCAGGCCACCGAGGAGTGCACCCAAACCATCCTAGAACTGGAAGAAACTCAAAAATCTGTGAGCGACTCCCTCCTGGAGAAACAGGAGCAGCTGTCAAGGATGCAGGTCAAGGCCGACGAGCTCGAAGCTGACCTGTACCAGCTGGCAGCCCTCAAGCAACAGGTAAGCAAGTCCCCACGGCCACCAGGGCCACAGGAACCCAGCAGCAAGGCCCGTTCCGGCCCAGCTAAGCCCAGGCTGATCACAGCACTGCCTACTGCTGTCGTCCACCTCATGTTTCCCATGAAGTCTCCATGGGCCGGCACTGTCCTGGGTGCCAGGGCAACAGACTAGAATAGAAAAGGTGACAATCCCTGCCCTCCTTCTGAGGGCAGGAGGGCAGGTGATAAAAAAAAACTAATAAGAAAAAAGATACCATATATCTGATGGTGATATAGATACTCCGGAGAAACAGGGAGCAGAGAAGGAGCATCAGGTGGGTGGGGGCTACACTTGTAAGTAGGGTGGTCTGAGATGGCCACACACGGGAAGCAACACTGGAGTCAAGACTTGCAGGGAGCAAGGGAGTGAGCACCCCCAGGTAGAGGGGCAGCCAGGTACAGCAGGAGCTGGAGACTGCCAAGGGCCCCTGGGCTTGCACAGCTTGGGGGTGCACCACCATGACCACGGGCTTCTCCTTCAGGGAGGGGGTTGGGGGGGAGAAGTAACTTGGGGTTATTGGGATCACTCGGCTCTGATGTTGACTGTGGAATGGGAGGGACAAGAGTGGACACGGGAACCTGTTTGAGGCCATCATGGTACTTAAGGAGGATGGGGATGCACGGAACAAGGGTGGCCTGGGGCTAGTGCGAAGCCATCAGATTCTGCGTATAATTTCAAAGTCGTCCCAGTGGGATTTCCTGCTGGATTGTATGTGGTGGTGTGAGCAGAAGAGAGGGGTCAAGCAGGGCTGCAGGGTTTGGGACCTGACCAGCTGAGATGGGAGTGGTGGGCGCCGGGCCTGGCACCTGGCAGGTTGGACGGCGGGTGAGGGAGGGTCCAGGCTCCACCCTGTGCATGTCAGCCTCTTTGCCTGGATCTGGAGACTCAGCACCCTCAGCTCTTCGTTCCTGCAAAGTTCTCTGGCATGTCCTTGAGTTGGAGTTCGTGCCAGCACAGTGGGTGTCCTCTTTTTAACATGCATAGCCTGACACGGGGTCTCTTGTCCCACCCAAGAACCTTTCCAGGCTCGTGGCCCTGCAGTCACGCCTCAAGCACCTGCAGGCCGTGAAGGATGGGCGCTACATCTTCCTGCTCCGCAATAAGCAGTCACTGCTGGCAGAGCTCAAGCGGCTGGACGACCGCCTGGCCAGCATCAGCACCATCCTCCACCACGTGAAGGACGAGTACCCCCAGTTCCAGGAGGCCCTGCTCAAGGTCAGCCAGTCCATCAGCAACAGGCTGGAGTCATCCGGGCCCTAGAGAGCGCCCACCCCAAGGAGGAGATCAGTTCTGTGTATCATCAGGGACTTCAAATCTTTCTACCCTCAGAGACACCAGTTAAGAGAAACAGACAGGCCAGCATTGTAGGAATGTTTTTTTTTTTAGCCACCCAGCAGTTTAAACCAAGTCAAATGCCAGCGTTTCCAGTTGCATTTTGGTGAGTTTTCCGCTTGCAAAGGCAGTGTCAGTGAACACGAACCCATATTCCCACATTGGGCTTACTCCTCCAAGTAAAACTGGAAACCCAGGTCTCTGCTCCTGTCCCCACTCCCAGCTTGGGTTAAATCCAGATTCCCAGCTTACAGGAGCAAGTCCGGGGGACCCTGGCTGCATCTGGAAGTCTAATGCCTGAGATAAGACCACACAGGTGCACGAACACAGACCTCCTTGTCTGCCCAGTTGTCCTGCCCTCTCCTCCAGCCAGGGCTCCTCCCCCCACACTCTGATTCCTGAGCCCCTGCTACCTATGCCTTCTCTGCAGTTTAAAGGGAAAATGTTCTACAAAGTAATTTTAAACTTTCAGCAGAAAAATAAAACTATTTTTCTGAATCTGAGAGAAAATTGTATTTATTCTAAAGCATTTCAGAAATGCAAAACCCACAAAGAAGCGAGGAAGCCCTCAATCCTGCTCTGACACCACTGCGCCGGGCTTTCTGTGCCTGGTTCCACCTGACAAGGTCGCAGGGTCCGGCTTTTGTATGTCATTTTGGAAAGCTTTCTCCTTTTTTTTTTTTTTTTTTTCTTTTTAATTCTTGTTGGAGTATAATTGCCTTACGATGTTGTGTTAGTTTCTTGCTGTACAAGCTTGCCCCTCTTTTTTTTTTTTTTTAAGCTTGCTCACCTTAACATGAGACTTTGTGTACGAAAAGTTCCTTGTCATTGAACATTTTCACGACAGTCGATTGTATGGGTCATGACAGTGTTTTCCTTTTCAGAAGAACTTTAAGTTGCTTTCAAATTTTCGCTATTTTGTCGTCTGGGTGCTAGATTCGCAGAGCCGTGCCTCGACGGGCGGCCTGGCGGGCCCCAGGATGCTGAGGGTTCGCTCATGCGGGGGCGTAGCGCCCTCTGCGACCCCAAAAGGCGAGGCCCCGCCTCTCCCCCCCGAGAGCTCTCCCCTGCAAGGTGCGCGCCCCCTGAGCCCCTCCCACGTTCCAGGGACGCCGAGGCCCAAGGAGGGCGAGGACGCCACCAAGCGCCCCGCCACCAGAGGGCGCATCCCGGAGGCGAGCACTCACTAAGGGCGCCTGCGCAGGGGGCTGTCATGTGACCCGCCGCCGCTGCTCTGGTGGGCGCTGGTTCCTGAAGTTGCTGCTACGGGCCGGGCGCGCGAGGGCTCCGGGCGCGCGTGCGCGGAGGTGAGCCGACCTGACTGCTGGACCCGGGCTGCGGTGCTCCCAGCGAGCGGCGGGGCGGGGGAGGTCCGCGGCAACCCCACAGAGTGGAGGCTTGGCGGGTGCGGGCAGTCGTGACGCCCGAAAGGGGAGGGGTCGATCGATAGAGGGATTGGTCAGTGCTTTCCTACTGGAGAAGTTGAGCACACCGTGCCAGGGCCGCGCGCGGCAGGAGGCAGCGGTAACGACAGTGACCCCAGTAACATCGGGGACCCCGGACACTCCACGGTTCCCACTCACTGCCCCCGAGCTGGGCGAGGAAGGCTGCGCTTGCCCCCGTTCACAGGGAGGAAGCTGAGGCACAGGTTGAGAACCCTTTGCTTCCCTCTGCCGGTGGTGGAGCTGGGCTTTGAACCCAGCTTGTCTACACGACCACCGTGGCCTGGGGAAGCGGCAGTTCTGAGACACTTACCTGAAGGCGGGGTGACCGGCCCTCTGGGTCAGCAGTGCCACTTGATCTACTGACCTTCAGTTCTTCCCCGTTTTCTCTCTAAATTGTCAAGCGCTGTGAGTGTGGCTCTTCCCCATTTTAGGATCTCTTCCCCTTTCTAGGCTCTCTTCCCTGTCTGTAAAATGGAAGCAGGGAAGGGCATGGGGTGCTGCCCTGGCCGTGCTTCTGGGCACCTCTGCAGCTTCTGAAGTCTGGATGGGAAGGGCTGAGGTCATTGCCCAGGAGCTCCCAAGTGAGGACCCCTGGACTCCACTCTGAGTTCCTTAGTTTCTGAGTCATCATGATCACAAATGTGTCTGGCAGGGTCAGGTGAAGCTGGGACACTATGTGGTATAAAAAGAGAGATATTAGTCTTCGTCTCCAGTTCCTGGCACATAGCTCCTAAAAACCCTGGAATCTTGGGGGTGGTAAGAGTGTCTTTTATATGCTAATGAGATGACTGGGGGCTTGTAGATATAGCTTCAAAATGGGGGCTAGTCCCCAGAAGGACCAAGGCAGGATTCGAGGGTGGGAACTTTCTCCTGGCCTTCTTCTGGGCAGGAGGCTCTTGATTAAGAGAGGGGGCTGGTGATTAATCACCAGTGCTCAGTGATTTCATCATTCACGCCTACATAATGAAACCCTAAACTAGTTGGGGTTTGGAGAGCTTCCAAGCTTGTGAACACATTTTGGTGCTCAGAGGGTGGCCAGCCCAGAGAGGGCATAGAAGCTCAGCACCCCTTCCCCGTACCTTGCCCTCTGGTTGTTCCTGAGTTGTGTCTTTTATAATAAACAGGTAACAGTAAGTGAGTTCTGTGAGTTGTTCTAGCCAGTTGTTGAACCTGAGGAGGTGAGGGGTGTTGTGTGAACCCCGGAATTTATAGCGGCTTGGTCAGAAGAGCCGGTGACAACCTGGGACTTGCGGTTAGTGTCTGAAGTGGGGGAAGTCTTGTGGGACTGAGCCCACAACCTGTGGGGCCTGCACTAACTCTGGGAGTTCGTGTCAGAATTGAACTGAATTGCTGGACACCCGGCTGGTGTCCAGAGAATGGGAGAATTGGTTGGTGAGAAAAAGCTCCACGCTTTTGGTGTCATAAGTGTTGTGAATGAAAACAGTTCACTCTTGCATCTAACATACTGGTGGCCCATGGTGGCCAGAATGTTCCCGGTGACCGGTCTGTGTCTGTGACAGGCTTGGACTCTCTCAGTGACCTGGGCGCACTTCTGCCTGGCGTGTGACTTTTCCCCAACACCTGCATGTTTCTGGAGGCCATGAGAATGCAGCTCACAGACCTCCCACCACAGGGAGCTTCACTGACAGAGGCTCAGTCGCCGTGCTCTGAAATCATCACTGCATTTCCTGCGAGGGGCTGCCTCCCGGCCCTTAACGCTAGGGCAGGCTGCTTCTAGGAGACCTGGACCCCTCTAACGGCCAACTTTGGCTCAAGGGACCCCAGCCCTGTGGCCTTGCCCAAGCTTCCCTAACCTACATGGCAGTCTGGGGCTTTTGGATCCACACCACCCTCCCATGGGGTCATACCTGCACGGGTGTGTTGGTGCTCTCAACCCTCTCTGGCAACCTCCCCAGTTTCTCTCAGACAGATGAAAAGGACCCCCCTAATAAAAGCCTTGCATGTTTAGTTCCATATCAGTGTCTGCTGCTTCTCAGAGGAGCTGGACCAACAATGTTCCCTATAAAATATTTAGAACATACAGATAATCAAGACGCAGGTAAGAACAGTCTTAGTACCATAGTAACCAGAGTGAGGCTCCAGTGCAGCTGCTGTGACAGAGACCCAGAACCAGACCCCACACGAGCCTGACTGCAGGGGCGGGGAGGGGCTCTGCCTGCCCAGTCCTGGAGGCCAGGCTTTTCTTCTGTGCTTGGCCGTCCCTGAGTGTTGCCCTGGGCTGCAGTGCCCAAGACCCCTCACAGGCTGTACCCACGTCCTGGTCAGCCCAAGAGGGACAGAGGGAGGGCACACACTTCCACCCCACTGGCCAAGACTCACCTCGGCCACAGTTTTCATACGGGAGCGGGACTTATCTACTGTGGGAACTTGTTTGTTCCACTTGATCTATCACGTGGGTCTTTGTGTGTTACTAAGTTATTTTTACAGACATTCTAGATGCGTTTATTTGTAACATATTAGAAGACTTCACAATGCACAGGGTTCTGCAGCTCCCTGTTTGGGACTTTTCTCTCCTTTTCCTTTTTCCTCCCTCCCCCAGGTCTGCCCTGCTTCCTCACCAGACCTCACTTCCAGCCTGTGCGCTGCTGGGCTGGCCACAAGTTCATGTCTGGAAGCTGCTTTGAGAGTCTCCTGAGGCCCCGGCCACTCCCTGCTGCCGTCCCTTTGAGCCTGGTTCTTCTGTCTGCAGGCCTCCTGGGCCCGCTGCCCACACATGATGAGGTGGCCACCCTGTTCCTGCCCCCTGCTGGGGGTCTGTGCCCTAGTCTCCTTGGCCATCCTGGGGCACATCCTGCTTCATGACTTCGACGTGGTCCCCCAAGAGCTGCACAGCTTCTCCCAAGAGGAGATTTACCCAGCTCGCCAGCCCAGAGCCAGCGGCCAAGGGCCCCAGCCCGTCCCAGGGCGCCACGGCAGCCCCAGGGCAGCACCCACACAGTGCGACCTGCCCCCCGACGGCCGCTTCGACTGCGCCCCAGACAAGGCCATCACCCAGGAGCAGTGTGAGGCCCGGGGCTGCTGCTACATGCCTGCAAGGTGGCCTCCGGGCACCCAGATGGGGCAGCCCTGGTGCTTCTTCCCTCCCAGCTACCCCAGTTACAGGCTGGAGAACCTGACCACCACCAAGACGGGCTACACGGCCACCCTGATCCGTGCCACCCCGACCTTCTTCCCCCAGGACATCATGACCTTGCGGCTGGACGTGCTGGTGGAGACTGAGAGCCGGCTCCACTTCACGGTGGGTGGGCGGGGGCTGGCCAGGGGCAGAGAGTGTGCGGACAGTGGACAAAGACAGACGCTACGGGGTGTTTGTTTATGCACAGGCATGTGTTGTGCCCTCACCTGGAGTCTGGGTGTGAGCAGACACAGTGCCTACACTCAAGGAACAGTGGGCCGCTGAGACAGTCACTAGGAGGTTCTACAACATGTTCTAGGGGACAGGGCTCAGGACGAGGTGGTGGGAGGTTAGGTCCCCCCCGGGAAGTGACATCCCAGCTGGGACTTAAAGTAGGAGTCAGGAAGGGGAAAGGTGGAGAAGGAGGAAGGGGGGGCTGTTCCAGGCAGTGGGCAGTGGGATCCCAGCCACTGAGGGCAGGGCCTCTTGTCTGGTTTATTCCCTGCTGCTTCCCAGCCCCTGGTACAGTGCCTGGCACGTAGCAGGTGCTCATTAAAAACTTGTCAACTGAATGAATGTGCAGACAAAGGTGAGAGAGCCTGAAGCACATAATTCAGTACGGCCCTGTTATTTTAACAAAGTAACTGATGACAGCCGTGGATTGCTGAGTGATGACTGCGTACCAGACAAGGGCTGGGTGTTCTACTTATGTTTGCTCGTTCACCCTGTGACTAGATATGCCAGGTAGAAAAATGTTGCCAGATTCAGCAAATAAAAATACAAATATGAATTTCAAATAACCCAGGAATTAGTCTTTTTTTTTTTTTAGCGTAAGCATGTCCCATGCAATATCTGAGACGTACTTATACTAAAAAAAATCGTTTATCTGAAATCCAGATTTCCTGTGTCTTACCTGGCACACCCCACAGGAGGTGCTCTCCTGGCTCTATAGACGAGGAAACTGAGGCTCAGGGATGTGGACCAATCTGTCCACACGCCCACGCTGTGTGCGGCCACCCTGAGGCTTGAACTGATGCCTCGCTTCTCTGGAAGGCGAAGGATGGAGTGGACAGGTGTGCAGGGGCAGCCGGCCACCAAGGGCCTCATGACACCACTCTCGTCCTCTAGATCGAAGATCCCACCAACCAGCGCTATGAGGTGCCCTTGGAGACCCCACGTGTCCGCAGCCAGGCACCGTCCACGCTCTACAGCGTAGAGTTCTCAGAGGAGCCCTTCGGGGTGATCATACGGCGGAAGCTGGATGGACGGGTGCTGTGAGTGCCCAGTTTCTGTGCCCACTATCTGCTGGGAGGGTTAGGGAGCTGGAGGGCATCGTCCCTGACCCTGTTGCGGTCCACCCTCCTGCTCTGGCCTCCTGGCTGTTCCTTGCCCCGCAGGGCCCTGGTGCTCACTGTTCCCTCCACCCCGGGCCCTCAAAGGCCCCTCCTCAGAGGGGACAGCAACAGCTGGAGACATTTTTGGTTGTCACCACTGGGTGTTGGGGTGAAGGGACACTGCTAAACACCCTACAATGCACAGGCCGGCCCAGAACACGGAGCGATTGGCCCAAATGTCAGTAGTGCTGCAGCTGAGAAACCCTGGTCCAGTCTAAAGTGGCAACCCCACTCCAGGCAGCACCCCCAAGCCTGCTTTATTCTTGTTTATTTATCACATACTACACATCAGTATATCAGGCACTGCAGTGATTAACTCGTCCAATCCTCATAACAACTGGGACGTAGGTGCTGTTATTATCCCCACTTTACAGATGGGGAGACAGAGACATAGGAGGCCAGGTGCTTGCTGGCAGGTGACGGAGCCCAGCCCAAGCGTCTGTGCTGTCGGCCACTCTGCTCCACGTCCCTCCGGGGTTTGTGTGCCCCCACGGGACCTTACCTTTGCTTGGACCGTGGCTGCCATCTGCCTGAGGCAGGAGCCTTTCCTGTTCCCTCCTGAACCGCCAGCTCCTAGAGCAGTTCTGACCCACAGCAGAGCTCAGGGATATTTGTGGAGAGGATGAGGGTGTTGCTTGGTCTCGCCCTCACCTCCCCCCAGCCCACCCCCCAGGTACTAGATGCACCGAAGCATCTTTTAGACTCAAATGCTGTGGCTGTGAGTCCAAGTGTCCGGTGTCGCTCGGGCCCAGAGGCACCCCCCCGTACCCCCAGCCACGGGGTCAGCAGTTTTGCCGCGGCTGCCCACTGGCCCTGACGCCGGGCTGTGCAAGCACCTTTCCCAGGACGCATCCCATGCACTTTGCCCACATAGTCCTACACGGATATGTGCTGGCTGACAAGGCCCTGCTCTGCACCGAACTCTGCTACACGCTCAGAAGGCGGGAACTTGGACTTGCCCAAATCTTCAGAGCACTTGCCTTCTGAAGTGCATTTCTTTCTTTTGTGGCCTGTTCATTTTTTGGCCGGGTGTTGTGGACCTGCTCCCAGGACTGACATAGCAGAGGGAGGTAGAAACGGACTGTGCAGATGCAGAGTGTGGGCTGGCTCTGCAGCTGGGGGGCCTCTCTGAGAAGCTGACCTTCAAGCGGAGTTTGGAGAGAAGTTTTTTAAGCATTTTATCAGATCTTGGCCTTGAACACACACAGACACCCACAGGCAGGTGAGCAAAGTCTTACACGGGCTGGTGGGGTGCAGCAGGAACTTGTCCCATGAAATTAGCCGTGATGCGTCTTTCATGCAGAGGGGGACCCTGTACGTGGTTTTTGCCTTGCTCTTGACCCCATGGAACCTTGGGGCACCCTAACTGCCCCTGGCTGGGCAGCTCCACGATGTCTGGGAGCAGTTTGGCCCTCCTGGGAGGTGCTCAGGGCCACAACTCCCAGGACTGGAAGGGTTTTGGGCAGCCCTTGCCCAGCACTTGCTTGTGGTCAGGGCTCATGGGGCCATTGGCTTTTGGTGCAAGGCCACCTCGTCTCCTCCTGGCAGGCTGAACACCACAGTGGCCCCCCTGTTCTTCGCCGACCAGTTTCTGCAGCTGTCCACCTCCCTGCCATCCCAGCACATCACGGGCCTTGCCGAACACCTCGGGCCCCTGATGCTCAGCACCAACTGGACCAAGGTCACTCTCTGGAACCGGGACGTCGCCCCTACGGTAAAGGGGCAGCCAGGGCGGGGTGTGCGATCGGAGGGGCTTCATGGGCCGGGACGTAAAGCAGGGTGTCTGCCATGTCCCAGCCCGACGTGAACCTATATGGATCTCACCCTTTCTACCTGGGCCTGGAGGATGGCGGTTTAGCTCACGGGGTCTTCTTGCTGAACAGCAATGCCATGGGTAAGCAAGGGGGTACTGGAGCCCTCCACATCCCCCAGCCAGTTCTGCTTCTGAGCTGCCGGCCAGGGTTTCCCTGGTGCAGCCACACCCCCTCCTTCGTAGAGGGGGCTGGGGCTCTCTGCACCTATCTGACAGGCTGGAGGTAGAGGGGGCAGGGGGTCGGGTCTCGTACACTATTCCAAGAAATGACCATTGGGCTGTGGCCTCTGCCAGCTCTGTCCTTCAGTGCCTCTAAGGTGGGCTCTGGGACCTCTGACCTGGGCGGGGTGGGGCTGAGGCCAAAAAAAGGGGCCCCAGGCCCAGCTGCTCAGCGTCTTTCTGTCCTGCTCCAAGGATCTCAGCAAGCTGGGCTCAGAGCGACTGTCCCAGGGCCCCCAAGCTCCCTGTGGGAGGACCCCGCCTCACCAGCAGTGGTTTGGCCCATTGGTGCAGTGCCGAAGGCCCTGGGCAAAGGGGGTGAATATTTGCTCCTGAGCCCCAGGGCTGCTTCCCCCAGATGTGGTCCTGCAGCCCAGCCCGGCCCTCAGCTGGAGGTCGACGGGCGGGATCCTGGATGTGTACATCTTCCTGGGCCCGGAGCCCAAGAGCGTGGTGCGGCAGTACCTGGACATCGTGGGTAGGCCTCTCCCTGGCCCTGGCCCCCGGCCCCTCCCTCCCCAGCCCCTCCTGCCCCCTCACAGTCGCCTTGGCTCCCAGGCTACCCGTTCATGCCACCGTACTGGGGCCTGGGCTTCCACCTGTGCCGCTGGGGCTACTCCTCCACCGCCATCACCCGCCAGGTTGTGGAGAACATGACCAGGGCACACTTCCCTCTGGTGAGTGCCGGGCAGGGGCCTGGGGCCCCCAGGGTGGGGCAGGGGCAACGAGCCTGGGCCCCGACCGCCCTGTGCTGTGGCTGCAGGATGTCCAGTGGAATGACCTGGACTACATGGACGCCAGGCGGGACTTCACTTTCAACAAGGACAGCTTTGGGGACTTCCCAGCCATGGTGCAGGAGCTCCACCAAAGTGGCCGGCGGTACATCATGATCGTTGTGAGTGCCCCCTCCCCTCTTGTGCCACAGGAAGCAGGCTCTTTTGGAAGGAGAGGGGCCCAGTGTCTGGTGGCTCCAACTTTCAGTGGCATCGTCCTCATGCTTGCCATGGTTACTGAGAATGTTTCTGAGGGTCTTTGATATCAAGGGAATATCAGATTTATAGACTTGGCTCCTGCTAGCCAGTGATGTCCCTGGAGACATCTGTCTGTGGCTCAGGATCCTTACGGCTGTAGGTTACTTGAACAGCTTAAAGCAAGTGCCGGGTGGAGCTGTGTGCCAGGGTGGCTGGAACCCCAGAAGCTCCGTGAGACTCCTGGCCCTGCCTCCCTGCAGTCAGCTTGTGGGAAGGAGGGCAGGATCTGAGTGGCTCAGCAGACAGACACACTTCCCTGGGCCAGTCCCTGCAGCCAGAGGGGTGTGATTCAGGGTCTGGTACAGCTGGGGGCCCGGAGGAGGGGAGGGGGAGCCAAGACAGCCAAATGGTCGCCACCACGGATACCCCTCAGGAGAGGAAATCCGTTTGGAATTGGGCTGATGGTCATTTCCATCCCTGCAGCCCCTCTGAAGGCAGCAGCATCCAGGTCCACTCAGAGCAGGGAGGGCAGACGCAGACCTTATCTTTTTTTATTCTGAATGAAATAAACGCTCCCTGTAGAACGTTTGTGAAACTCTGGGCCCTTAAATCAAAAGTAACGCCTGCATCCAGGTGCGCCCTCTTTGGCAATGGGGGCGGGGTCACGTGCACGTCCACGCACACGCAGCGTGTTGGCGCATCCACCTGTTCCTCGTTAACATTTATCGAGAGTGTTTTCCCGTTTTCCCAGCGATGGGTGCCGAGGCTTTGGGCATTTCCCTCTCACTCTGACTGGTTTCTCTCCCCAGGATCCTGCCATCAGCAGCTCCAGTCCTGCCGGGACCTACCGACCCTACGACGAGGGTCTGAGGCGGCGGGTCTTCATCACCAATGAGACTGGGCAGCCGCTGATTGGGCAGGTACAGCAGGGCCTGGGGGGCGAGGGGGAGAAAGCAGGGGTCCCTGGGCAGTGGGACTGCAGGGGGGGCGGCGGTGACAGCTGGGGGTGACAGTGGCCCCTGACGAGGAAGACCACCCTGAATCCTTGTGTCAGGGGCCCTTGTTTGCGGGCAGCTCAGAAACAAGCTCCAGAGATGCTTGGGGAGGCCTTGGGGTCCTCCACATCCTCTGGGCCCCCAGGGGCTTCCTGATGGTTCCCAGGCCTTCCCGGTGGGCGGAGCACCCAGTAGACTCCTGACCTCCCAGTCCAGGGCAGGCCCAGAACCAGGAGGAAGGGGGCCCAGCCTGAGGGGAGGCTGGCAAGGCTCCCAGCAGTGCAGATTCTGGGGCCTCTCCCCATGCTCCTCCCCTTGCAGTCCACCCATCCCTGAGTTAGATGAGTGAGGCTACGGCTCTGCCTGCAGTCAGGACACACAGGGCCTCCGTGCAAGCTCCAGGGCCCCTGTCTCCCCTCTGGCCTTTCGTCCAGGTGTGGCCCGGACTCACCGCCTTCCCTGACTTCACCAACCCCGAGGCCCTTGACTGGTGGCAGGACATGGTGGCCGAGTTCCACGCCCAGGTGCCCTTTGACGGCATGTGGATCGTGAGTGTGGCCCCACCCTTGGGTGTCCGGTGGCCTCAGGGACCGTCCCCCCTCTCTGCACCAGGCAGGGCACCCACCCCCAGGGCCTCTCTTGCAGGACATGAACGAGCCATCCAATTTTGTGAGGGGCTCAGTGGATGGCTGCCCCAACAGCAACCTGGAGAACCCGCCCTACATGCCAGGTGAGCTGCCTCCACCTGCCGGCCCCTCAGCACTAGTCGGCTGGGGATTTAACAGCTCAAATCAGGGATTTCCTTCTCTGGTTTGGGAGACTCAAACCTCTGGTTTCTGAGAAGCTGATGGGCAGCGAGCGGCCAGCCTGGGAAAGGCAAGGGGTGCCCTGGGAGTAAGGTTCATGTGGGGAGACCCCAGCCACGTGATGCTGACTGGGCATGTGCAGCTGAGGCGAGACCCTTCAGAGGGGGTGTTTCAGGCTTAGGCAGTCGGACAGGGAAAAACTTTAAATGGTTAGGAGCAGGCAGACATGAAGTCTGGGTGTGCAGACCACAGCCTGCGGCATCGCCTTGTCCTGTCCTTAGAGAAGTGGAGACTGTACAGGGACGCACCCCATGTCCCAAGGGGTCTCTCAAGATGTGGGGGGCACCAGCCTGCTGGGAGGAGGCTCCAAGGAAACAGCCCCCTCTCCTCCAGGGGTGGTTGGCGGGACCCTCCGGGCAGCCACCATCTGCGCCTCCAGCCACCAGTTCCTGTCCACGCACTACGACCTGCACAACCTGTACGGCCTGACCGAAGCCTTCGCCTCCCACAGGTGAGGGGCCAGGGTGCAGGAAGGAGAGGAGGAGGCCCTGGCCATCCCCACATCCCACCCCCGCCCCCCACCCCAGCTCCATGCCTGGTGCCTCAGAGGAAGGGCATGGTGATGAGACAGGGAGGCCAGGGCTGACCAGGGCCTCTGGCTCCCTTGAGTTTGTCCTCCCCGTGACATGTGCATTTTCGAGGGTGTCAGGTGGCAGGGCTGACTGCCTGGCACAGTGGCGGTGACCTCAGCAAGCCAACTCCTTGCTCCCAGCTTGCCCTTCCTGCTGCACCACCGGGCGCTCTTGCGGGCAGTGGTGGGGCTCCTGGTGACCCTGCTCAACACAGGTCTCTGTGCCCCTGCTCCACCCAGGGCTCTGATAAAGGCTCGGGGGATGCGCCCCTTTGTGATCTCTCGCTCCACCTTTGCCGGCCACGGCCAGTACGCCGGCCACTGGACAGGGGATGTGTGGAGCAGCTGGGAGCAGCTTTCCTACTCCGTGCCAGGTGAGCACACCTGTCAGGAGGGGTGCAAGGAGGGGAGGGTGGGCCCCTCTCTGGGCGTGTTTGCCCAGAGCTGGGTCCTCAGAGAGATGCTGCTGCAATGGCGTGGGGCCCGTCGCCAACTCATGTGCCATTGGGCTCACCTGTGATGCCCCTCTTCCAATGTCCCCATCTCGGATTCATGCTAACATCAGAATGTCCCTTCTGGTGACCACATTCTGAGCTGCATGAAATAGAATCTGAGCTCAGTCCAAAGGGTGCCCCCACCCCTCTCGGCTCAGTGCCTGGCTCCACCCTGCAAAGAAAATTTTGATTTTTGTTCCAAGAGCTCTGATGAAGACAGATCTTAGGTCCAGGGATGGCTCAGGAGCCCTGGGGAAGGGGATAGAGGTGACCCCAGAGGTCACAGCTGAAAAGAGCCTCCACCAAACCCCCGGCCTGGAAGTGCTTTCATAGTCGCAGGCTTGCTTCCATGTGCAATGCATCTACAGAGCCTCGGGCCACAGGGATGTCCTGCCGAGCTGAGCTCTCGGGTGAGAAGTCCATTCCTCCTTCACAAAGCGGCTGCTGGCTCTGCCCACAGGTGCCAACCGGCTCTGATTTCCACCCTGGGGCCAGCATGGTGGGTCGAGCCTGAGCACCTGCAGGCCAGTCTCTGAAGCCACCCCAGAGCCAGATTCCTGGGCTTTGTGTCCACCTGTCTGGTTCTTGGGTTTTAGTTCTGGTGTGAGCTGTTGTTACCAAGCTAAAATAAGTCTGTGCAGCTCCCAGGACCTGCTATGACCTAGACCAGCACTGCTCACAGCCCCAGGCTGTGCCCCATCCTGCCCACTGGCTTCCAGACTGGGTCCTGGCTCCTGAGGAGACAAGGAGAGGGTGGCCCAGCAGCCTCTAGTCCTGCCCAGCGGTGGTGGGGTCGGCACGGGGCCCAGATGCTCTGGAAGCTGTCTGACCCTTCAGCAACTTAGAGGACTCACTGACCCTCTGCTGTAACGAAGTACCACACCCCAGGTGATTTAAAACAACAAACTTATTCTCAGACTAGAAGTCTGATCATGGTGTCGGCAGGGCCTTGCCCTCTGAGACTCTAGACAGAATCCCTCCTTGCTTCCTCCAGCTCTTGGTGGTTGCCAGCAGTCCTTGGTCCTCCTTGGTTTGAGGCTGTGTCACTCTAACCTCTGCCTTTGTCAGCTCTTGGTCTTCTTCCTGTGTCCTTGTCTTCACATGGTGTTTTCCCTCCTCTTTTCTTTTTTAATATAGTTCCCTGGGCTATACTGTAGGACCTTATTGTTTATTTTATATATAGTGGTATGTATCTGCTAATCCCAAACTCCTGATTTATCCCTCCCCCACCCCCTTTCCCCTTTGGTAACCATAAATTTGTTTTCCATGTCTGGAGTCTGTTTCTGTTTCGTAAATAAGTTCATTTGTATCATATTTTAGATTCCACATATACCTGATATCATATGGCATTTGTCTCTCTCTAACTTTACTTAGTATAATAATCTTTAGGTCCGTCCATGTTGCTGCAAATGGCATTATTTTCATTCTTTCTTATAGCTGAGTAATATTCCATTGTATATATGTACCACATCTTTATCCATTCATCTGTTGATGGACATTTAGGTTGTTTCCATGTCTTGGCTATTGTGAATAGTGCTCCTATGAAAATTGGAGTGCATGTATCTTTTTGAATTATAGTTTTGTCCAGATACATGCCCAGGAGTGGGATTGCTGAATCACATGGCAACTCTATTTTTAGTTTCTTAAGGAACCTCCATACTGTTGTCCATAGTGGCTGCACCATTTTACATTCCCACCAACAGTGTAGGAGGGTTCCATTTTCTCTGCAACTTCTCCAACATTTATTATTTGTAGACTTTTTAATGATGGCTATTCTGACTGGTGTGAGGTAATACCTCATTGTAGTTTTTTGTTGTTTTTTTTTAAAGATTTAATTTTATTTATTTTTGGCTGCGTTAGGTCTTTGTTGCTGTTCGCGTGCTTTCTCTAGTGGCAAGCGGGGGCTACTCTTCATTGCAGTGCATGGGCTTCTACTTGCGGTGGCTTCTCTTTTGTGGAGCATGGGCTCAAGGCGTGCAGGCTTCAGTAGTTGTGGCACGCAGGCTTCAGTAGTTGTGGTGCACAGGCTTAGGTGCTCCGTGGCCTGTGGGATCTTCCCAGACCAGGGATCGAACCTGTGTCCCCTGAATTGGCAGGCAGAATTTTATCCACTGTGCCACCAGGGAAGTCCCTCATTGTAGTTTTGATTTTTCATTTCTCTACTAATTAGTGATGTTGAGCATCTTTTCATGTGCCTATTGGCCATCTGTATATCTTCTTTGGAGAAATGTCTTTTTAGGTCTTCTGCCCATCTTTTGACTGGGTTGTTTGTTTTTTTGATGTTGAGCTGTATGAGCTGTTTGTATATTTTAGAAATTAAGCCCTTGTCAGTCACAGCATTTGCAAATATTTTCTCCCAGTCCATAGGTTCTCTTTTCATTTTGCTTATGGTTTCCTTTGCTGTCCAATATCTTATAAGTTTAATTAGGTCCCATTTGTTTATTTTTCCTTTTATATCTATAGCCTTGGGAAACTGACCTAAGAAAACACTGCTATGATTTATGTCAGAGAATGTTTTGCCTATGTTCTCTTCTAGGAGTTTTGTGCTCTCATGTCTTATATTTAAGTTTCTAGGCCATTTTGAGCTTATTTTTGTGTGTGGTGTGAGGGAGTGTTCTAACTTCATTGATTTACATGCAGCTGTCCAGCTTTCCCAACAACACTTACTGAACAGACTGTCTTTTCTCCATTGTATATTCTTGCCTCCTTTGTTGAAGATTACTTGACCGTAGGTGTGTGGGTTTGTTTCTGGGCTCTCTGTTCCATTAATCCATATGTCTGTTTTGTGCCAGTACCACACCGTTTTGATTACTGTAGCTTTGTAGTACTGTCTGAAGTCTGGGAGGGTTGTGCCTCCAGTTTTGTTCTTTTTCCTTAGGGTTGTTTTGGCAATTCTGGATCTTTTATGGTTCCGCATAAATTTTAGGATTATTTGTTCTAGTTCTTTGAAAAATGTCATGAGTAATTTGATAGGGGTTGCATTAAATCTGTAGATTGCTTTGGGTAGTATGGCCATTTTAACAATATTAATTCTTCCAAACCAAGAGCATGGGATATCTTTCCATTTCTTTGAATCATCTTCAGTTTCCTTTATCAATGTTTTCTAGTTCTCAGCATATAAGTCTTTTTTTTTTTTTTTTTTTTTTTGCGGTATGCGGGCCTCTCACTGTTGTGGCTTCTCCCGTTGCGGAGCACAGGCTCCGGACACGCAAGCTCAGCGGCCATGGCTCACACGCCCAGCCGCTCCGCAGCATGTGGGATCTTCCCGGACCGGGGCACGAACCCGTGTCCCCTGCATCGGCAGGCGGACTCTCAACCACTGCGCCACGAGGGAAGCCCAGCATATAAGTCTTTCACCTCCTTGGTCAGGTTTCTTCTGACGTATTTTATTTTTTACTTTTTGGCTGTGCTGTGTGGCTTTGTGGGATCTTAGTTCCTCAACCAGCAATCGAACCCAGGCCCACAGCAGTGAAAGCGCCAAGTCCTAAACACTGGATCACCAGGGAATTCCCCAAAGTATTTTTTTTTTGATGCGATTTTAAAAGGGATTGTCTTTTTACTCTCCCTTTCTGCTATTTCATTGTTAGTGTAAAGAAATAACAGATTTCTGTATGTTAACCTTGTATTCTGCTACCTGGCTTTATTTATCAGTTCTAGTAGTTTCTGTGTGGAGTCTTCGGAGTCTTCTATATATAGTATCATGTCATCTGCATATAATGACAATTTTACCTTTTCTAATTTGGATACATTTTATTTCTTTTTCTTGCCTGATTGCTGTGGCTAGGATTGCCAATACTATGTTGAATAGAAATGGTGAGAGTGGGCATCCTTGTCTTGTTCCAGATTTTAGTGGAAAGGCTTTCAACCTTTCACCATTGAGTATTATGTTGGCTTTTATTATGTTGAGATATGTTCCTTCTGTACCCACTTTGGTAAGAGTTTTTATTGTGAATGGATGTTGAATTTTATCAAATGCTTTTTCTGCATCTATTGAGATGATCATATGGTTTTTGTCTTTTGTTGATGTGGTGTATCCCATTGATTTGCATATGCTGAACCATCCTTGCAACCCTGGGATGAATCCAACTTGATCATGGTGTATTATCTTTTTTTATGTGTTGTTGGATTCAGTTTGGTATCATTTTGTTGAGAATTTTTATATCTATATTAAAGATTTTGGCCTGTAATTTTCTTTTTTTGGTAGTGTCTTTGTCTGGTTTTGGTGATGGTGGCTTCATAGAATGATTTTGGGAGTGTTCTGTCCTTTTCAGTCTTTTGGAAGAGTTTGAGAAGGATCAGTATTAGTTCTTCTTTGTATGTTTGGTAGAATTCCCCAGTGAAGCCATGTGGTCTTGGGCTTTTGTTTGCAGGGAGTTTTTTAAAATTACAGATTCTATATCACTTCTAGTGATTGATCTGTTCAAATTATCTATTTCTTCTTGATTCAGTTTTGGTGGGCTGGATGTATCTAGAAACTTGTCCATTTCTTCTAGGTTGTTCAGTTTGTTGGCATGTAATTGTTCATAGTATTCTCTTATGGTTTTTTATATTTCTGTGGTATCAGTTGTTATTTCTCTTCTTTCATTTCTTATTTTGTTAACTTGGGTCCTCTCTTTTCTTCTTGGTGAGCCTGGCCAGAGGGTTGTCAATTTTGTTTACCCTTTCAAAGAACCAGCTCTTGGTTTTATTGATTTTTTTTCTATTTTTAAAAAATTTCTATTTTATTTGTTTCTGATCTTTATTATTTCCTTCCTTCTGCTAACTTTAGGTTTCGTTTGTTCTTCTTTTTCTAATTCTTTTAGGTGGTAGGTTAGGTTGTTTGAGATTTTTCTTGTTTTTTTTTTTGAGGAAGGCCTGTATCATTATGAACTTCCCCATAAGGACTGCTTTTGCTGAATCCCACAGATTTTGTTTGGCTGTATTTCCATTATCATTTGTTTCAAAGTATTTTTAAATTTCCTCTTTGATTTCATCATTGACCCATTGGGATTTTTTTTTTTTTAAGTAGCATGTTGTTTAGTCTCCATGTAATTTGTTCTCTCTGTGGTTGATTTCCAGTTTCATGCTGTTGTGGTCAGAAAAGATGTTTGAGGTAATTTCTGTCCTCTTAAATTTGTTGAGGCTTGTTTTATGTCCTAGTATTTATATAGTCTATCCCAGAGAATAGTCCATGTGTACTTGAAAAGACTGTGTATTATGGGGTTTTTTTGGGATGTAATGTCCTGAAGGTATTAAGTCGGTTTTATTGTGTCATTTAGGATCTCTGTTGCCATATTGATTTTCTGTCTGGAAGATCTGTCCTTTGATGTCAGTGGGATGGTAAAGCCTTGTGCTATTATTTTATTCCCATCAATTTCTCTATGTCTGTATTTGTTTTATGTATTTAGGTGTGCCTATACTGGGTGCATATATGTTAATGAGTGTAATATCCTCTCCTTATAGTGATCCTTTTATCATTATATAGTGTGCTTCTTTATCTTTCTTTATGGCCTTTATTTTTTTGAAGATACAGAATTATATTTAATCATTTTTTGTTGTTGTTAATAAAAGTCATTTTGAATGTTCACTTTGACAGTCAAAGATCCCATTGCCCTTTAGCATGGTGCAGCCCAAGGTTACCTGTGGTTACTTCAGGTAACCACATTACAGTCAAGGGCACCATCCCCCTCTCATCTTCAACTCTGAGAGAATAATAGCCCACATGCACACCCCTGCCACTTAAGTTTCTAAAGATCCTGTTAGCAGAGGAATGAGAACCCTGTCATCTAGGAAATTTTAGTAGCACAGCGTCTAAAGAAATGGCAGCTAATAGCTACAGTAGAAAACAGTAGCTAGCAAATTTCATGCATGGGTCAGAATTCTGTATTTTTATATTCCCATCTTAGTTTAAAATACTAAGCCTCAATGACCTGTAACGTGAGAAAGAGTTGGTTACGCTTGGGTCACTGATGAGAAAACAAGATATCTGAAAATGTTGTATGGATTTTGTTTTAAAGTCTGTTTTGTCTGATATGAGTATTGCTACCCCCGCTTTCTTGTCATTTCCATTTGCATGAAATATCGTTTTCCATCCTCTCACTTTTAAGCTATGTGTGTCCTTTGCCCTAAAGTGGGTCTCCTGTAGGCAGCACCTCGTAGGCTCTTGTTTTATTATCCAATCTGCCACTCTGTGTCTTTTGACTGGAGCATTTAGTCCATTGACATTTAAGGTAATTATTGATACGTGTTTATTGCCATTTTAAACCTTATTTTCCATTTGATTTTGTATTTCTTCTTTGTTCTTTTTTGTTTCTCCTTTTATGGTTTGATGGTTTTCTTTTGTATTTTCCTTGTGTTCTTTCGGTTTTTGTGAATCAATTTTATGTTTTTGATTTGTGGTAACCTGTTTTTCAAGTATGTTAACCTGTTACTATATCTACTTGCTTTAGACTGGTAGCCATACAGGCTCAAACACATTCTGAAAAAAAAATCTATATTTTATTACTCCCCTTCCCCACATATTGTGATTTTGATGTCCTCTTTTACATCTTCATGTTTATCCCTTTGCTGTTCACTGTAGTTATCATTGCTTTCACAAAAATATTTTTGATTTTTTTTTAAAATCTTTGTACTGGCTTAGGTGATTTACTTTCCAATTGTGATTTTCTTTTTCCTATAGATTCTTGCTTCTTTTCTATTTAGAGAAGACCTTTCAGTATTTCTTTTAGGATAGGTTTAGCATTGCTGTATTCTGTTTTTGCTTGTTTGAGAAATTCTTTATCTTTCCTTCTATTCTAAATGATAACCTTCCTGGGTAGAGTATCCTAGGTTGCAGGTTTTTCCCTTTCAGGACTTTGAATACATCTTGCCACTCCCTTCTGGCTCTCAACCTTTCTGTGGAGAAAACAGCTGATAGCCTTATGGGGTTCCCTTGTAATTAACTCTTTGTTTTTCTCTTGCTGCCTTTAGAATTCTCTTTAACTTTTGCCATTTTAATTATGTCTTGGTGTAGGTCTGTTTGGGTTCATCTTGTTTGGGACCCTCTGTGCTTCCTGTACCTGGTTCCCTCTTCTGATAAGGTCACCAGTCATGGTGGATTAGGGTCCACCCTAACGTCCTCTTCTCAACCTGATTACATCTTCACTGACCCTATTTCCAAATATGGCAACCAGGGGTTAGGACTAGAACTTACCTTTGGAGGGAGATACAATTCAGCCCTAACGGGTCTAGTTTGCCCTGCCCACCCTGGTAGTTAGGGAGCAGATGCGGCTTGTCATTCTGCTGACCACAAGTGCAAGGTGAAGTGGCCATTGGTGTACTGACCATCAGGTGGGGGCTGGGTGGGAGGGGCTTTGGGAAGGATCCTTGCCTCCAGCCAGTTCAACAGACATGTCTGTCAGGCTCCTTGGCCCTAGACTGTTCCTGCTGTAGCAGCTGGAGGCCCATCTGACTCTGCCCTCCAGAAATCCTGCTCTTCAATCTGCTGGGGGTGCCCCTGGTGGGGGCTGACATCTGTGGCTTCCTGGGCAACACTTCGGAGGAGCTGTGCGTGCGCTGGACCCAGCTGGGGGCCTTCTACCCCTTCATGCGGAACCACAATGACCTGAACAGCCTGGTAGGGCGGGGGCGGCAGGGGAGGCCGTGCCCTGGGGAGTGCCACTTTCTGTGCCAGTGAGCCCAGCACTGGCTGGCCCAAAGTGCTGGGTCTCCTGGGGTGGGGGGACCTCGGAGTCCGTGGTCCTAGATCCCAGGTGCTTCCTCCACTCCCTCCACTGCAGCCGCAGGAGCCGTACAGGTTCAGCGAGACAGCACAGCAAGCCATGAGGAAGGCCTTTGCCCTGCGCTACATGCTGCTGCCCTATCTCTACACGCTGTTCCATGGGGCCCACGTCAGAGGCGAGACCGTGGCCCGGCCCCTCTTCTTGGAGTGAGCGACTGGGTTGGGAGTAATGGCCCCCGGCCCACTGACCCCAGGGCAGCTAACCTGCTGCAGGGGGTGTTCTGGGCACTGAGAGAGGAAGGAGGTTGCAGCAAAATCCGGGCACTCCCCACAGAGGTGCCCCCCTGCACCCCCAGTTCCCACCCATTAGATTCCAGCTCAGGGCAGGGAGCACTGGATAACAGAAAAACCCAGGATGAACACTGAGTACAGACCAGGCCTCCCAGATGGTAAAACAAGTTATAAGACTATCATGAATCCATCTGGGGCTTAAGGGAACAAGACCACTAAAGAAATCCAATAGATATCCCCCAAGTAGGACTTAGTATATCTAAGAAGTTACCGTACCATAAAATGGCACCTCGAATCAGAGGATTAAAGGATTCTCCAGTAGTAAGGTAATTAGTTAGCTATTTGCAAAAATCAACATATTTTCCCTTCAACCATACAAACCTAAGTTCCAAATGGATTAAATAGTTAAATGTCAAAAATTAAGCGGTAGAAAAAGCTGCAGGAAATCAGAAGTGAATGTTTCTCTATGACCTGTCAGGAGAGGGCTTTCTAAGCATCAAAAGCAAAAAAGCAAAGGTAAGGAGGTTTCATTTAGGAAAAAAAAAGTAACACTTCTTTGAACATAAGCAGAAAAATATTAAAACTGCTCTGAACATAAGATTGTCAAGGCAGGGGCTTCCCTGGTGGTGCAGTGGTTGAGAGTCCGCCTGCCGATGCAGGGGAAACGGGTTCGCGCCCCAGTCTGGGAGGATCCCACATGCCGCGGAGCGGCTGGGCCCGTGAGCCATGGCCGCTGAGCCTGCGCGTCTGGAGCCTGTGCTCCGCAACGGGAGAGGCCGCAACGGTGAGAGGCCCGCGTACCGCAAAAAAAAAAAAAAAAAAAAAGATTATCAAGGCAAACGAATGGGAGAAAACATTATCAATAAAATGACAGTCACTGTCCCTAATGTACAGAAACTCAGACCAGGGGTAAGAGCCAGATAGACATGTGGGCAAGAACACAACTTGCAAACAGGAAATGTGAACAGGTCATGCCCGAGTAGTCGGGCAGGGAGAGGTTCTTCTTGGCTCCTGCCTTGACTTAAGCTGGCCAGAACCGGCCCTGCCACATGTAACCCAGGTCCTCTGGCTCCTGTCCACACCTCCCCATGGGTCCCTTGAGCCCACTGACCTCAGAGGTCACCAGGCCCCCCTGCCCGTCCCTCCTGTTTGAAGGTTCCCCGAGGACCCCCACACCTGGACAGTGGACCGCCAGCTCCTGTGGGGGGAGGCTCTGCTCATCACCCCGGTGCTCAAGGCCGGGAAGGTTGAGGTCACTGGCTACTTCCCCCGCAGCACGTGGTACGACCTGCAGACGGTGAGTCCTGGGGCCCTGAAACCGGGGAGGATGGGGGAGATGGAACTGGTCTTCCCTCCAGCACCATCCATGTGGACCAGAGAGTGAAAAATGAGTCCTGGCTACATGAGGGCCCTCACCTGGGTGCTCCATCAGCAGCATCCTGTGCGATCCTTACAGGACCCATTTTCCAGATGGAGAAACCGAGGCTGAGTGGGTGACTTGGCACCGAGCTGAGCTGGGACTCCAGTTCTGCTCCCAAACTCCTGCCCCTTCTTGCATCCTCTGACCTGCCCGACCCGAGCACTGGCTCAGGCCTCGCACGCTCTGTCCCCACCATGTGGCCAGATCTGTGCTCTCAGCTCCAGACAACAGCACAGGAGCTTGGCAATGCCCAGGACCCTTTGTGACATGACATCCCCCTCCAGGTGCCAGTGGAGGCCTTTGGCAGCCTCCCACCTCCTGCACCCCTCACGTCTGCCATCCACAGCGAGGGGCAGTGGGTGACACTGTCCGCCCCACTGGACACCATCAACCTCCACCTCCGGGCCGGGCACATCATCCCCATGCAGGTACTTGGGCCGGGCCCCTGATCCTATTTGTCCAGCCCTGGGGTTGCTGGGACCCCACATGCCTCTGTTCAATTGGGGGTCTGCCCCCAGGCAGAGATGATACTTCTGAGGGTTGAGGATGAACTGGGCTGGAGAAGGACAGGATACATCCTTGCACTCACTTGCTCTCGGGCCTGGCGAAGGAGAGGCCTGCTTCATTGGCCTTTCTCAGAAAACAGCCTTCAGTCAGTCTGCAAACCTCTGTGGGCCTCACGTCCTCTGAGGTGTCCATGGGCCTCCAGGCCGCTCGGCCGTAGGCTGTCCTGCGGATCCTGGTTTCTTCTAGCACGGCACTGTCCCAGCCTAGTGCTCCTCACGCCTGGGTCTGGAGGCCTCCACCAGGTTTGGGACAGTGACGTGGGCCACTCCCTCCCAGGGCCCTGGCCTCACAACCACAGAGTCCCGCAAGAAGCCCATGGCCCTGGCCGTGGCCCTGACTGCGAGCAGGGAGGCCCGAGGGGAGCTGTTCTGGGACGATGGGGAGAGCCTGGGAGTGCTGGACCGTGGGGCGTACACGCAGGTCATCTTCCTGGCCAGGAACGTGAGTCCTGGGATCCGCCCAGGCTGGGGGGTGTCTTGGGGTGACTATCCTGACTTGGTGGGGGGAGCTGGCCTGGGGTCCTGGGATGGCCACCTGTCCCTGGGTCAAGTAGACTGAAGGGGAGAAGAGCCCGTAGGCCAACTGCCTTGGCTGGAGTCCCCTGCACTGCGCCAGTGTCCTAGGGTTTGCACGGGGTGTGCTGCTGACCTGCCCTCCCCATCTGCTGTCCAGAGGCCCTGCCCTGGTGGGGCTTCCTGCCCCAGGCCATCTGCTCACACCTCTGGTCCTCTCTCCCTTGCTTCTGCCAGAACACCATCGTGAACCAGCTGGTGCACGTGAGCAGTGAGGGGGCTGGCCTGCAGCTGAGGAAGGTGACCGTCCTGGGGGTGGCCACAGCCCCCCAGCAGGTCCTCTGCAATGGCGTTCCTGTATCAAACTTCACCTACAGCCCTGACACGGAGGCAAGAGAGCCTACATTTGAGGCCAGAAGGCCTGTCCCTGAGGGTGGGCGAGGGGGCGGGAGGTGCCCGCTGAGCTGTCATCATGGGATTCCCTGTCCAGAAGGGAGAGGACACTCAGGCCTTACAATGGGTGGAGAGGAACTGATCCTCGCGGGGAGGAGTGGGAAGGTTCAGTCCTCTCGCACTTCACATCTTTTCTCTGCCTGTGTCCACACTGTCAGCCCCTGGTTAAAGGGCAGCTCGTTTCCAAAGCAAATTAAGGCGGCCACTGCCAAGAGTGCTCGGAGGGAACGGAGCGAGACGCTCCCAGGGCTAGGTCAGACCCCATGTCCACCGTCCACCCATGTCCACAGACTGCTGTCTGCCCCACCTCTCTTGCCAAGCAAATTTTCCTATTTCTTGTCCCCAGACCCTGGACATCCCTGTCTTGCTGACGATGGGAGAGCAGTTCCTCATCAGTTGGTCTTAATCCGGGGCCCAGTGGTGCTGCTCCTTTACAGACCTCCCGGCAGCCCAGCACCTGCACCCTCAGTCGGCGGTATGTGGGCCTTGGGTCAGAGCGCTTACCCCGAATCGCATGTCACTGACATCACTGAACACCCGGATCTGCTTGTAAGTCTGCCTCCCAGGCTCTGGGCCAGCAGCTCTTCTTGAGTCTTCTGTCCAGATCCCAGTCAGGTCAGTGCCCTGAGGGGTGCCCTGTATCTGGAATGTTTACTGGAAGATTTGCTTCACTGTAGCCTGCCACTGTGATGCGTGCACTGTCAGTCACCGCTGCCTGCCTGTGACGCAGAGGTGGTGCTTGGGATGGGGTGGTACCTGCACCCCAAGGTCCTGCCTCGGGCAGCTCTGCTGCTGCTCTGACCTGATGAAAGCACAGAGCTGGGGGCCGCTGCAGACTTTCTGGGCAGCTGCCCCCGACAACAGGTGGAGGCTGTCCACCAGTCTGACAAGTGGGCCCAGACACTCGGCAGAATTCACAGGACTTGGGGAACCCTTAATCTGAAGTGCAATTATTTTTAATAAAAGGGGCATTTGCAATCAAGCTTCTGCCGGCCCTTCTGGGATTCAGGGTAAGGAGGATGTGTCTAAAGGCCCTGACACAGAAGCAGGACTCCATCCTTGATGGGCCCCTGGACGTTCCCAGGCAGGGTGTACACGTGTGCTGTACTGTGCACGCTCAAAGCAGCACCCTCACACATCCCCACCTCACACCCTAGTATCACCCATCTCTAAGGTGACTGGAAAACATCCAGCCAGGCCTGGTGTCAGTCACGTGGTGGGAGATGCACCCTCCCCTCGACCCTGCCCAAGGGCTATGTAGACTAAGCTGCTATCCCCAACACCTCTGTTCCCAAGCAACAGCTGGTCTGCTTTTGGTCACTACAGACTAGTTTACATTTTCTGGAATTTTATATAAATGGAATCATATAGCATGTATTTCTTTTGGTCTAATTAATTAATTACTTTGAGATTTGTCCATGTTGTGTGCTTTTTCATTGCCAAATAGTTTTCCATTGGATGGAGGTGCCACATTTATCAAATTATCATGGATGTTAGGATTGTTTTCAGTTTTTGACCATTGTGAATAAAGATGTGGTAATCATGGACCACTCTGTGAACAGACATGTTTTCATTTCTCCTGAGCAAACACCAAGTGTGATATGGTCAGGTCATATGGAGGGTGTGTGTGACTAAACTGTTTTCCAAAGTGGGTGACCCACTCTGCACTCCTACCAGCCTTGCTGTCGCTTCGTGTGGTCTGTATGCTCACTTTCAGCTGTTCCAGTGACAGTGGATCTTGCAACTGAAGATGGCGAGCATCTTTCATGGACCTATGTCACCCATAAATCTCTGGTGAAGTGTCTGTTCAGGTATCTTGCCCATTTTTTACTTGGATTTGTTGACCTTATTAATGAGTTACAAAGTACACTGTTTTTCCAAATGCTACCATAGCAAATTACCACAATCTCTGTGGCTTAAAATAACAGATTTATTCTATCGCAGTTCTGTAGGTCAGAAATTTGACACGGTCAACTGGGCTAAATTAGGTGTCAGCAAGGCAGCTTCTTCTCTGGAGGCTCCAGGGGAGAATGTGCTCCCCTGCTTATGCAGGTTGTCGGCAGAATTCAGTCTCCTGAGTGTATGGGTGTGAGGCCCGCATGTCCCTGTGGTTGTGAGCCAGACGTCCTCCTCAGCTTCTAGAGGCTGCTCCATATCCTGGCTCGTGGCACCTTCATCTTCAAATCCAGCAATGGTGGGTTGAGTCCTTCTCACCCCAGAGAATCAATCCTGCCTCTTCCATTTATACCACACTCTGACCCATGGTAGCCCAGAGCATTCTTGACTTTAAAGGGCTCATGTGATTAGATAGGGTCCACCTGGATAATCCAGGATAATTTCATCTCAATCTTTAATTACACCTGCAAAGTCCTTGCCATTTAATGTAGCATATTCACAGGTTCCAGGGATTAAGAGGTGGGCATTTTGGGGGGACCACCATTCTACCTACACATAAAGTTCTTGATATTTTCTAGTTTAAGTCCTTTGTCAAGTATATGCTTTGCAAATATTTTCCCCCCTTGCTCATGCCCTTTTTGTCTTTAAGTATAATTTTAGAGGAGGAAGTAAGATTCCCCACCTGATTTTTGAGGTATAGTTCACATATCACTCAATTTTACCACTTTAAAATGTACAATTCAGTACTTTTTAGTACATTCACAGAATTGTGCAACCCTTACCTCTGTCTAGTCCCACAACATTTTCATCACCCGCAAAGAAGCCCTGTACCCTTTAGCAGTCACTCCCTATTTCCACCTCTCAGCCCCCAGAAAACCACTAATCTGCTTTGTCCTATGGATTTACCCATTTGGGACATTTCACAGAAACGGAAACACTGTGGCCTTTTGTGACTGGCTTCTTCCAGTTAGCCTATTTTCAAGGTTCATCCATATTGCAATGTGTCAGCACTTCATTCTTTCCTATTGCCAAATAATATTCGTGTACTTACCGTATCTTTCAGTCAATGGGCACTTGGGTTATTTCCACTTCTCGGCTATTATGAATACTGCTGTGAACGTTTCTGTCTAACCTGACACACCAGCCCCGTGTTTCAACACGTAGCCACCACGGGTTACAATGGAACCCACCTGACCTGTGATGCTAGTGGCCCCAAGAACCTCCACCCACGTGCGTCAGTGCCAACGTCCCATTGCTTCCCTCCCCAAGCCCCCAGTGACACGCACTCCTTTCCTGGTGCTGGAGGTCACTGGTGAGCTCACCTGTGCAGTCTGCACTCCAGACCACTGCCTACGCAGAAGGACGCCCTCAGAGGGAAGTATTCTAATTGCTCCTACTGCCCAAGAGCCAGGCTGCTTTCCAAAAAGTCTGCACCTACTGACGCCACCATCACACCCCCCACACCTTCACCAACATCAGGGTTAACGGTTATGAAAACATAACACTTCTGAATCACCCCCAAGGATACACATTTCCGTGGATGTTTGCATTTCTTTGTTACCTTACTTGACAGCATCTCAATTAGGTTAAGTTTCTCAGGTGTCTTACCTTCTGGCTTGTTTCCTGCTTGCCCCTCCCTGAATCACCGATGGTGCCCTGTGCACAACCCCTCCTCAGCTGTGACCAGTGGGCTCACTAGTCCAGAGGAAGCCTGGCTGGTGAATCCTTCCTCCCGGTTATCTGCCCAGGGTGCCATCCTGCCCCTCTGCATCTGGGCACACAGACCAAGGCCAACCCAGAGAAAAGTATTTATGGTCTCAACTCCCCCACCTGCCATCCAAAAGAAATGGGATTGGGTACCAATCTGGTTAAGTGTGGAGAGGCCAGGCAGCTTACCACTTCCATTTCACCATCCTAAAGATCAAAAAAGAGTGAAATGACTGCCCAAGATCATACAGGCAGCAGGTTACTAGAAAAGCTGGGGGCAAACAAAAATTAGAAATACAAATTAGAGTTTATGGGAAAAGTTTTAAATGTTTAATGAAAAAGACTTAAAGCAATGCATTATTTACATGTGGGTAAGAAAAGGTGGCAGAATCTCCAAAGTTTGTCCTGGGGGGGCTTTGAGAAGAGAATTCACATAAACCCCATTAAAGAGAAACTGCCCCTAAATATTTCCAAATTGATACAAAATAGGTGAACAGGCTCCAGCAAGCAGATTGTTCAAATCAGATCAGCAACTGAAAGAGAAGATAAACAAGAAGGAATAATACAAAGTGAAAATTTGTAAATTTAACTAAAGGCTCACAAAAGACTTCTCAAAAACAAAAGAAAAAAAAGAGGGAAAAACCTCAAGTGCCCCAAACCAGGAACCAGGAAGCTCTCTCTAAAACAATCACAAATACGGATTTATTGTCTTACCGTTCATGGGCATCTCATCAATCTGAGTGGAATAGTACTGCTCAATGTCTCTGAGGATTCGGATGTCATCATTCTTCACAAAATTAATGGCCACGCCCTTTCGGCCATATCGACCTGATCGCCCAATTCTTCAACAATAAAGCAAAATCACTTCAGTAAACATAGCAAAAAAGGTTTCAGTAAATCCATTAACAAGAGTGAAACCAAAGAAAAGCTTGTGCTGCCTACCTGTGTATGTACAGCTCTCTGTTGTTGGGCAGGTCGTAATTAATGATGAGGGACACCTGGGGCACATCCAGCCCCCGGGCCCAGACGTCTGTAGAAATGAGCACTCGGCTGCACAAAGAAAGGCATTTGAGACAATCACCTTAGCATAAAAGGGTCAGACCGGCTACGAACACATCAGGGCCCCTCACACTGGCCCCTCTGCAGGCTGAAGCACAAGGGACAGCACCAGAAAGCCCCGTTCAGAAGGTGCGTTTGGTATATTTCATTACTTAGGTCATGTGTGCTGATTAAAAAAAAAAAAAATTGGCTATCTTTTACATTACTACATTTAATTTGTTTAGAGCCAGTCCCATACCAATAATTGGGAAGGACATTTTACTTTTGTCTAGCAAAAACTCAAGTACAGCAGCCTCACTGATTTTGGTGCAGTGTTTACAGTATCTTCAAATTAGAAATGCAACTCACACCTCTCTGTCCTTCACACAGGACAGAATCTGACACACCACAGACCCACACTACACAATGCTGAGGCCACCAGCCCACCAAGCACCGGAGTGGCTGGTCTGAAATTAGATTGTCTTATGGTGTAAAATTCACACTGGATTTGAATACTTAGTACAAAAAAATTGCAAAAAACCTCATTAATATTTTTAATGTTGATTACATGTTGAAGTGATATGATATATTGGGTTAAATGATATATGTTTACTTGAATTATATTTCTATTGGACATCGCTGGTCTAGAAGCATTCAAAGTCTGAAGGGACAGCAGAACAGGAGAAAATAATCCTGCCAGATAATCACATATAACTGGAGCCCTAGAGGAAGGAAGAGGAAAGAATGGGGCCAGAGCACCAACAGAGGGGTAAAGCCAAGAGTCACAGAAGTGCCAAACGGAAGGAGTAAGACTGAATCACACATGGACCCATCAGCATGAAACCACAGAAACAAAACACAAACAAAACAGACCTAAGAAGCAGCCTGCAGAGAAGACACTGTTTTACATGAGCAGCAGCAGGTGACATCCCCACAGGACCGACACAACCAAGAAACACCAAATACAGAGGGCCGCCTGCACTAGGCCACTTCATGTAAGGGATGAGAATGTCTGCAGAGTTTGGTGTCCACAGGACTTCTGGGACTGATCCCGCCTGGATTGCCTCCTTCAACACATCAGAAGGAGGTGTTTCAAGATGAAGCAGACATTTCCAAAGAAACTAAAACACATATTTTGTTACCAGCAGACCCAAACTAAATACAGAAAGACATTCTTCAAGCACAAGGAAATGCAGCCCTGGGACTTCCCTGATGGTCTAGTGGGTAAGACTCTGCACTCTCAATGCAGAGGGCCCAAGTTTGATCCCTGGTCAGGGAACTAGATCCTGCATGCATGCCGCAACTAAAGGTCCCACGTGCCGCAACTAAGACCTGGTGCAGCCAAAATAAATAAACAAATATGTATATATATGTATATATTAAAAAAGAAAGAAATGCATCCCTGATGGAAGCTCAGAGATAAAGGAAAGACAGAAGAGTAACAAGTATGGTCAATATGCAGCATTCATTATATGAATTATGTAAGTTTCATTATATAAAGCAAAAATTTCTTGTTGAGGTTGAAATATATGTAAATTAAAACACATGACAACAGTGACAGAAGTCTGGGGCGGGGGTCACTGAAGTCAGCGTTTCAAGTTCTCTGTGCTCTCAGGGGAGATGGTAAAAGTACCAAGCGACCACAGCTGCTGATGACTCTTCAGGGTGACCACTAAATAACATAAATAAACATTTTCCAAAATAAAAAGTGGGGAAAAGGAATAACAACAACAAAAAATCCAAACTAAAGAAAGAAGAAAGAACCACAGAAGAGAAATGACAAGTAAGATATAAGATGGTCAATTTAAAACCAAATCATCAGTATTTACATTAAACGAAACTAGACTAAATGTTCCAGTTAGAAGACAATTATGGGCTTCCCTTGTGGCGTAGTGGTTAAGAATCCGCCTGCCAATGCAGGGGACACAAGTTCGAGCTCTGGTCCAGGAAGATCCCACAGCAGGCAGAACAACTAAGCCCGTGCACCACAACTACTGAGCCTGCGCTCTAGAGCCCATGAGCCACAACTACTGAGCCCACGTGCCACAACTACTGAAGCCCACAGGCCTAGAGCCCATACTCCACAACAAGAGAAGACACCACAATGAGAAGCCCGCGCGCCGCAACAAAGAGTAGCCCCCGCTCACTGCAACTAGAGAAAGCCCCCACACAGCAATGGAGACCCAATGCAGCCAAAAATAAATAAAATAAATTTTTAAAAAAGAGCAATTATCATTAGATTAAAAGAAAAGGAAAAATAAAACCCAACTATATGCTGGTTACATGAAATCCATCTAAAGCTTAAGTCTACAAACCAGAGGTGAAGGAAGAAAGGTGGTACACTAAGGAGACACCAAGCGTTCAGAGCTGGTGCTGCTGGTCAGACAGAGCAGGATTCAGGACAAAAGCCCTAGTAGAGAAGGGCAGACGCTTCCACAGCAAAAGCTAAATCCTCCAGAAATCTAGTAATTCTGAACTTGTACACTCAGGTCTCTGGACCCATAACGAAGAACGGACAGAACCCCCAAGAGGAAAACCAGCACTCTAAACACTGATGAAACAAGACTTAAGGGAAAAAGGGTAAGGATGCAGTTTTGAGAAATACAGCTAGCAACTGAAATCCAACACCATGCAGCACCCATCTTGTCCAAGCACAGAGAACATTTGTAAGATGACCCCGTGCTGGGCCACAAAGCAAGTCTGAATACACACTGAGGGGATGAAATCACACAAAGCGGGTTCTCTGGCCACAGTGGGATTAAGCTAAAACCAATACAAAAAGATAAACAGAAAATCTCCATTTATTTGGAAACAGAAAAATACACTTCTAAATAAGGCAACCGACCTACGTAGTTAAGGCTAGTTCTCATCTCAGCCTCATCTCACACCAGCAGTGGCCGCCCTGCTCACCAGCAAGTTGGTGACCTGCCCGAGCTCAGCTGTTGGGGGGAAAACTCGGGTAACACCCTGTAAATGCTGGCCCACAGCACCAGCACCAGGACCACAGCAGAGAGCTCAGCCAACCCACCTGGCGCCAGACCGGAACTCCTTCATGATGGACTCACGCTCCTTCTGGGGCATGTCCCCGTGCATGGATGACACGGTGAAGTTGGCTTCCCTCATCTTCTCCGTCAGCCAGTCAACCTACAGATGGAATCAACAGATGCTGCCATAAGCTCACAAACCAGAGACTGTATACAGGATTTCATGTCAGTTACCTGCAGAACCAATTCGAATATTCATAAACAAGTGCTCTTAAAACTCAGGCTAGGGACTTCCCTAGTGGCGCAGTGGTTAAGAACCCGCCTGCCAATGCAGGGGACACAGGTTTGAGCCCTGGTCTGGGAAGATCCCACGTGTCACGGAGCAACTAAGCCCGTGCGCCACAACTCCTGAGCCTGCAAGCCACAACTCCTGAGCCTGTGTGCTGCAACTACCAAAGTCCGTGTGCTTAGAGCCCTTGCTCCGCAACAAGAGAAGCCACCACAATGAGAAGCCTGCGCACCACAACGAAGAGTAGCCCCGGCTCGCCACAACCAGAGAAAGTCCATGCGCAACAGCAAAGACCCAGCACAGCCACAAAAAATATATATATATATATATATATATATAAAAACAAAACTTAGGCTAATCCTCACTGGCTGTGTAGAAAACTTAATTTTGCCCAGCAAATATTGGGGCAAAAATTCTCTTAAAAGACAATATGTCACTGTTCTCATCTGAAATTTAAGTTCGAATCTTTTTTGGAATGTGGTCCAAATCTTCTTCCTATTCCAAGGAGAGCCGCCAGGGTTCTCAGCTCTGCCGGCACATCAGCATCACCTGGGAGCTCAAAGAACGTGTGTCCGGGCCCCACCTGAACCAATGACCCGGAGCCTTCAGTCAAGGGACCAGATCAACACCTGGCACACGTTCCCTGGATACACCTGCTTGTCCGCTCATCGTCCAGGGTGACACTGAGCTAAAGGGCAGAGCCCAGTGGCTGCCCGAAGAGACCACATACCCAGAGCCTAAAGCACATAATTCTGGTCCTCAACAGAAAATACCTGACCTAAGTTCTATGAAAACCGATCTTTGGTTTTCGCCACAGGACATTAAAGAGCCAGGATAGCCACACACCTTCCTCTTGGTGTTACAGAAGATAACAGCCTGAGTGATGGTCAGCGTGTCATAGAGGTCACACAGCGTGTCGAACTTCCACTCTTCTCTCTCCACAGCCACAAAAAACTGCTTGATGCCTTCTAGAGTCAGTTCATCACTGGAGGACAAACACAATCCTGTCAACTCATCCTTCCAACCAAAACTTGAGGACGTGCGCAGACCAGGGGCTGTTCCAGGCACAGGCCCAACCCCCAGCGACCCAGGAGCCTGGGCATTAAACCCCTGCCCCTCCCCCCAGCCACATCCTCCTAGGAGTCGCCACTTCCACCGCACGGGCCCAAGCCCGGGATCAGTATGAACCTTTAACCACACCCTGTATATGGTTCTAAACAAAATGTTCGGCTGTTCAATAGTATACACATTTTACTGCCAATGGTAAATAATTCCATCGATAAGTAAATACTATCAGCAAATTTTTAAATTTGGAATTCCTGGATCAAAGGAGACTATATAAAAGCTGGCTTTTCAAATGAGAAAATTAAAAAGAACTTTCATGTTTTAAAACCCAAATACAACTATGCTATGTTTTAGTCCCACCTGAGAAGTAGGGCATCCTCACCGTTTCACCAAAATGCGGATAGGGTCGGTCATGAACTTGTTGGTCATCTCCAGGATCTCATGGGGCAGCGTGGCACTGATGAGCACCACCTGAGTGGCCGGGGGCAAGTACCTGTACACATCGTAGATCTGTTCTTTGAAACCTGGGATGAGGAATGAGACACACGGGGAATTTTTAAGGCTGCACACTTTGAAACAGAAGTTGCACATCAACTGTTCACATTTGACTGGACGCAGCACTGTGACTGTAAAGGTGCAACATTTCACACGGAATCTTCTTCCAGAGCTGGACCAAATTCTCGCATCCCCTCTCCTCTCCCTGGTGTGCTCTAGGGATCAGACCCCACCCAAGAGTCCTGGATGCCAACAAGTAAAAGCAACAGAAACCTGAGCCCTGAGCCCACAACCTCAGACCCCTGCAGGTAGTTTCACATCTCAGTTCCAGCTGCTGCTGCCCTGTGAGGGTATGCATCCACTGTGGCCAGATCTGCCACATTTTAAATAAATCCAGAGATCTAGATTTTTTGTTGTTGTTTTTTTTTTTGCGGTACGTGGGCCTCTCACTGTTGTGGCCTCTCCCGTTGCGGAGCACAGGCTCCAGATGCGCAGGCTCAGCGGCCATGGCTCACGGGCCCAGCCGCTCTGCGGCATGTGGGATCTTCCCAGACCAGGGCACGAACCCGTGTCCCCTGCACTGGCAGGCGAACTCTCAACCACTGCGCCACCAGGGAAGCCCGAGATCTAGATTTTCACCAAAAAAATCTCCACTTAAAAAAAAATCTCCCACAGATACTGACCCATGTTGTACACCTGAAAATGTTACATGTCAATTACACCTTAATTTAAAAACCTCCCAATTAAATAATGCAACTAGTTTACATTATTTCATATGGTATAGGCTGAATAAAACCTGCTGGCAAGCAGGACCTGGCCCTCGGGTCACCACACCACCACCTCTGCAGGACGCGTTAGGAGGCTGACGTGTGAGAAGGGGACAGGAAGCCGCGAGGTTCTGACTGTACAGATCAGGGGGCCAGAAGCTACATTTCCGACACATTCCCAGCTGACATAGATGCCACTGGTTCTGGAGACCTCACTTTGTAGTAACTGTACCTTTAACTTAGCTGAAGAGCAGAGCCTCCAGGTAAGGGGCCCAAGACAGAGGTGGGGTGGAGGGCTGCTCCAAGGGGTGGCATCAGCCTCTAGGCTCCTGAGAGAACTGCTCAAGAACCAGGGAACAGGAAAACGCTTGGGAAGAACCCCATGAGTTACTGGTGACTCCTGAGAAGCAAAATATTCCCTTCACACCAGGCGACCCCAATGTCTAAGGGGACGACCCATCCGACCCCCTGGTATGGAAGTAAGACTGGAGGGGGGTGTGCAGGGAGGGGAGGCGTGAAGACACTGTGAGGTACTGCCCGCAGCTGTTACTGAACCAAGGTAACAGCTGTCATTATGCATTTCCCAGTTGCTGTGCTAAGAGCACAACTGCTATGACTTACGGGTCCTCACATATTTGTCCTCATACGTTTTGGGAGAAATACATGAAATACACCCCAATTCTAGAAATTTATCTTGAAAAATAACCGATACAAGAGTAAAAACAACCTGGACAACCAATCAAAAACAACTAGTGAAATAAATTATGGAACATCCAAACCACAAAATACCCTACTGCCATGTAACAAGATTTATTCAGCTATCTGTTCCACCCCTTCCCCACCACCAGGCGTCTCTGCACCAAATCCCAGCTCCACGCCTCAGCCATCTGTGCTCACCCACCACACAACGAGCAGTACCCCATCAGTTTGGCTGAAATGCTGCTGTTCTGGTTGTCATCAGTCTTACAAACCACTACCATAAAAAAATCAGAGTTTTATATTCCTAAGTGCACCCAGGGCATAACTGTTTTCCACAAAGAACATACTACTTATACTGAGTTCATTAGCTCCACATTTCAATTTTACACGGTGAAAATTTAAGAATTTTACATCAATAGAAAATGAATTCTTTTGTTACTCATACCTTTATTCAACATTTCATCAGCCTCATCCAAAACCAACATCTTGATAGCACGTGTCCTCAAACTTCTGCGACGAATCATATCTATAAAATCAGATTTCGAAATAAGCAGACCTCAGGCTGTAGTAAAGAGCCAGCCATTTCAACCAGTTTCCACAGCATTTCAGGGACCTTCCCTCTACTTCTTACAAGTTACTCAAATGCAAAAATCCACTATGTAGCATATCAAATTGAAAATTGTCCTCTATTGTTTAAGCACTTTTTATAGACAAAAGCAATTACCAAAGACACGCCCAGGTGTGCCAGCGACAACATGCTGTCCATAATCCAGTTTCCTGATGTCCTCCCCCACGTTGGTGCCCCCAATGCAGGCATGGCACTGGACGTTCATGTAGTCACCCAAAGCAAGCAGGCCCTGAATTAAAACACAGATTCATGTTCAAGGTCTGCCCCAAGACTGCTATGAGTCTGAAACATCCGAGTTCCCCCAAAATGAAGATTGTTTCTATTCTAGTTTAAGATGACCACTGGGTATTGTTTATGCCATTATTTCTATCATAAAACTACAGAGAGCCCAAGTCTCCTCCTTCCACTCTTTTCTGCGCCAGAATGAAGTCAGTTTTACTGTTTTCTCATTACAAAAGCAGTATGTATTTACAGAAAAATAAGAAAATATATAAAATTCATAATCCTATCCACCCACAGATGCTATTAACATCTTAATAGATACACTTCCAAAATGTTTATACTATAAAAACAAAATAATTACAATTATTTTTAATTTTTTTGGAAGAGAATTACAATTCTAAGATTGCAAAAAACTATTGGAATCCCACAAGCTACACTAACAATGACTTCATACAAACCAGTAACTCATATAATATGTGATTTATCACAAAATGTTAGGAATCAGGGGGAAAAAATCTGACAGAACAGAAAAACCGCATTAGATTAAGTCAACAGTTGGCTTGAACAGCGTGGGGGTTAGGGAGGGAGGTTAGGTATGCCGGCCTACCTACCGACTGCAGACACCCCTCAACCTCAGCTTAGTCAGATATCCACACAGAATTTACAATCAGCCCTCCCTAACCTTGGATCCAACCAACTTCGCATCATGTAGTGTTGAAGTACATATTCATTTTTTAAAACCTGCATATAAATAGATCCATGCAGTTCTAACCCATGCTGTTTAGGGTCAACTGTACTTGCAAATACGACAGTGCCATCTTTAACTGTCTTACCTTCTGGATCTGTACAGCTAACTCTCTCGTTGGAGCCAAGATCAAAGCTTGGGTTTCACGAACCTGGTAAAATAATTTGTCGGAAAATAGAGAATCTCAGTATCTTCACGGTAGACTGCACTAATTCAGACTCAGATCTATTTTGAATATTATCTCAAGTTAACCACACATCTGATTTCAGGTAAGCGAACCTGAATGTTACTTAAATTGCATATCCAGTGATAATGGGTATACCGGTCAGAATTCTTGTTTACAGACAAGAATTTCCACTAGTTAAAAAAATCTCCCAGTTTACAGACATAGAGAACAAACTTATGGTTACCAAAGGGGAAAGGGTGGAGGGAGGGATAAATTAGGAGTTTGCGATTAAAATATACACACTACTATGTAAAAAAAAAGATAACCAAAAAGGACCTACTGTATAGCACAGGGAACTAGATATATCTGAATCACTTTGCTATACACCTGAAACTAACACAGCACTGTAAATCAACTAAATTTCAATAAAAATTTTAAAAAAGACTCTCAGTTTAAATAAAGAATTTATGACAGGATATTAGCTCAGATATTAGTGTGCACTTAAGATTCTCTTTAAAAATGTGTTTAATCAGTATAACTAGAGATATTTAAGAACTGTACTTCTTGAACACTGTAGTTACAGAAGGTAAAGGAAGTATTTCCTAGGATTAAAGAGAAGTTTAAGATTACCTGAATATCCAAACACTGGAGGACAGAAATACTGAAGGTGGCTGTTTTGCCTGTACCAGACTGAGATCTAGTAAAGAAAACACAGATAAATGGGATTTAGAGTGATGGGCTACATGCCACTGCTCCCATTCATGTAACCCCTGCTCCAGCAGTGCTCTGAGGAGATGAGCTGAAGAAGCACTGGGCAGCTTCTTCCAAGTTGATTCCCCCACACCCCCTGACCAATATCTTAACTGCAAGGTGGTGGGACTCAGGCATAACGTCACAACTTTTAAATCACAGGTGATAAGGACAGTAAACGTGGCCTTTGCATCAGGGGGTGATAGAGCTGCAGAATCTATAGAATGAGTGTTAGAGGTGGCAAAAAAAAAGATTCCCCTTTATATAATTCTTTTCTACGGTTTCAGACTTTTTTTTTTTTTTGTAAATGAGTCTTTAAAAATTAGGCAAATAGGGAATAATACTATTAAAAGAGTATTATATACAATTCCATATGCCAAATAATAGGTTAAGTAAAGTTGGCTAAAAAAAAAAAAAAAAAAAAGAAAGCTTTCTAGAGTGGAGGATGCAAAACTAAAAACAAACAGCCCATAGCTGAAGTCAAGGCAAGAGCTGGTAACGGCATCTGAATGAAGAAGCACTGACCTACACGCTGCTGTGCTAACCAGCACCTGACTCCCCCTCTGCATGAGCAGACTTACTGTGCAATGACATCTCTCCCTTTAATTATCTGCTTAATAGCTCGTTGCTGGATTGCTGATGGTTTTTCAAAACCTGTAAATTAAAACAGAAAAAATGAGCTCTAACCACTAGGACAGCATACTTGCAACCATACACTGGAGCTCCTTGTGCAGAGGATGTTATCTTTTTAAAATCCGCCACCCCCTCCTAACCCAATGTCCAACATACTAAGCTCTCAAGAAACAGCTGCTGAATGAAGTAGGCTGAAGTGGATTTTTATACTAACATACATCTTATTTATACAGACACAATCTCTAAGGAACACTGTTGCAAAATACAGACACCCCAGTTAGGTTAAAAAAATGGTGGTTACTCCTGGAGAATGGGGTGAGGGAGGCTCACATTTTACTTCAATTACTTGTGTGTTGTTTGACTATATTACAATAACCTGCACTAATGGGGTTTTTTTTTTATTACTTTTTAAGTTAAAAAAAGGAATATAAACCCATCAGTGCTGTAGTCACCACTCCCCACCAGCAGTAAGTCTGCAGGTTGTTTGTTATCACCTACAACCCCATTTCATCTACTCCTCCTGCCTTGATGCAGCTACATGAACTACAACACCACCCCTCTACTGTCCAAGTAAACAAACAAAACTTTACGTACAAATAATGTACTTTAATTAATTTTTGGTAGTCTTTTAAAATGTAGTACAATTTCCCATCTAACACAAAAGCAAATATAATAGATGATTTAAACCCCTCAGGATGACCCAGCAAGTAGATAGGAAACTAAACACAGTATTTTAGGGCAGGGACGTCCCGGCTGTCAAGAGGCAGGCAGGGCTGTCGGCCACACTACGAGGGCCAGCTGCAGTGGTTCTTCACCTCCCATTCCCTCCGTACCTTCTCTGTGTTAGACTATCATGACATCATGAACTGCTGAATAAAAAAGATGTGGGTCCCAGTCCCAGGCATTAAGCACAGATGCTGATCACGCCCATCTACATCCCCAACCCGACCTCTTCCCAACTGCCTCCTTGACATCTCCTACTGGATGGTTTACAGGTCCCTCAAGCTCTCCTCATTCAAGAAGACCTCCCTCGAGTGCTCCCCGCCGGAGGAGAGGGCATCATCACCTGCCCAGTTACTCAAACATCCAGGACTTTCATCTCCTGCTCACATTCTACCCATCAGCAAAGCCTGTTAGTACTCCATCTCCACCACAATACCATCATCACTCCCCTGGACTGGAGCAAAAGCCTCCTAACATCTCCCTGCTTCCTCTCCTGCCTCACCTCCCCCCATATCCAGACACCCAGGACCACCTCTGTGACTGTAAATCTGATCCCATCATTTCCCTGCCTGAAACCCTCCAATGGCCTCCCACTGCACTTAGAAATAAAATTCAAACTCTATCACCTCGCACCATGCTTTCCAAGATCTGCGCCCCCCCCCCCCCAAACTCGCCCCTAGGCTCCCAGGACAGGGAGATTCTTTTTGTTCCTGGAATGCATAAGGCTCCCGGCTGCAGGGCCCTGGCACCAGCTGCCCAGTTCTACCATAATCTTCTCATAACGGGTTCCTTAGCCCAGATCTCAGCTCAAATGCCAGCCCCTCCTGGGAGCCCCCTTACCTATGTGCTCTACTATCTTAACTCTCTCCTCCCACCAATCACGCTTGATTCCGTTATCCCGCTTTATTTTCTTCGTAGCCATTACCACTGACTATATAATCCTCCCAAACATAACAAGCTCCGTAAGGCCTGCCTCGTTCACTACTAAGCCGCCAGTGCCTAGAGCCGCGCACGTTCCTAGCACCTGGCAGGTGCAAGACAATCATCCGCTGAATGAGTGACTCCGGGCTGCAAGGAAGACCCTGCAGCCCTCGCGGGACCCTGCAGCTCTCGCGGGATCCAGCACGGCGCCCCGCCGGGAGAACAACACCCGAACCGGCCGACACAAACAGGGGTGGGAACACGTGCTGGGTGCAGGGGTCGCCCGTCAGGGCCCCCGGGCTCGGCCTCAACCCTGACCCCCAGCCCCGGGGCGGCCGCACTCCCAGTCTCGGGAACCACCCCCGGCCGGGCCGCCCCCCTCCCCGCGGGCACCCCAGCCCGCGGCCCAAGCTCACCGACCGTAAGCGTAGATGCCGCGCAGCAGGTCCTCCCGCAGGCCCATGGTGTCGAACGTGGGGGTCACGTCCACCTCCTCACTGGTCTCGAATTCCACTTTGGTCATGTCTTCCTCTTTGAGCAGCCGCTTCCGCGCCGAGCCCGAGGTCGCCATTGTGGCCGTACCCGCCATGATTCCGAGCAGGCTGAGAGCCAAGCTCTCGCCTCAGAAGAAAGCGGAAGCACGGCCCCGCGCCGCCGCTGCCGGAACTGACGTCATAGCGCGCGCTTGCGTGCGTGCGTACGAGCGTGCGTCGGGGCCAAGCCTCAGAAGGGGCGGGGAGCTCCTGGTCACGTGAAAGGGGAAAGGGCACCTAATGCTGGGAACGGGGCGGTGCTGCGGCTCTTGCGCGGGAGGGGCTGCCGCGGGATCTCGCCGAACCGAGCTCCGCCCACCCCTACAAAAGGTGCGGAGGCGGCAGGGCGCAGCGGCTCGTACTGGGTGTGGTACTCCCGGCCTGGATTTCTGGCTGATGTAGTCCTTTCCAGTTACCGGATCCTCCGCGCGGGACGCGGACCGCGCCAGGGCGCCCCTGCTCAGGGCGGGGTCTCCAGGCGGCCCTGCTTCGAGTGGGAACATGCTTCGGTGGGGACCCGCCCTGCTTCGGTGGGGACCCGCCACCCACTGGGCGCGGGTCCCCACCGGTACCCATTCCTTCATGTGTACGCATGTCCCGACGTTGTCGCCGGCCGGGGACGCCGGTAAACGCATTATTACTCGTTACCACTGCCGCCCAATGGAAATCCTCACTGCACATCGTCTGCTTTTGGAAAGTCTGGAATCTTTAACTGCTTGCTTGTCAGCTCTCACTTTGACACCCCCAGGCCGGTTTTTAACCCCCTAATGGAAAAGCCCCTACCCGGGGTCGAGTGTGTTGGGAGAGTAAGGGTCCTGCGACGGCCCCCGGCACCAGGACCCCCAGGACTGGCCGCGTGACCTTGGGCCGCGCCTTGCTGGACTGTGCGTCTGTCTGTTCATTAAGGCCCTGGATTCCGCGTGTCTGGCGGAGGTGCTGATAAATCCCGCCCTGCAGAAAAGATGACCCTGGAGGTTATGGCTTTCGGTTGCCCTGTAGAATATTTCCAGTTATGCCATGTTACCCTAAACTTCTTTAAGTGCCTCTAAAAATCCGGCTCCTCAACCACCGTCACCGCCTGACGAGCGTTCATCTGTGTTGTGTGAAAATAGCGTTTTTAACTTTGTGAAACTTACACTTGCCCAAGTGCAAGCTCTGTCCTTTCTCATTGTTTGCTTGCCTCGCATCACTGGGCACATCTTTAATCTCTTAACAGCCTCTTTCCAGGACTGCTTGAACGCTCTCCTGTTGTGAAGGTTAATTTAGTGAAAACTTTTAGGGATAATCATTTTATCCACTAAACCAGGCACACTTAGAATGCAGAGGTTTGCAGTATGTTGACAGCAAACAAGGAAATGGGGCGGTCTTACTTGCCCTGAAGCTCTTGCCCTGACTTTGGAATATGCCCAGACCTTACAAGATAATTGACCTGAGAAACATGCCTGAAAAGGATGCCAGTATCAGTCAAATATTTATAAATTTGAATTTCTTTCTTAGACTTTAAATAAAATGCAAATATAAGTTCTTATGTCCTCTCACTCCACAAAGAGTTATCCAGTACCCTCTCTGAAGTTGCCCACACTCCGTTTTGCAAGCTGTGCCCTAGGGCTGTGTTGTAAAACGCACACAGGTTTCAGACTTAGTATAAGAAAAGAATGTGAAAGACCTCATTAATAATTTTTGTACTGATCATGTGTTGAAATGTCCATATTTTAGATACACTGAGTTAAAATATGTCGTTTAAATTAATTTCACCCATTTCTTTTTACTTTTTAAAATATGGCTACTAGAAACATTTTAATTATATGTGGTATTCCTATTGGATGGTGCTGCTCTAGGTACTTAACAGCATGTGAAATAACCTTGCCAAGGGTATGGGGAAAGAGTAAACTGAAGATCGCTGACTTTATGAATCTGATATCAATGGGGAGGGGATGAAATTATTGCACTCTTCTACTAAGTTTGAAGAGGATGATTGCCTCTTTTGTACTTATCGAGAGATTTTTGATCTTATTCATGATCCCCCTGGACTTGTCTCTTGCCTTCACACATTTATATTTTATGCCATTTTCCTGGCAATGTCCCTTTTGCTCAATGTCTGAATACACATCTTAAAGCCCTCTTCCTTTTGTTTGGCGCCAATAACTTTTTAGACCAGAGTCCATGAAGATGACAAGAGTCAGGGGTGGGCGTGGGCATGCTATGTCAGGGAGCAAAGGTCTCAAGTGGAACTGGCAACCAAGCCAACTTGGCCTTAGTCCTCCTTGAGGTTCCTCTAATCAAAGGGGCTGACCCCTCCCCCAAGATAACGACAGAAGGGGCAGGTCCACCAGGAGGCCTCTTTGGGATGATAAGGAGTGTACCTGCACTCTTCCAGGAACTAGGAGCTGGCAGTGGGCACAATAGGTCATAGAGAGCCATGTTTTTATTACGCAGGAAAGAGGGCTCTGGGTAATTGCAACCAGGATAAGAACTCCTCTCAGGAGAAGAGGTTTTTCTCTTTTTTTCTCAAACATGGTGCCAATTTTCACAAGGGCTGTACAATGCTCACCAAAGGTCTCAGTGTCACTAAGATCCGAGATCCGAAATGCACTTTGCTTTTTTTTTTTTTTTTTTTCCTTTTTTGTGGCCTCACCAGGCAGCATGCAGGATCTTAGTTCCCCGACCAGGTATCGAAGCCAGGGCCCCCCCACCCCCCGCAGTGAGTGGACGCGCTGAGTCCTAACCACTGGACCACCAGGGAATTCCCTGAAACGCGCTTTGCTTTATCAACGGCAGGTGAGAATAACCTAGGCAGTCGTGTGTTGGAACATGCCTGGCTCTTCTCCCTATTTGTTGAAATACTTGTTCTGCGTAGCTATGTTATGCTGAACCTAAGCCTCCACAGTTGACCCTTGAGCAACATGGGGGTTGGGATGCCAACTCCCTGCATATTTGAAAATCCAGGTATAACCTTTGACTCCCCCAAAACTTAACTACTAATAGCCTACTGTTGACCGGAAGCCTTACCCATAACCTACAGTCGATTAACACATGTTGTATTTATATGTATTATACACTGTATTCTTACAATAAAGTAAGCTAGAGAAAAGAAAATGTCTGTTAAGAAAATCATAAGGAAGAGAAAATACATTTACAGTACTGTACTGTAATAATCGATACCCCAAGTTCACATTGTCTGTTTGAAACAGAGCAGGACACTATGGTCCTTCCCCTCTGTCCTCCACCTGCCTTTTGTCTGTGGTAAAACTTTAGCCAAAGAATAAGTTAAATCAGAGAAGTGGGAAAATGCAGAAACAAAGGAAAATTGTCCAAGACTAAATAATGATAGTTTAGTCATTAAGCAAAGTCAAGGACCTTTAGTTCCTCCTCAAGGGCTGTAGATAATATTCTGAGCCGTGTCCCGTGAGCTGTCTTATAGATGCTGAAGCCCCCACCAGGTGGAAGAAGTTAACTACATGATGACCAGACTGTAGCTGCCACAATCCTGAGACATGGCCTCAAGGAAGTGGGAACAAACCGACCATGGAACTGAAGATTAACTGTACTTAAAACTATCAAGAAGATGCTGGTCAGACCACCAATGACCAATTTCAAGATGATTGTCAGAGCTGACTGTGCTGCTTCTACATGTAGCCCCCTCCCTCTGCCTATAAAAGCTCTTGTCCCCTGATTGTCAGGTGGGGGGAGTTGGCCTTTGGACAGGTGTCTGCCTCCCCCCACCCGCCATTTGCAGCATCCAAAATAAAGCAAACTTTCCACCAACCTTGCCTCTTTATTGGCCATTGAGCGGCAAGCTGCCGGGCCCTGCTTTCAGTTACATGTTTACAAGATGAATCATCTGTCTCTCAGTACCTATATCAATATTGTCTTATATGATATAAAACACTGTAGATGTTACCCGCACAGTTCAAACTCCTGTTGTTCAAGTGTTGACTGTGACTAGGTTCATCAGTACCACTTTTTAAAATTCCATATATATACATTAGTATTTGTTTTTCTCTTTCTGGCTTACTTCACTCTGTATGACAGATTCTAGGTCTATCCACCTCACCACAAATAACTCAATTTCATTCCTTTTTAGGGCAGGAATAAAGATGCAGACGTAGAGAATGGACTTGAGGGCACGGTGGTGGGGGAAAGGGAAGCTGGGATGAAGTGAGAGAATAGCACTGATATATCTACACGACCAAATGTAAAATGGATGGCTAGCGGGAAGCTGCTGCATAGCACAAGGAGATCAACTCGATGCTGTGTGACTATCTAGAGGGATGAGATAGGGAGGGAGGGAGGGAGGCTCAAGAGGGAGGGGATATGGGGATATATATACATATGGCTGATACACTTTGTTGTACAGCAGAAACTAACAAAACACTGTAAAGCATTTATACTCCAATAAAGATGTGGGAAAAAAAGCTATCTCCTAGAAACTTCTGATCAGAAAAAAAAAAGTCAACTGTACTTACAAAGCAAGAATTGACAGCCCACGAGTTGTCAATACATAATTCCACTGCTTAAATGTCCAGATTAATGTTTCAATTTTTATCAGAAACCTCCATTGCAATTTCAATTAAGGAGTGCAGGCATATATCTTGTCTTAATCATTTTTACTGCTGGGAAAACTAACGCCCAGCCTGTTAAGATAAAAGTAACTTCCAGCGCAGCAACGGGTAGAAGCTGCCCCACTCTGAGTCCCCGAAAAAGTGTGTTTATATGGCTTACCATGCCTGCATCCTTTGTCCCAGGGCTCTGGGTCACCCAGGTGGACCTGCCTGTTACGTCTGGGCACAGCCCTCTGTCTCCTGCACCTCACTTCCCATGCTTTCCAAATCTGTGGGAGGGAGGTTATCTCTCCTGATTAGACTAATCTCGAGGAGGGCAGGCCCATGTCTGTTTTGTTCCCCAGCACTGCCCTAGTACAGCGTGGTGTGCCTGGGTGTCCAACGCAAGAGGGGAGGAGGAGCACAGGAACTCTCCCAGCTCACGCTGGAGTGGTGGGCAAGACAGGAACAGCTCAGCGGGTGGTACCTGAGGAGCTGCCCTGCCTCTTCCCTGAACCCTTATTGGACTCAGGGTGTACACAATCAAGTCAGCTCGTCTTGTCTGGGATGGGTAGAAGTTTGGGTGTAGTGCTGCTGGGCTGGGCTGGGCTGGGTTTCCATGAATCATCACCACAGGAGTTGATGTCCTGGATCCTAGGGGCTGTCCCCAAAGAGCGACTTCCTGCCAGAAACCTCACCTATCACCTGGTATTGAATGACAAACACTGTTCCTTTGTAGGCATAGCCACCTCTAACCCACCCAGCCAGGCAGGACACCTTACTAAATAAACATCACCAGATCCCACCCAGCTGGATCCGGGACTCCACACTGCTGGCATCTGACATTTTGGCCACAGATGTGCCTGGAGCATCTTCCTGGTGCAGGCACTGTTCCAGGGGCTGTATTGGGTGGCAAACAGGACAGACAGTGCTGTCCTCGTGGAGCTTGTGTTCCAGAGGAGGGCAATAAAATAACTGTAGGCTTTGTAATTTCTGTGATTCAGATCAAATGAGGCAAAGTGGCAGACTTAATGGGTTGCAGATTTACCAGGTGACTGGAGGAAATTTTCACGTGAATTGTGAGAAGAGGTGGCTGCGGTAACACCCCAGGTTCCAGGAAGAAGGCACAGGGAGTGTGGAGACCCCCAGGTGGACTGGGGATTGACACAATCAAGGGACAGAAAGCCAGCATGGTTGCAGCATCGAGAATGTCGGCCAGAGGGGGAGTGGGAGAAGGGGTGAACAGGGCCAGATCATAAAAGGTATTATAGACTGTGAAATAGAGTTTAAATGCATCATGGTTGCCATAGGAGCCACTTCAGGGTTGTCTTTCTTTGTGGGGAGAGGATTCATTCTGATAAACAGTTTGGGAAGATGACCTGGCTTATCACTTTTCACCCTTTTGGCTAAGATCAAGTGTAGAAAGATGACCTGGCTGCAGCAAGAGGTTGAAAGGTTGGTGTGAAGGGGCCAGAGAGGAGCTGGGAGCCCCATTGGAGAGGTGGTGGTGGCTTCTGGAGCTGATGCAGTGGAGATGGTGAGAGGAGGGCTCAGGAGACATTCTGGACAGGGCTGACACATGGGATAGAGGGGGCTGTTAGGGTTTAAAGGATGAAAATTGACTCCTGGGTTTCAGGTGTGAGCATCTGGGTGGTACCATCATGAGATGGGGGAAGCCATGGGCAGCAGTGTTGTGCTGGTTTGAGGGCAAAATCAACAGATCCAGCAAACGCATGTGCCCATGTGTTCATAGCCACAGGTCTCACAACAGCCAAAAGGTAGGAACAACCCAGTGTCCACCGACAGATGAATGGACAAACACAACGTGGACCACCCACACAATGGGACATTGTTCAGCCATTATCCTACACGAAAGAAACCAGACCTCCAAGGTCACATATGTATGATTCCATTGATGTGAAATGTCCAAAATAGGCAAGTCCATAGAGACAGAAAGCAGCTTAGTGGTTACCAGGGAATGGGGGGAGGGGCTGCTTGATGGGCACAGGTTTTCTTTTTGGAGTGACAAAAATATTTTGGAACTAGATAGAGGAGATGGTTGCACAGCATTGTGAATGTACTAAATGCCACTGAATTGTTCACTTTAAAATGGTTAATTTTATGTTATGTGAATTTCACCTCAATTAACAAACGTTTTTTTATAATAGATCTGTGCTTGAGCCCAGGATTTCTGGGCTGTAGCACGCTATGCTGATCAAGTGTCCGCACTAAGTTCAGCATCAATATGGTGACCTCCCGGGAGCGGGGGACCACCAGGTTGTCTAAGGAGTGGTGAACTGGCCCAGGTCAGAAACGGAGCAGGTCAAAACTCCCATGCTGATGAGTAGTGGGACTGCGCCTGTGAATAACCATTGCACTCCAGCCTGAGCAAATTTGCAAGACCCTGTCTCTTAAAAAAAAAGGAAAAAAAGGATCTGATTTCCCTGGGTTAAATTTGAGATGCCTAGGTATCCAAGGGGAGTTGTCAGGTAGTCAGTTGCATGTTCATATGTGAAAAGCAGTAGGGAATGACCGTTCTCACCTGTTCCTGTGGATATTGCTGCTTCCCGACTTCCCCTGGCCCACTCCCCGCTTTGGTGCAGGCCAGGGTGGGTGGGTGGGGGTCCGTGCTCCCATGCAGAGGCCAGAGAGCCACACCTCAGCCTGGAACCCTGTCCCCGGGTGCTCTCTGCTGCGAGTCTGAACTTTATTCCTACAGGGCTTTCCTGTAGCACCTGCATTTGCAAGTGGTGTTAGCATCTTGATCCCAAGGCAAACCCAGAACCCCCCACCAACTCCCTACATTTTATGGATAAGGTAGCACCCAGAGGCCCTCCACAGAGTGCCCAGGGCATTCACAATGACCGTCTATCGCTCACTCCTTGATCCTTTATTGATTGCTGCCAGGGGCCGTGCTGACCAGGTGGTGCTATCCTGGTGCCCCCTGGGGCTTGGGAGTTTCTCCAGGACATACTCTTCCCACTGAGCCCAGGTTACCAAAATGCTGCTTGATTGACCCTAGAATTGTGTACACAGCTATAGTCCCGTGTCATACAGAATAACTGTCAGTCGGGGTGCTCCTGAAGACCCAGTGGTGACTAAGAAACGGTTTTTGCCCTCAGAAAGCTCATGGACCTTGGGGGGCTGGGGCTTTCTCAACTCTGGTCCTATAACGCTCAGAATTTCTGTTCTTAACAGAGTCTTAGTGAGGCTCTGGCCCCCTCCTTTACCTGGAAGGACAGCATTTTGAGTTTTTTAAAACTATCTAGAACTTTCTATGCACCAGGCACAGAGAGAAGAGCTTTCCCACCATGAAGCAGGTGCCACTATTAGCCCCACTGGAGAAGTAAGAAAGCTGAGGCTTAGGGGTTTAAATAACCTGCCCCAGAGGGTAGCTGATGTGCAACAGGGCTGGGGCTCTGGTCCAAGAACTTGTTTTCTTATTTGAGTTCAGACCTGTGTTCTTACCTACTCTGCCCCGAGCGACCGCAGCCCCAACCCTCTCACTCACCAGGAGGAAGAGACTTGGGTTCTGGTTGCTGCTCCTCCATCAATTAGCTGTGTGACCTTGGGAACCTGCCTTTGTCAGGAGAATAATCCTTAAGGTCCTTCCTACTCATATAGGCCATGGAACAATGATTGTCCCTTCTTTCTTGAGTAGTATATGCATCAGTGGGAACCAGGCACCCAACCAATGCTTATTGATTCACCCAACTAGTATGCATGGAGCATCACTCTTCTCAGGGTGGGGACACAGCAGAAAACAAGAAAGGCAAGAATTCTTGTCCTCTGGAAGTTTCAGGGTTGTCATGGGGAGGCAGGCAAGAGACAGATAAATAATTAGAATATATAATACGTCAGGGAGCAGTGTGTCCAATAGAGAAAAATGAAATAGGGAAAGGGGGATGAGGAGCCATGTGGGAAGTCTACGATTTTATTTTATTTATTTATTTTTAAAAATGAGACCTTTTATTTATTTATTTATTTATTTATTTATTTTATTTTGGCTGCGTTGGGTCTTCATTGCTGTGCATGGGTTTTCTCTAGTTGCAGTGAGTGGGGGCTACTCTTCGTTGCAGTGCGAGGGCTTTTCATTGCGGTGGCTTCTTTTGTTGCGGAGCACCCTCTCTAGGCGCGCGGGCTTCAGCAGTTGTGGCTCACAGGCTCTAGAGCACAGGCTCAGTAGTTGTGGCGCACAGACTTAGTTGCTCCGCGGCATGTGGGATCTTCCCGGACCAGGGCTCGAACCCGTGCCCCCTGCATTGGCAGGCAGATTCTTAACCACTGCGCCACCAGGGAAGCCCAGTCCTATGATTTTAAATAGAATGGCTGGAAAGGCCTCTCTAGGAAGGTGGCCCTTGAGTGGAGTCCTGAAGGAGGTGAAGGAAAGAGCATTGCAGGCAGAGGCGAGTACAAAGGCGCTGGGACTAGCATCTGCCTGGCGCAGTCAAAGACTAGCAAGGAGGCCCCATATGTGGAGTGGGTAAATGCAAATGGGGTCAGGAAGTACCAGGAAATCAGAGTCTCACGTGTGGGGCATGGTTAGTCCTCGAGGATTTGTAGAGCAAAGGAAATGACATGACCTGACTCATCCTTTAGCAGGGAGGTCCTGTCTACTGTGTTGAGAACCTGCCTCGGGGGGCATGGAGAAAGCAGCTAGGAGGTCATTGCAGAGGTCTGCGTAGGTGCTGATCAGATCCCAGCAGTGCAAAGGGCGGGAGTGATCACATTCTAGATATATCTTAACATAGAAGAACCAAGACTTTCATTTAAATCTAAATAGTAATTATCAAATGTTGATTTTAGATGGATCTATTGGAACTATTTAGATACTTCCCAGAATTGCTCATGAGAACCAAAGAAGAGGTCCAGAATTTATCCTAAACTTCCTAGGACTTTTCTGAAGGATCTATGGGCTGACTGTTCACATAGAAGAGAAGATTCTATCCACTCCAAGATTTTCCATCATCTTCTCAATCACTGTCTTCTGTGGGTTGACCACATACACGGGCAGTTCTCGGAAGGTTCCTGCAGTTTTCACAAAGGCAAAACAAACCCTTCACAGCCGTCCTCCCTGCTGTGGGAAAATGTGTTGGCGTTTCACTGATGCGTGGAGGCTCAAGTGAGGCGCAGCTCCTGTGGGCAGGACCCAGACAGAAGTGCCTGTCAAACCTGCTTGTCTGTGGCTGCTCAGCCAAGACTGTGGCTGGTCAACCATCGCTTCTCAAGGACAAGGAAGGCAAGTAAACGGAGTCTGTCCCCAGGAGAGCAGGTCATCATACCCAGGGAGGGTGGATAGGCCAAGAATGGGGTCCAAGAGCTGTCTACAGGGGAATGAGAGGGGCTGGCTTCCTCCTTATAAGGCGTGGAGGTGGTGCCTGGTTTGGGTACGAGAGGAGAAAGCATCTTGTCCCATTTTGCTTGGTTAAATTACTTGAACATTCTCTGGCTGCTAAGTACCACCTTAAGACAGTATGGGCCATGCTGGGTGAAAGGAATGCTCTGTTTAGTACTCTTATCTCTGCATCGTTGCCCAGGACAAAAGAAAAGGAAGGAAGGTTTCTAAGTTCAGGTATAAAGTGAGTAAGACCAGCTGCCTCCTATCTGTGGTAAGGGCATAGCTGGACATTTACAACGGCACTTTGGTGCCGGATTTTAGCTGAGGGGTTCAAGGGAGCACCCCTTTTGTGCTTGGTGAACTTCTGCCTCACTCACCATATTTGTGGGTCATCAATTCCCTTAAGCTTCCTCTAACTCATTCTCCCTATTCTGGAGTACTGTGCATGCCTCCGTGTGTGTGTGTGTGTGTGTGTGTGTGTGTGTGTGTGTGTGTGTGTTCATTTATCCTTCTTCCCTACATCACAGGCAAGGGAAGGTCTCCGCCTTGGGCTTTGAGAAGAATGTTGACATGGGAAAGGGTCAGATAGGAGGACCCACGTCTTAGAGGCTCAGGGCTCTTATAATCTAAGCCTCCCTCTAGAATTGCTGTAGGGTGAAAAGAGCATTTTATAGAGTTCAAAATATCCTTAGGGATCTCTGGACTAAATTTTCTTTACTGTTAGGACTAACCCTTATTTACATTGGGGCTGAGTTGCAAAGAAACTCCCACATTTTAAATTCCCATTTGGGGACCTGTCTTGAGCTGCTTCACTGCATGAAGCAGGGACTAGCATGGCTTCTACTCAGCTACGCCCACTTATACTCAAACCCCGGTGTGGCTGACAGGTCCCAGGAGCCAGGGGTAGTTGGTTGAGGTTTAGAGAGTCCTAGAGAGACCTGTCTTCAGCTGTCCTGGTAAGGCAGCTCGTCGCTTCAGCTGGCCCTGATTTCCTGAGTTCACTTTGATGGAAGTGGGAGTCTGTGAACAGTCAGGTGTTCCTTGGGAGTCCTGTGATGCTATGGTAGGCGGGGGCAGGGGTGGCAGTCAGACTAGAAGGCGCTCCCAGGGCAGGCTGTCACCCCCTGTGACCCAGCCCAGGGAAGGCTTTCCAGCCAGTCCTGGTTGTCAGGGCATGCATGGAGACCTGGGCATCTGGAGCTCCCAGAATTTGAGCTGCAGGCTGGAGATGTGCTCCCTGACCCAGACCCTTGGCAGCTATATCATATAATACCAGACAGCATGCCAGGGTGTAAGCTAAAAATAAAAGTTAATATTCTGTGAGCCCAAGTTTTTGGGTCACTGTCTCCTTGGAGCCAACTAATCCAGGGCCATTGACCTAAGTCAAAGGAAGGCATTTAGGTCCACCGTTCAGGGCCAGTGTATTTATTTCCCATCTGTTTTTGAATCTTCAGGCTCAGGCTTGATGCATATTAAGGGGGATATTTTATGAGAGATTTGTGGGGAACACAGGGTTTTATAAATGTGCTCCCCTCTCCTTTATTAAGTGGAAGGTTAAGAAATCCCGTCCTGGGAGTCAGAAGCAATTCCCTTCTCCACTGATGCAGGACTGAGCCAATCAAGTCTTCTTCCCCCACGCCCCTGCCTTTTCCAGAATTTCCCCTCTTCAGCCAGCACCTGTCAACCTGGTCCGCTCCCACCATCTCTGTGCCCGGCACACATGAGGGTTGGCTCTTCCTCACAGGACTGAGGGAAAAGCAAGAGAGGGGATGCCTCTACTGGTCTCTGATAGTTGGGCACCCAAACCATGTCACCTGTGAGAGAGAAAGGGGGGCACGGTGAATAATCATGCTTGGACAGGAAGTATCCCAGGCGCTCTAAGACTGATGGGCACCTTATCTATGATGACTTCCCTCTCCATTTGATCAACTGAGTTAATTTGATTGTTTTCTGAAACAATGAGTTTATGGTTGTTATTGAACCCATGCTTGCTCATTCTAAAAAGTTTAATTAATAGAAAAAAAGAAAGCAACAGATTTCCTAAAATTCCAGCACCACAAATAATGAGTATTAGCATCAGGGAACAGCATTCCAGAATCTACCTGCTCTCTTTCTCTGTTTCTCTGTTTCTATCTCTCTGTGTTTCTCTCTCTATCTGTCTCTCTCCCACACATTCGAGTGCACACACAAACACATACACACATACTGAACAATAGACAGATGGACAGATTAGACGGATGGGTGGATAAATATATGGATTGAGGGACTGCTAGAGAGATAGATACACTAACATCATTCAACAAAAATGAGATCCACATGTTTTCAAAGTAAAATTTTAGCTTTACTTACATTTAAAATTAAATTATGATGAAACAGTTGAATGCAGTATAAGTGTTTCTCAACTCCAAGAACCATTACTTCCCTAAAAATCTCCTAACTAAGCTTAAGAGATTATGATAACCACGACAAGGCAGAGGCTTTATATAAAATCGACATGCCTCCGTTGAGACCTGGTTTTGTCACTGGCGGCCCCGAGCCCCTTGACACCACTGCACCCATTGCGGGGCTCGTCTGATATTATGACATTTCTCAAAGTTTGGGGGAAAAACTTGTTTATCTTTCCATTGTTCCTATTTTGTGGCTGCTGCCACTTCTTCTTCTTTTTTTTTTTTTTTTTTTATGTTTTGGCTCATTTTGCGAGGCACTGGGGAAGAGAGACTCTGTGAGTCTTCTTCATTCAGCCCCTTTCCCATTTGGACTGGTTCTATGTGTAGAATCTGACCCAGAACCTTTGAGCTGGATGTGGCAGAAGTGGCTGCTCTCACGAGATTGTCATCTGAGAAGGCGCAAGGGGACCCCCTAGATGCCTCGGTACACGTGGCAACGCATTCCTGGGGGTCATGGGATCAGCTGAGGGGAACAGGTTGCTGGCATGAGCAAGTGTAGGGATGGAACAGAGGAGGCCAGGAGGGAATGCAAAGCTGCCTCGGGGCAAAAGCACTCAGCTCCACTCAGGGCCTCCTGGGCAGGGGATGGATCTTGGCTGGGGGCGCTGGGCCAGCAGGGGCCAGCAGGCCTGGCCTCCTTGGCCATGCACTGGGGCTGGGTACCTGAGATCTTATTGCTGCCCCACCACTGTCCCAGAAGGACAGGCAGGGCCTGAGAAAGCAAAGACCATGGCCTTCACCAGGCAGGGCCAGACGGGGCTTGGTAGGGCTGCTCCTGGGGTTGATCCTCTGTCCTGGGTCCTTGGGTGGTTGACCAGTTAAAATCCTCTGCTATGAAGGTTGAACAGTTAGAATCCTGTCCTGGCCCCCAAGCCACCAGCCTGGCAGCCATGGAGAAAGTGGGTCCCATTTGGCCCTCCACCTCTTGACAAGCCCCCTCACACCTAGGTGCCAGGAGTGAATGTTCATTCCCCCAGGGGTATTTAAAGAGAACCTCACAGAAGGGCGATGATCATCACAAAAGAATCACTTGGTCAAGACAGGGATTTAGGCATAAATTACGTAGTGGGGGCCTGGAGACCACTTGATCATGCAAAGCAGTGCCAGCTTCATAGGTGTAACCTGTGCCCAGGGCCCCACACTTGGTTTAATGCTCTGCTGTCACTGACTAGAAATTCTGGATACTTTTTAAACAAGGGGCCCATATTTCCACTTTGTACCGGGCTCTGTGGATTGTATAGCTGGTCCTGATACAAGGTGGAAGGTCATCCTGATTTGGAGGGCCGCACCCCAGTGATGTAAACATCTACTGGGTAGAGATCCCAGGAGCTTGAGAACTTTCCATTCAAGTGTGTGGTTGACAGCTTGGACGTGGCTGGGCACTCCAGGACTTGGGCAAGTTTCCAAATCCCCTTTGCCCCTCTGTATTAGTTTCCCAGGGCTGACATAATACATTACCACAACAGAAATTTATTTGCCCTCGGTTCTGAAAGCTAGAAATCCAAAATCTAGGTGCCAGCAGGTCCAGCCTCCCTCTGAAGGTATAGGAGAGAATCTGTTCCATGCCGTTCTCTGAGCCTTGGGTGTTGCTGGCAATCCTTGGCGTCCCTTGGCTTCTATGAGCATCGCTCCGATCTCTGACTCAGTTGTCACATGGCTTCTCCCTGTGTGTCTGTCTCTGGGCCTCTTCTCTTCTTATAAGGTCAGTAGTCATGTGGGATTCAAGGCCCCACCCTAATGACCTTATCTTGATCACATCTGCAATGATCCTGTCTCCAAATAAAGTCACATTCACAGGTACTGGGGATGAGGACTTCAGCATTTTTTTTTTTTTTTTTCCGGTACGCGGACCTCTCACTGTTGTGGCCTCTCCTGTTGCAGAGTACAGGCTCCGGACATGCAGGCTCAGCAGCCATGGCTCACGGGCCCAGCCGCTCCATGGCATGTGGGATCTTCCCGGACCGGGGCACGAACCCACATCCCCTGCATCGGCAGGCGGATTCTCAACCACTGCACCACCAGGGAAGCCCCAGCATATCTTTTAAGGGGACACAATTCAGCCTATAAAGCCCTGATTCATGAGCATCCATTGACTGTTCCCTGAAGAAACCAGGAATGAACCGCCTGAGGACAGAACTCCTGTCCTCAGCTTGCTCCCCCTCCTCCCTCAGCCAGTGAGACCCCTGGGCCCTTTCCCACCCACACCCCTGCCGGCAGATCCATCTCTCTGAGTACAAGACTTAGGGGAAGGGTGTCAGTGAATCTGGCCCCATGGTGACCAAGACACACTGGGTAGCTATTGCACCTGTCCACTCTCCTTGGTATTCCAGGGTTCAAAGTTCAGTTTCCTTCTAGAAACCTGCTTTCAAGCCCCAAGGAAGCTTTTATAGTTACTGAGTAAACGGTAGGGGTCAAAGATCTGTCGAATTATTTCCTGGATCAGAGTTTGCTTTCTTTTTTCCCCCTTGCATTAGTCTTTGGTGCCCAATCTTTGAGTTTGGGTACAAGTCACATGGCTTGAAATAGATATGAGATCATCTTAGCACTGGTTTTCGGGCTCTTCCCATCCAGCCCCGTCCTGCCAGCACCACACCCGGCCTCGGAGAGAACACGGGATCGCATCCCACTGTGAGGAGTGCCTACAAAAACGAATGTGAGCAGCTTTTGGTGAGTCCTTGCTAAAGACTGGGCTCCTCGCGTGGATTGTGGGGGGCTGTTCACGGGGACAGGACCCTCCAACAACCATCTCCTCTTTTTCTTAGTTTACAAGGGTTGATTTGCTCTGGTTTTCAAGCATTTTTCGTGTACAGACCTCTTCAAGAGGTATTTGACTCCAGCCAGTCCAGCTTGTCATTCCAGATGAAAAGAACCAAATCATAGGAATTCACGAGTCTGAGAGAAATGCTCCCAGCTGTGCCCAAAATAATGCACAAGGACGGTCACTGCGGCAGTGTGTTGGAGAAAAAGGCGAAATGACCTAATGCCTGCCCACAGGAGCACCAACTATGGTTTCTTAGTATAATTGAATCCAGTACTCAGTTAAAAAATATCTCAAGGGCTTCCCTGGTGGCACAGTGGTTGAGAGTCTGCCTGCTGATGCAGGGGACGTGGGTTCGTGCCCTGGTCTGGGGTATCCCACGTGCCGCGGAGCGGCTGGGCCCGTGGGCCAGGGCCGCTGAGCCTGCGCGTCCAGAGCCTGTGCTCCGCAACGGGAGAGGCCACAGCAGTGGGAGGCCCGCGTACCACAAAAAAAAAAAAAAAACTCAAGCTGCACGTATCCATTTGCTAAACCTCAAAAACAGGCAGAGTGTAGGGCCATGCCCAGCACCACACTGTTTATGCAGTTTCTGTTGGCACAAAGAATCATGCAGAAGTGCCATGCATTGTTTTAGACACACTCATATGCAGCACGTGGCCCAGGAGTTACCTGTGGGCAGAGAGCGAGGAGCAGGACCAGGAGACAACAGGCCTGGGCTGTCACGAACTGCACTTCCTTAAAAAGGAGGCCAGGGCTTCCCTGGTGGTGCAGTGGTTGAGAGTCCGCCTGCCAATGCAGGGGACATGGGTTCGTGCCCTGGTCCAGGAAGATCCCACATTCCACGGAGCGGCTGGGCCCGTGAGCCATGGCCGCTGAGCCTGTGCGTCCGGAGCCTGTGCTCTGCAATGAGAGAGGCCACAACAGTGAGAGGGCCGCATACCGCAAAAAAAAAAAAAAAAGGAGGCCAGGTGCAAAGTGTTAAGATGGGTTGAATCTGCATGGCAGGTACATGGATATTTTATATCATTTGCAGGACTTTTTTAGTATGCTTGAAACAAGCTACAGGTTAAAAGCATCTTAGGGTTATGTAGATGGATCAGTGGGCTAATGACCTTGTGCCAGGGCTGGAGGGAGGAGGGGCTCAGGCGGGGCAAAGTTGTGGAGGTGGCTCATTACAAAGCCAGGGGTGGGGTGTGTGTTCTGTGGCTGGCAGGGCCCCCCTGAGGTCCTCTTAACAGAAGGTCTTGTATCTTAGACGTGATTGTGCCTACCCCCTCCCAAATCACCCTTTCATAAGATATTAACATCACAGGTACACTGTGTGTCTGTTTATGCACATCTGTGCTTTATACACAGAAGAGTAAGAATTTTTGCTCAAGAATCCATTTTTGACCCCTTGGAAGCTCTGTCACTCCTGTTAAGAATGCACGTTCTAGATCCATCTGGTTTTTAATGTCACCCTCATTCGGTAAACCAATTCCCCAGGCCAGGGGCAGCTTCCTAAGTTTTAAAGGCAAATCCAGTCTCCTAGATCCCAAAGAAACCCAGTTCTTCTTGCTCTGCCCCGGGTAGAGCAATCGACTTGATATCAACAGTAAGAATCGATAGTGTCCTCTTGCTGGTCACGGGACACTAGGGCCGCATCGGGTGTCATGTCCTCTCCAAATTGGTCATTTCCTCCCTACTGGTGACGTGGGGAAGAGGGTTTGGATGGAAAGGTCCTCTGTACAGGAAGCTGTGTCCCTGATCCCAGCCCTCCATGGCTGCTCTTCCCATTCAGGGTGCTCAGGCCCAGCCATGGCAGAACTGTGCCACACGGACTCCTCGCTGACCACCCTGGATGAGGAGATGCTGTGGGAGAAGATGGAGGACCACCGCTGCAGGATCGTGCGCAGCATCTGCCCCAGCCGCCTCACCCCCTACCTGCGCCAGGCAAAGGTGCTGGACCAGCTGGACGAGGAGGAGGTGCTACACAGCCCCAGGTTCACAAACACGGCCATGAGAGTTGGTGAGGACCTGCATCCCGGCCACCGTGGCCCCAGCAGGCCCTTTCTGCAGAGCCTGCTCAGTGCAGGTTGCACCGGGAAGGCCCGTGTGAGGGCAGGGAGTGCAGGACTTTAAGGAACAACACCAAGGGGACCCGAGGTCCAGTCATGGGGACTGTATTAGTGTCCCAGAGCTGCCACAACAAATGATCACAAACCAGGTGGCTTAAAACAGCAGAAACGTCTTCTCTCACAGTTTGGAGGCCAAAAGTGTGAAGTCAAGGTGTCAGCAGGGCTGTGCTCCCTCTGAAGGCTCTAGGGGAGAAAACTTCTTGCCTCTTTCTGCTTCTGGTGGTCCCAGCATCCTTGGTTTGTGGCCACATCACTCCAATCTCTGCCCCTATTTTCACGTGGGCTTCATCTTTGCATCTTCTCCTCTTCTGTCTCTTATAAGGGCACTTGTGATTGGATTTAGGGCCCACCTGGATAACACAGGAGGATCTCATCTTGAGATCCTTACCTTAATTACATTTGCAAAGCCTTTTCCAAAAAAGGTCCCATTGGTAGGTTCCTAGTGGACATAACTTTGGGACCCATGACTCAACCCACTCCAGATGTCTTTGGAGCTGATTCTGATTGTCTGATTAGCTGTGTTTATTCATTCAGAAACCGGGAAGCTAATAGTTTCATCACATAAGGTTGTTAGGAGAATTGAATGGGTTACAACTTATCAGATACTCATCTCAAAGCCTGGGCCATGGAAAGCAGGCAGTAAGTGGTAGCTATCAATATGACACTATTTGTGCCTGTTGCCTTATGACCATTAAAGGAGAAATGAAGTCAAGCTACTAATTCAAGCTGAGAGTGAGGGGATCTGGGTGGGCTGGGAAGGCCCAAGTTTCTCTGGGACGCAGGACCTGGGGCGCTGCTATTTGCTTCTTTCCCCCAACCTGCTTTGTATACATGTGTCTGCATGTGTCCACCAACAAACCTGGGAAGTCTTGAGAGCAAAGATCATCCTCCTGAGTCTTTTATCCCCAACTCTTAGCACTTGTGTTGTAGCAGTTCCTCAATAAATATCAGCCTGGCCCTTCTCGAGACTGACCACCATCATGGGAATAAATGGAGCAGTGAGGACCCCACCCCAGGGGCCCTGGAAAACTGCTTTGACCTCCTGATTTCTAGATGTGCAAGGATGCCCCTCCCTGCACCCTGCTCCCCTCATGGGAAGCCCGCCTAGCACCTGGTCAGCTAAGACTGTTCTCTCTCCAAAGGGCACTTGCTGGATTTGCTGAAGACTCGAGGGAAGAACGGGGCCATCGCCTTCCTGGAGAGCCTGAAATTCCACAACCCTGACGTCTACACCCTGGTCACCGGGCTACAGCCCAGCGTGGACTTCACAAACTTCAGTGGTGAGAGCTGGGTCTTTGATGTAACCCGGGGTGAGGGGGTGTCCCGCCTTGACTGCAGGCCGTTCCAGACATTTCCCTGCTCCCTTCAAGCTGACATTCCTGTCCCTGTGCTCTGCACCCCCCCAACCCCGCACTCTGGGGGTGAGGAGACCCCCTACACACACACTAACCATAGTGGGGGTGGGTAGGCAGAGCCCATGACCTTGGGTTCTAAAAGAAAAAGTTTGTCCCCAACTATCCAACACCAAGAGAAGAACCCTCACAGGTCGTGGAATCTGCATTTGAGAGGTGCAGGCAAAGAGGAAGTGTGTCATTTCCTAGGAGACCTTTACTTGGTGCTTGAGGTGGAGGGGAGCCCGGTCCCACCCTGTCCCACCTGGGTCTGGCTCTCAGGAGGGGCCGCCAGAGGGGAAAAGGAGAGGAGCTGCTAAGTAAAGGTTTATACTGGCTGGGTGGGAGAAGAGGCCATGTTTATTAATTGAGTAATTTTAGGCTTCTCTGGAGGAGCTGTTGAAAGATTTAGGTATTCAAAGGAGCAGGCAACATCACTCAAAACTGTGGCTAAGAAAACGTTTCTGCCTGTTTGGCATCACAGTCCATATTTATGTGATTCAGAGTTCTGTTATATAGATTCTTTGCTATGTTTTCCTTAGGATGACGTGAGAACGAGCATCGAGCACGGCTCAGCCGACTGGGGGGAAGTTGGGTCTGAAGAGCAGGATCCCACAGGGAAGCCAAGAAGGGGTAGTCCTTGTATCAGAATTGCCTGTCACGCTTTAGTTCACCAAAATATTCAGTCCTGTTGACCCTGGAAGCGTTTAAGGCGACCAACAGATTAGGGTGGGGGGGGTCCTGCTTGAGAGTCCGGGCACAGGAGGCAAGACTCTGGAGGATGAAGAGCCCCTGGGCCCACTGCCCCGTCCCGCAGGGCTCATGGAGACGTCCAAGCTGACCGAGTGCCTGGCCGGGGCCATCGGCAGCCTGCAGGAAGAGCTGAGCCAGGAGAAGGGGCAGAAGGAGGCCCTGCTGCGGCAGTGCCAGCAGCTGCAGGAACACCTGGGCCAGGCCGAGGCCCGGGCCGAGGGCTTGCGCCAGCTGGAGGCCGACCACAGCCGCATGAAGCACGAGGTCAGTGCCCACTTCCACGAGGTGCTGAAGCTGAAGGACGAGATGCTGAGTCTCTCGCTGCACTACAGCAACGCGCTGCAGGAGAAGGATCTGGCCACCACGCGCTGCCGTGGCCTGCAAGAGGAGGTATCGGGGATGCCGCTCGGGGTGCCCATCCTGACCTGCTGCTTCCCACCCCGTGCCTCTGCACTCGCTGGTCCATCTCCTGGAACTCCCACCCCCACTCCCTGTGACGCCCCTGCAGGAAGCTGACCTTTCTCCTCCACCAGGGCCCCCTTGCATAGGCTATGTGGCCTCGAGCCCGCCCTGCCCTGTAATTGCCTGGTCTGCGAAGTGCCCACCATGGGGACCCCGCCTGCCTGTGTCTGGGGGCCCATCTGGCTATTCTGGGAGTGGTGGACCCACCCAGGCCCCACTCCCCTCCGGCAGTGTCAGTAACCATGGGGACAGTGGACCTCTATCGGCCCCTCCTTTGTCTTTCTCAGCTGGTCCTGGATTCAGGTGGGAGAACAGGAGTGTTGTTATTTAGGGGCCCTTAGACCCCAGCAGTCCTTCACTCATTTTTCTGTTGAGGATAATCATCTTCTTATTGACCTGCAAGAGTTCTTTATGGAGGATATTCATTCCTTGTCATTTTGGCATTTGCTTTTGCTTTTAACTATGGCACTGTTTGATTTTAGTTTTTTAAACTTTATTTAGAAAGAATTTCTAATTTCCCCAAAAATATACACATAAAAATACAAAGGACTCCCACATACCCTTACTTTATCACTTGTGCTCTCTCTCTCTGTCTCTCTCTCTCCACACATACACACACTTTTTCCTGAACCACCTGAGCTGCGTACATCATGGCCCTTTACCCCTAAACATTTCAGAGACTATTTCCTAAAAATAAGATATTCTCTTATATAACCATAGTACAGTTATCAACTTCATAAAATTACATTGATACAATCCTTTAATCTAATCTACTGTACGTGTTCCAGTTTTATCAGTTGACCTAAATTACATCCTTGATGGCATTTTCCCTCCAGTCCAGGATCCAGATCAGGATCAGGTATTGTACCAAAATCGCCAGTCACACTATTACTCCCTGCAGCTAGTAAGCAATCTGGGGGTCAGGGGGAGGTGTTTTGAGGCCAGCAAGCACCCCTGCTCCTTGTCGACACTCCCCTCTGGACTTAGCCTCACCGGGGATTCTTGCTCGAGCGTGTCTTTACTCTAGTGGCTGCAGAATGATAAGCCCCATCTCCAGTGCTTTCTCCAGTGACCAGTTTACCCTCGGCATCCTGGCTGTGAGAACGAGACTTTCCTTTCCCCCACTTATGCATCTGTTATTGGCATAGACATGTGGATTCCCATTTCCAGTGATCTAAAACATATTATTGTCCTAAGCGAGTTTGGTGCTCAAAGTGTCCTAGATTTGGCTGTGGGAGCCCCATCAATCTGCTCTGTGTCCTGGGACATGCCCCCGCGTTTTCTTAGCACGGACTTTCTTTGCATCATCACAAAATATTCCAGGATCATCTCGTACCCACCCTGCCTCAGCTCCAGGGTCAGCCATCTCTCCAAGGAGCCCCAGTTCCTTTTAGAGACCAAGATCCAGTATGCTCATTGCTACTGGGGTGTCTTTGCTTCTCGGCCCTTTCAGTGGACAGGGCTAGGAAACGTGCACATAGATACACAAGTATACATACACATACAAATATGCATAGGCACATATGCACGCAAGTATGCATATACACGTACATGCACATGTTTTAGAAATCATGAGTTCACGCCCAAACCTCTAATTCCAGTAGATCCCCCAGGGTTTCTTCTTGCTGTGCCCCACTCCATACTGTGTGCTCTTTCCTCAGTGAGAACCCTAGCTCCCACTTTAACACATTCCTCTCTTGCTCGGTCCTGTGGTACATCTGAAATAGATTCAGAATTGCTTTGCCCGTACCAGTACAATGGACTAGACTAGGATTTGTAATTCTCTCCCCGCCACCACCCAACCCTGCCCTAGGCTGAGGGTCTTTAGTTAAATACTGTGTTCGTAAGTTATTGTGGCTGCCCTCCATCTTCTCTTTCTCTGCCTCTGCCTCACCCCTTTCTCTCTCTCCCTTCATGTGGTTACGGTATTAGCTTGAAATATAATTAGGTTCATTTGTTTGGTTTACTTTCAGTTTTAGGCCTCCTCCTTCCAGATCTTAATGATTTAATTTTTTTTTTTTTTTTTTTTTTTTTTTTTTTTTTTTGTGGTACACGGGCCTCTCACTGTTGCGGCCTCTCCCGTTGCGGAGCACAGGCTCCGGACGCACAGGCTCAGCGGCCATGGTTCACGGGCCCAGCCGCTCCGTGGCATGTGGGATCTTCCCGGACCAGGGCACGAACCCGTGTCCCCTGCATCGGCAGGCGGACTCTCAACCACTGCACCACCAGGGAAGCCCTAATTTTACTTTTTGAATCTGGAGAATATGATATGCCTAACCTAGTTATTAGCCCATAGCAGGAACTTGGTAATTGCTTATGGAAAGTTTGCTAACTAGATGTCAGAGGGAAAAAGTCCAAGCCCAAATGTTCTTCCTTCTCCACTTGACCCCAACCCTGGAGTGAGTGCTGAACTCCACCCTGACATCCAGACCTCCTGGGTTTGCCTTATAGGGAAACTCCCCTCTTCCCAGGGACACCACACCCGAGATGGGGAGAGGCCAGGCCCATCAGCTCGAGGTGCAAGTTTCTCTTGGACCACTACCCAGCAGGACCGAGGCCAGCAGGACCTGGCCAGGTCGTTTACAGAGCTCATAGCCCTGCACATGCAGCCCACTGGGTGGGAGGCGGCTCATACTAGCACACAGAGTTCAAGTGTGTCTGAATAGACCAGGTCCTGTATTCCCAGGTATCTCTGCTCTATTTGACTTGACTTTCCTCTTTTTTACTTACTGATTTTCATGAATCCAATTTCCCTTCATCTGACGTGTTTAGCAGAATATGGAAAGGCAGAGAAGCAGGGCCATGCTGGAGGAGGCTTACTGGACATTCATTCCCGGCTGTGCTGGCTGTCAGATGCAAGAGCTGGTGGCCAGGGCTCCTTGTTCTGTCCCTGAGGACCCCAGCCCAGTGATTTAACCCCTACACCTCATCTGTAAAATAAAGCTAAAATGTCTTTCCTGTCCCGCAGGGACTGGAACTATTCATTAGGTAAAATCCTTTAATGGATTTTGAAATCTCCGGAGAGGGACCTCTTTGAGTATGAACAGCATCATCCTTAAGGAGAAAGGTTGAGAACGACAGCTGGCTCCTGGTCTAGTGGAGAAACAGCAGTTACATTCTCCCTCTTGATCTCCATCCTGGCAGCTGTATCTGATGAAGCAAGAGCTGCAGCGAGAGAAGATGTCTTCTTCCTGTGAGCGGGAATTTCGAGAGCGGTCCCTGAAGATGACGAATGAGCTGGAGCCTGGAGATGAGGAGCTGAGCCGCCTGAAGGAGGAGAATGAGAGGCTCCGCTCCCTGACCTTCAGCCTGGTGGGTCCTGGTGCCTCCAAGGGTCAGCTTCCTGCCCTGGTCCCCACAAGATTCAGCTTCCTTCCCTGGTGGCTAGCGGAGAGTGTCCTTGACCTTGGCCTGTGGCCTCCAGACTGTGGGATTTCTGACAAGTGGTCCTATTGAGGTGTGGTTAAGACCTGGGTGAGATGAAACCTAGTGACTCATCTCCACGGCTCCTTCTCACATCCCTCCTTCCCGCTCTTCCCAGCCCCCAAATGTTAGCAGAATTGATAGCTGTTGCACACATATTCGAAAGTCTTACTCAGCTGGTTTGCTGCTGCCCTGTTGTTTGGAATAGATGAGGCTGATTATAAATGATGGGATTAGCTTAAGGTTGTGGGAGCAGGGCAACGTTTCTGCCTGCAAAATATTCTGCCGCCCTGCCCATGCAGGCATGAGGGAGTGGGGAATGGTAGGATGCAGAGAAGTTAGTGATGCCAAAGCCTTGGAATTATGCAAGCCCTCTGCCTCTCCTCTCCAATCCCTTTCAATCAATAAATACCTATTTTTTGAACTAATCCTTCAATAGACGTTCATGGGGTGTGGGGCAGGCCACCGCCTGGCACTGCCACCCCGTGGCCTGAACTGTGCCATCACTCATAAAAGTGAGCATGAGCAGGGAATGACCCACCCGTTGGTGTTCCCCCTCCTGGAAGCTCTGCTTGTGGATTTGTGGAAGGAGCAGCCTGAAGGTGCCTAAACAGTGGAGGTGCTATGCTACCCTCAGAGGCTTTCAGCTTCCTGTACTTTGTTTCCTAGCCATGCACACTTGGAGCTGAAATGCATGTTCTCCATTTTGATTGCTGACCTTGCCTTTTTTCCTGCCTGATGTGCAGTAATAAGGCTAAATCCGTCCACACACCATCCTTGAAGCTTCCTGCCTCCGATCCTTGGGACGAGATGATGGGGATGCTTCCCCAGGGGCAGGCCTTTGGGGAGCTCAGGGTCCCTGGGCTGACCTCTCTTTGCACCAGGCGGAGAAGGACATTCTGGAGCAGAACCTGGATGAGGCCCTGGAGAGCAGGCAGGAGCTGGTGAACCGCATCCACTCTCTGAGGGAGCGGGCCATGGCCGCTGAGAGACAGCGAAAGCAGGTGAGCCTTCTGGGCCGTGTTTAGGGGCTGGGCTGCCTGGGGGAGGAAGCAGATTCTTTAATCCACACTGAGCTTAAAACCAGCTTTGCCTAACGAATGCATGGGCCTGTTCGTTGATTTCTTTGTCAAAACTAGATTGGGCACCAACTCACAGTCAAAGACTAGAGGTCACGTCTACTTTGTGGGGTGGGGAGAAAACATGTCAGGCAAACAAGTGATTAAAACACAGAGTGATTTCAAGTAGGGGCCCCAGGGTGAGAGCCAGGGATTTCTTTAGTTGCTATAAAAGGCAAGGGGAGGATGAGAGAAAGGAGATGGTGGAAGAGAATGAGGCAGGTAGAGGGAAAATATTTATGCATTTTGGGACATGGGATAAACAAAACACAAATAGACATGCAGCACCCATGCATATTTTGATGACCAAATTAAAATATAATCAACACAGCAACTCTGTAGATGCACATGGAATCCAGCACTTAAGAAATGAGCGTGAATTCACCTTATTTTCCCTCTAGAACCACCTCCCTCCCTCTCCTCGAGGCTCCCCCACCACCCATCCTCAGCCTCGCCCTCACAGCCGCTGACCTTCATGGGCCATGTTTGTCCCCCTCTGTCCAGTACTGGGAAGAGAAGGAGCAGACCCTGCTCCAGTTCCAGAAAACCAAGGTGGACTGCGAAATCTACAAGGAGAAGATGAACGTCCTGCAGAGCCAAGTGGTCGAGCTGCAGAAGGAGCGGGACCAGGTACCCTGGAGAGGCAAGGGGCCGGCCTGGGTGTCGGGCTGAGGGGCTCCGAGAACAGAAGGTGCTGCGCCGGCGCCGGCAGAGTCTCGGGAGGTCGGGAGGCTCGGGAAGGCCCCGCCCCTCTGGGTGTGGCCGAGGGCAGGCCGGCCGGGTCACCCGCCCTCGATGGCAGCAGGTTCCAGACTCGGGGTCTCTCTCCCGGTCCCTGGGAGGTTTCTTGACTCCCCTCGACTGTCATCTCCTGCCATGCCTGCTGTACAGCGTCCTCCCTCTTTTCATTTCTAACAGTGGTTTGTGTGCACCCCACCTATTGGGTGTTACTAAAACTACACACATTTACGTGAACTGTAAATGGTGGTAAGCTGCAGAATGAGCTGTGTATGGTGCGCACAGGGGAAGTCCAGGATAACCGCGGGGCAGAAATGGGAGGCTTTCTCTAGCTGGACTTCTCCGTGGTGGCGGCACAGCCTCTTTATCCTCTGGGCGTCGATCCGTTCTATCTCGGCTCGCAGGCCTACTCAGCGAGGGATGGATCCCAGATGGAGATTTCTCAGAACCTGGCAGAGAAGGACGCACTCCGCAGGAAGGTGTTTGAGCTGACAGACCAGGTCTGCGAACTGCGCCAGCAGGTCCAGCGGCTACAAGTGCAGGCCGAGTCGCTGCCAGGGGTGAGCTCTGCTGCTGCTTGGGTGGGGCGGGGGGTGGGGGGGATGCACGGTGTGCTGGGGTGGGACCGAGCGGGCCGCACGGGCCCTGCTGGCACCACCGGATTCAGCTCCATCCACCACGCTGGCTCCCGTGAGCAGACTGTGTGGTCAGAGGTTGAAGGTACCCAGCTGGGAAGGCTAAGTCTCCTTCTGCATTTCCTTTTATGGTAATACTATGCACCTCATAGAAGGGGTAGCTTAGTGGAAGGTTCTGGAGTCTATAATGTGTGGTGTTTGATGAAGAAAGAAGGCAGCATATGAGCTGTGCAGACAGCCACTTGCTCTGGAGGACGATGCCTTCCTGGGATGCTTGAAAGTCAACTATCTGAGAGCTGAGTGATAGACACGGAGGGAGCTATGTCCTCAAAGAACTTAGATTACTGTAAAACCTCTAATTATGGTCTTGCCGGCAGCTCCAGCTCCAAGGCACCCTGGTGGGTGGGCGAGACTCTTCAGAGGTGCCCAGGGACCTGGGTGAGGCACAAACAGACCCTCCCCTCCCTATGCAGGGGCCCTAGCCCTTCCTTCCTACCCACTTACCACATCAAATATGTTCAAAAAATATACACATGTAGGGCTTCCCTGGTGGCGCAGTGGTTGAGAGTCCGCCTGCCGATGCAGGGGACACGGGCTTGTGCCCCGGTCCGGGAAGATCCCACATGCCACGGAGCGGCTGGGCCCGTGAGCCATGGCCGCTGAGCCTGCGTGTCCGGAGCCTGTGCTCCGCAACGGGAGAGGCCGCAACAGTGAGAGGCCCGCGTACCGCAAAAAAAAAATAAAAAATATATATACATATGTATAGAAAAAAGCCTGATGGACAGATAGCAAACTGCTAGCTGTTCTATTTCTGAGTGTGGGAGGATGGGTCAATTTTATTTTCTTCTCTAATCAGCCTGTTCCTCCCCACCAATATTCTTTGTGGAGTGTGTTTAGATATATTATACATATAGTATGTATTATTTGTATAACCAGGAAAGAATAACAGATATTATCCAAAAGGAATAAAATGCAGTCACCAAGCCGGTTGCTGCATGTCCCCTTGGTGGCCAGCTCCCACAGTGCTGGGTGTCCCAGGCTGGGAGGAAGGGACATAAATGTTTTGCCTTGAAACCAATGAAAGGAAACCACTCGGAAGGCTGGAGACAGGGTTTGGGACTTGGTAGAAACCCCAAGAGCAACCAAAGGACGTTTCCTGAATTAACCGGCCTATCCGGGTCTTTGGCAGCCCAAGCAGGAGGCGGGAGCCAGGGAGCCCTGTCCGAAGAGGAAGCAGCGGCTGGTGCGCATGTTTGCCCTCTGCCCATGGGAAAACAGCGATGGCAGCTCCTCTGAGGTATGCCAGTGCCTCTGCCACTGCTGGGGCCAGACCAGGTTCGCCCTCGTCTATCGGGACAGAAGAGGGTCTGGCACATAGTAGATGCTACAGAAATGCTTATTTAGTGAACCGAGGGGCTACCCCTGGATCTACACATTTCACCTGCATCCTCCAATGCCACACTCTGCATCTTGCATGTTTACACCCCATCAGCATGTGACCCTCACTAGCCAGTAATGTGGCCTCTCTGGGGCTCAGTTGCTTTATATGTAAAGTGAGACAACGCTCCCCATCGTATAGATTTATCATAAGAACTAAGCAATATAAAATGTAGAAAGTAGGTAATAGAGTGCCCAGCACATAGTAGGTGCTCAATTAATGTGGCCTGGCTCTTTGTTCCTCCCTTCCTTCCCTCTTGCTTCCTCTGCCCTGTCAGTGGGAGGCTGTGGTTTATCATCATTATACTCTTTACACAGTATGGCAGCAGGAGAGGTGTCCCAGGGGTCCCTGTGAGAGCCCCATGGTGACTTCTGCCCCGTCCTCCTCCAGTCTCAGCTCTGGTCTGACCTGAGCGCCACGTCCAGCCGAGAGCTGGTGGATAGCTTCCACTCCAGCAGCCCTGTGCCTCCCAGCCAGCAGTCCCTGTACAAGCGGGCCACAGAGGACTTCTGGGAAGACCCCTCGTCTTTCAGGTAGAGAGGGGCTGGTAAAGGGATCGGATGACTCCAGCCCCCTGGCAGCTTACTGGGACATTGGCTTCCATCTTCTTCTTATGCTTTTCAGTGGCTGCCCCAAAACCCTGGAGGTGGACCAGGGAGGCTCCCTGGGTGCTAAGAAGGGTGATGCAGATTTGGATTATGAGATTGTAGACAGGGCAGGTGAGCATATCCCCCAACCTCTGCAGCCACCCCACCACCCCTGGGCTGGGCTGGCAGAGTCAGGCGGGGAAGTGAAGACAGGGATCTTCAGGGAGGCAGATGAGACACCCCAGTTTCTGTCCAGGGGATGGGCAGAGAGGAGCGAACTTGACTACTGCACTGCCCTGGGCCTCTGGGAAAATCCAGACTACCTGGCAGTTTAAACCAGTGTCCAGATGTGCCGTGCTTACTGGGCGTCCTTTGTTTTCACCTGGAGGCTAAGGGAGTTGCATTCACCTCCACATCCAGCTCGGCATAAATGTTCAGACAGCTCCAGGCACACACCTCGTCTCTCTGTCCCTCCCTGCTCCGACCCATGGACACTTGGGCCTCCCAGTGATATCAGAGGGCAACAGGCTTCCATCCTCTCTGTTCCTGGCCGAGGCACCTGCTAGGAACATTTCTACTGGGTGTTGGCACCTGAGACATTCCCATTTCTCCTGTGGCTTATTCCTCATATTTGTCACTTAACTGGTCCTCCCTCCTTCTCAAGGCACAGACCCCTCACGGGCAGCCTCCTTACTTTGCCACCACTGCACATCTGCCTCCAGCCTTGGGCCTTGCACACAGTAGGTGCTTAGCACCCTCTAGATTTCATCCTACGGCCACCAAGGGGCGCGCATACCCCACGCTGTTCTGCCTAGCAGCACCTGTAGGACAGACGGCCCCAGGCTTTCTGTGGGTCACATGACCAGAAACCTTGCCTTTTGCAAATTCATTGCCATTTTTATTTATAACGGTGATCAACTGAGAGGATCCACCCCAGGTATAACCAACCAGGATGTAAGAGCACGAACAGGAAGAGTCATTGCTCTTTTTTTTTTCCTTTTGTCATTCTGCATAATGTCCTGGTTCATATAACTTTAGTGGAATTGACCTCAAATACATCAGGAGTGTATAATTTCACTTGGCTTTGAATGTAAGCACAAGTGGCTGTTTGCCTGTGAGCTGGGCACAGGCTGCCTGCAGCCGGCAACTCTTAGCTCTCTGTTGGCCCCTCTGGTTCTTGTGAGCGGCTCAGGAGGTGAGAAGGGCAGCCTCACCTGGGCTGGGGGTGGTGTGCCATCTGCCTCACAGGACACATATAAAATACAGGCCTTGGAGAGACTCTGGGGACATCTAGTCCTAGGAGACTGCCAACTCAGAGGCCTGCCATGGCCAGCTGGTCAGCAGCGTGGCCTGGGGAGACAGGAGGCAGCCGATGGCCAGTGCCGGCGATGGCTGCCACACAGAAATACACATCCAGGGTTATGCCAGATTTGATTTCTCAAGTGAAGCCAGAAATCCAGATTCCCTACCTTGTAAAATGCTAGCAACTCATTCAAAGATTGCAAAAGGACACAATGTAGGTTAAACTCTGGCAGATGCAGCTCTCCACCAGCTACTCCTATTTTCGGGGAGGTGAATCAAGGTTCTACGCATCAAGGGAGGGAGGGGCAAGAGAAGGTTCAGCCTCAGCAAAAGACAGAACAGGTAGGGGGGTGCCTGTGGTGGCGGCACTGAGGTTGCACGGGTGAGCCAAAGATCCTTCAGAAGGGGGATGACCTTGAGGGGTAGGCTGGCTCGAGGCCTAAGCCCGCGGCTTCCTCCTAGACCTCCCTGAGTCCGAGAACATCCTGCAGCTGTCTTCTGGGGGCCTCCACCTCTCCGCCAGGTGAGCAGAGGGCGGGGGCCAGGGCCAGCAGGTGGCAGAGCAGAGTGAGGACTGTGTCCTCACTATCAGCCTTTCTGAGGCTGGGGAAGGAGAATACCAGAGTGATGGGACTAGAGGGGGCAGATGGGGAGACGGCCTGGCCCGACCTCTTGCTCTAGGATGCATGAGCTCTGGCCCCTCCCTTTCTGCAGCAGTGTCCCGCTGAGGCGGAGGCCAGCCCGCAAGATCCTGAGCCAGGTCACGGTGCTGGCCTTCCAGGGGGACGCGCTGCTGGAGCAGATAAGCGTTATTGGCGGGAACCTCACGGGCATCTACATTCATCGGGTCACCCCGGGCTCCGCGGCAGACGAGATGGCCTTGTGCCCCGGCACCCAGATTGTGATGGTGAGTGTGGCACCAACCCCTCGAGCCCCCAGGATCCTCTCAGGGGTGGGGTCAGTGGGAGGGGCAGGTAACCCAGGAAGCCACAGATTCAACTTGACAAAGATGTATTATTGGATAGGCCCACGCTCCTTCTTGGGCTGATGTAAAGCAGAGTGTCACACATGTTTAGAGGAGAGTCCTGGTGATTCTCATCAAAACCCTGCACGCTTCTCCACCTTGACATCCTTGAACTCTGGAGGGTGAGCCTGTGAGCTGTTGTAGTCTGGACTATGCACCAGTTGAGAGGGCTTTGGGGATGCAGCAGTCTTTTTTTTTTTTTTTTCCCCAGTATTTTTTTTTATTAGTCTCTGTTTTACAACAAAGTGAATCAGTCATACATATACATCTGTTCCCACATCCCCTCCCTCCTGCGGATGCAGCAGTCTTGACCCAGGGATCTGATAAAGGCTACATAAGATTCTGATGTGGGGCTTTTTTTTTTTTTTTTTTTACTGTAATCTTATCGTTACTTTGTGTGTATGTGTTAAAATACATATAATAAAATTCACCATTTTAACCATTGGGGGCATCTAAAAATTTTTTTTACTGCAAAATATTCATTAAACTGCAAAAAACATAAATGTACAACCAAATTATTATTAAGTGAACATATGGGCAGGGAGGTGACTTTGATGTAACCTAAAAGCAGAATTATTAAACATCAGGCCCTTTAAGAATAGCAAGAAATTCTCGAAACAGGTGTCACCCATTCCTCCCAGGGTAGGGGGGTGTAGGGAGTGAAGGCAAGCGCTGAGAGGGAGAGGGAGGGGCTGAGGCCTCAGTCAGGACTCCCTCGGACCCCATGGCTTCTCTCTCACTGTCTGTGTGCTGAGCTGAGTTCTCATGTGTCTCGAATGATCACACACAGAGCTCCTGACGTAAGCATCAGTCCACCCAATATGAAAGCCCTTCGTCACACTTCTAACAGTCCTCGTGAGATTCTCAGTTATCAGCTCATGTTGTGGTTAAAGCAACGGATCCCCTTTATGAGACAGTCCTGATATCCAAATGGGGCCAATTCAATTCTAATAGCGTTAAAAACATATCTCATTTTTTTTCTCATTATAAAAATATCTACTCTCCTAAACCAAAACAACACCGGGAATAAATGAATGGATGAGAGCCCTGTTGATTTCACAGCTGGGGAAGGAGTGGCGGGAGGGGTGCCCTGGCATCTGGTAGGTGGAGGCCAGAGATGCCACAAAACATCCTGCAGGGCCCAGGACAGCACCAAATGTCAATAGTCCCAAGCTGAGGACTCTGCTCCAGAATGCTCTAGAATGGAGCATGTTGGAGAGCAGACACTCAGTGCCCAGTGGCGATCTCAATACATGATCCGGGGCAGGAACGTGTGTAACCAGGAGGCGCTGCACCAAGATGTCCCGACACAGGGCTCTGATGGGTGTGGGTGGGTGTCTGGGAAGGAGTGGGTCTCCTGCAGGGCACACGCCTGCACTCAGATCACAGCTGCAGAACCCTGGTCAACAGAGGTGACCCTCATGATTTGCCCTCAGGTGGATTACAAGGCAACAGAGCCCTTGTCCAAGGCTGTCCTGGAGGGCATGACCCTGGATCGGGCCGTCAGACTTCTCCAGAGGGTGAACGGCTTCTGCTCTCTGTCTGTGAAGGTCAACATGGAGGGTACACACTCCCCTGTCCTGTCCTACCCCCCACCCAGAGGCCACCGGTGCCAGTGCTCCCAGCCCACTGCAGAGCCAGGCTGAGCCCCAGGTCTGCAGAGGCCCCCCAGGCAGAACTGTTCTCATGGGGAATCACAGCCCTAAACTTACCTGTCCTCATGTCCTCTTTGATCAGGTTATAAGAAGCTGGTCCAGGACCTAAAGGCCAAAGTGGCCACGTCAGGGGACTCCTTCTACATCCGGGTCAACCTTGCCCTGGAGAGGCGGGCAGAGGGAGAGCTGCAGGTGCACTGCAACGACATCCTGCACGTCACAGACACCCTGTTCCAGGGCGGCAGCTGCTGGCACGCCCACCGTGTTGGCCCCTACAGCACCAAGGGCACCGAACAGGGCACCATCCCCAACTATGCACAGTGAGCAGCTGTTGTGGGCTCCCACACCCCAGAGAGGGCCCGGGGATCTCCCCGGGGTGGGGGGACATTGCCTGGCCTCACTCAGTGAGGAGGCCCCCTCCTGCCCAGGAGAAACAGCTTTCCTGAGGCTCCCTCTACTGCCCAGGGATACAGGGTGGGGCACCTCAAAGAAGTGCTACCCACCAAGTTCACTGCTTGGATGGGATTTCTCTGTGAACTGGGATGGACCTCAGTCCTAGAGCATTCTAGAGTACTTGGGACCAGTTCCTCATCCTCAGCACTATTGACATTTGGGGCTGGCTCACTGTTTGTCGTGGGGGACCCTCCTGGGCACTGTAGGATGTTGAGCAGCATCTTGGCCTCCACCCGCTGGATGCTAGTAGTGCCCCTGCCCCCCTAGTTGTGACAACCAAAAATCTCCAGACATTGCCAGTGCACCCTGAGGATAGGTGACTCATCCTGCTGGTATGTCCAGGACTGCCTTGGTTTTAGCACAGAAAGTCCCATGTCCTGGGGAACCCCTCAGTCCTGGGCCAAATGGGACAGCTGGTCACCCTCCCTGGGAGCAACAGCACCCCTGCTCAGAACCATGTTCTAGATCGACCATAGGGCACAAAGCATGGTGTCTCATCTGGCTCCTCTCAAGCGTTACGGCAAATTCTGTCACCTGGAGATCAGACTCAGCAGGTGCAGGGAGAGGCCTGAGACTCTGCATTTCCAACCCCCTCCCTGGGTGATGCCAGGTTGAAGTCCTCGGGCCACACTGGGAGTAGCGAGGTTCTGGAGCAGTGGCCTCGACCCTACTCACACTGTGTCGCCTGGATCCCGCCTCGGGACAATTCAATTAGCATCTCCAGGCTGAGGCTCTGCAGGTTTTTAAAACCCCAGGGGACTATCATAGCTGCTGGGGTGGAGAACTGCAGTGGGGGCAGTGAGGGTCTCCCAGAGCACTGGGCAGGGGGCCCACCTCTCCTGTCCAGCCCTCCCTGCAGCTGGGCCGGGGCCTTCCTCCTCTGTGCAGGGCTCAGCAGCTGCTCATCGCCCTCATCCAGGACATGGCTCATAAGAGCACCATGACCCGCAAGGTGAGGACCAGTCAGCGCAGGTCCTAGATGCAGGGTCCTGCTTGGGTGGGCCCTTCCTCTCTCCCCCAGCTCACATCATCTGGAGGGAGGGGCCCAATCAACCCTTCCTTCCACCCAGAGGGTCCCAGCCCCACCTGGCATGGGCTGGAAGACAGGTGGGTACTGGCTGAGGGTCCCAGGTGGAGAGTGTAGGCTGCTAACCTGAGGGAGGTGATCCGGCGTGTCTCTCCCCCGGGCCCTCCAAACCTTCACCTGGGTCTGCATGCCACCCCTCCTGCAAGCTCCTCTACCGCGTGCAGATACGTCATGTATGCTCTCTCCGTCTTGCTCCCTCCATCACCCCATTTGCCTACCATCTGCCCCCCATCCTTATTCCCCACTGAGGCCAGGCACTGTTGGGTTCTCCCAACACAGAGCACTCAGCTGTCCCTGAACAAGGCACTAGGGCAGCCCCCTGGATCATGGCAGGGCTAGGCTGGGGGCCCCTACTCTTCCCTCTTGCTTCCCACGGATGCCCTGCTCGGGAAGGGGGCTGGGGGGCTCAGCCTGAGGACCCTCTCCTGCCACCCTCTGTCACCTACCCCCTGGCATGGGGCCTGGGCCTGCTGGCTGTTCAGCAGGCACAGCCTGGGAGTCCAGGGACCACCCTGGATTTGCCGGCGGCAGGGGGGGGTGGTGCCAGCCCCCCAGCCCCGTGGGACGTCCCTTCTCCCTTGTCCAGCAGCCTTCTGGGGGAGCCCAGAAGCTGGTCCGCATCGTCAGTATGGACAGAACCAAGGCCAGCCCTCTGTGGTCATCCTTTGACGGGGGCCAGTTGGACCCAAGCCAGGTAGAAGGTGAGGCGGGTGGAGCTGGTGGAGGGTCTTTGGAGGCTGCTGTGGTTGGTGAGCTGGGTCAGGGTGATGCCACTCATCTAGGCCAGAATCTGACTTTAAGAACCATAACTGACGTCCACCTGCCCTTCTGGAGAGCAGCTGAGCTACACACCTTTAATGTCCTTTAACTGACACTCCTACTTCTGTAACCTGCCTCAATAAGACTGGCCGAAGCCACTGGTACAGTCATCTGGACAGCAGTCCTTTTAGAATATTAAAGTCTGAACACTCTCCAGTGCCCAACACTGCACAAACCAGTGGACCCTCAGACAACTGCTGAGTGATTGGTGTGGGCATGAGGCCGTGACAGAGGCCGGCACAGCACAGACCCCTGAGCCGGTAAAACTGTGCAATGAGATAAGCAGAAGTGAATTTAGAGAAAGGTAAATCGTTTTGAGTTTATTTTCTTCTTGAAAAGTGTTTTGAGTGCCTAATATAACCTAAATGACCAGGAGAGGAGATCAGGGACCTGGGAGGGAGGGAAGGACTGGGATCACGTGTCCCTTGAGGCTGAGGGAGAAGACACAGGAAGCTTCCAGATTGTTTGCAAGGATGAACATGGTTTCTCTATCCTCCCTGTGAGCCAAACAAGGAAAAGGTTTTAAACTGCAGCCTACGAAGCTGATCCTAGAGAAGCACAGGGAATCTAATCAACAGGTACAAAGGAATCAGCCAGGGCAGGTGTGGAGGGCATGGTGCATCGTGTGGGAGCCCAGCGTGCCCTGTGTTACGTACTGCAGGTGCCAGGGCTGCAGTGGCGAGCAAAACAGAAACAGGCCTTCCTGGGGGTGGGGGGCTGCTGCAGCCTGGCGCCCGGTCTGCTCACGGCTCCTTCCTTCCACAGACCCCTCCACCGTGTGCTTCTGGGCTGAAAGCTACTTCACCCTGGTGCCCTACACCCTGGTGCACAGCCACAGGCCCAGCCGGCCCCGGCCCGTGCTCTTCGTGCCCAGGGTGGTCGGGAAGATCCTGATGGAGAAGCTGTGCCTCCTCCAAGGGTTTAAGAAGTGCCCAGCAGGTACGCTGTCTCCTGGGAGTCCCACCTGACTGTCAGGTGGCAAGGAGAAGTATTTGCTTTCAGGAGGGCAGCACAACCAGAGGAGTGTCCTGGGGCTGCTGAAACAAAGGACCACAAACCGGGGGGGGGCCTTAAAACAGCAGAGATGTGTACTCTCACAGTTCTGAAGGCCAGAAGTCTGAAGTCAAGATGTCTTTGCAGGCTGCCCTTCCTCCAAAGGCTCTAGGGGGGAGTCCTTCCTGCCTTTTCCTGCTCTGGTGGCTGCTGGTGGCTTGTGACTGCATTACTCCCATCTCTGCCTCCTTGTCTGTGTATCCCTCTGTCTTCACGTCACTTTCTTACAAGGAGCCAGTCATGGGATTTAGGGCCACCCTACTCAAGTGCGACCTCATCTTAACTAACCACATCTGCAAAGACCTTATTTCCAAATAAGGTCATGTTCTGAGGTTTCAGATGAACATGGACTTGGGGGGTATGTTATTCCTCCCAGTGCAGCTCTGCTGGCAGATAGGTTTGTACTTAACCGGAGTCATACAACCAAAGGGCTCCATCCATCTGCCCATAGCCACTCAGTGTAGGGCCATGGAGATGCACTGGCCAGTGGGAATATTGGGTCCCAGTGGCCCTGCTCAGCAGGAAAGGTGGCTCAGCTGGTTGGAGAGTGGAGAGCAGGAGTTAGCTCCTTGGCTTTCTTCCATCCACCAATCACTGGTCGGTGGCTGCCTCAGAGAGTTAGGCTACAAGCTGAGAGTGAATAGGGCCCTGTCCTTCTCCCCTGGAGTTCACAGAGGGGACAGAGAGAAGCAAGTGTGGCCCACGCAGTTCCTCCAGTGAGCACCTGCTGTGTGCTAGGCTCTGTGCAGCGGGCTAGAGATAGAGTCCAAGAGGCCCTCAGGGTCTATTCTGCTCCTCTGGAGACAAGACACCTAAAGACATGGCAGACTGACCCATCTTAGCTCCACAAGTGATCCAGAGAGGGATTCTTTGGAGGGGGTGGGAGTGGGGCTGCAGTCTGATGGCAAGACAGGACAGGAGTTTGCGAGCAGAACCAGGAAGTCCAGGCTGAGGGAGCAGAGTGTACAAAGGCACCGAAGCACAGACAGCACCATGGGGAGGCGGTGAATGCCCAGATGTGCCGTGTTATGTGGTAGGCAAGGGGACGTGATCAGGCCTGATCTTTGAATGCCCGTTTTCAAAGCAGAATAGAAGATGGACTGGAGAAGGGCTTGGCTAGGGGCTGGGCCAGAGGTGGTACAGCAAAGCCACAGTGGGGAGAAGAGGGCAGCCCCAAGAGCTGTCTGCCAGCTGTCTGCAGGATCTGGTGATGCTTTGGAGGGTGGAGGCTAGCAGGAGGGCACGTGCAGTTCTCACTTGGGAGACTGGGTGCTATTCAGGAAGAAGGGAAAAGTCAGGGTGTGTTTTAACATGTTTATACAGGGCAGAAGTTCTCAGCCTGGGCATGACATTTAGGGCTGGATCATCCTCTGTTGTGGGATGTCCTGTGCATCACAGATAAGCAACATACCTGGGCCTCAACCCATTAGATGCCAGGAGCATACCCCTTTCCCAGAAGTTGTGACAGTCAGAAATGTCTCCAGACATTGCCAAGTGTAACTTGGGGGTAAAATTGCTCCTGGTTGAGAACCACTGATTTAAGGGATTGGAGGGATTTCTGGGTGTTAAGAAGTTGCATATGTAAATTCGGAGCTTGGGAAGTGATGGGAGAAGGGTTTATCTACATTTGTCCATCTTTCCTTCTTTCCCTCCATTCTTCCCTCCATCCAACCTTCCATCCATCCACCCACATCCTGGCACTGGCTAGGCACCTGCTGTGTCCAATGGTTTAGGGTGAATGTGCAGGGCATGGACTCTTCCAAGCAGGAAGAGCAGGGTCAGGTTTATAAAGTGTATAAAGAGGACACCCTAGAGGAGGACACCACAGAGCTGGTGGGGGTCTGTGGGGGCAGACCCATGGGTGTTCAGCATGGGGTCCTGGGGGAGCAGCTGGGTGGGTGACATCCCCATCAACTGTCACCTTCAGCATACTTGAGCCAGGAGGAGTATGATGCCTCCAGCCAGAGAGGGGACATCATCCAGCAGAGGGAGGCGTCTGGTGGTCGCTACTGTGTCACCTGCAGAGCAGTCGAGTCCCTCATGGGAAAGGTAAGGGGTGGGGTGGGGGCTGTGAGGAACTCCATCTCCAGAGGACGGCAGTGGGAGAAGGAAGGGCCAACCTCCAGGGCCCCCTGGACACCCCAGGTTGGTGCTCATCTTATCTCTGGCTCCATCATGGAAAGACCAAACCCCGTTTCTGCCATTTGGTGTCCACGTGACCTCGGGCGGGACTTTTAACTTCCCTGAGCCTGTTTCCTCAACACAGGAGATGTTTAATAAACATTTGCTAAATTAGTAAAGTGGAGATAACACTCCATGTTTTAAGGCTCAAACAAATATATGAAAAGAAGCTCACTGTGAACTATAAAGTTTTGTGTTGATACAGAGCAGTCAGAACAGCTGTGAGCCAGAGGCACAATGGCCCCCCATCCTTCACAACCCCAAAGAGGTTGATGGGGCCATCCAACTCCTAGGATTTGAGCTCTACGCAGTCTCCCTCAATCCCAATGACCTATGATTTCCCAGGCAAAAAATCAAACGGATGGAAACTTTTAAAAACTGTACAGCCAGCACCCTTGTATACAAAAGGGCATTCCCGAATTCTTCTCCCCACCTCCTTTACAAACTTCAATCTTGCCTGTACCCTTCTCACCCTTCTCTCCCTTCTCTCAGCATCACTCCTGGGTGTGGGCTCCGCTCACTTCCTCTAAGGCTGAGGCTCACTTCCCTCCCCTCTCCCCCCAGAACACCCACGCCCTCCTGGACGTCCAGCTGGACAGTGTCCGTGTCCTGCATAAGATGGAGATATTCCCCATCATTATCCACATCTCCATCAATGAGAAGGTGGCAAAGAAATTCAAGTAGGTGCACCCCTGGGGGCTGGTGGTGAGGTTTGAATGGGCACCAGAACTCCCCGTAAGGCCCATGGTGACCACATCCAGAGCCCGTGATGGGGTTTCCAGGATCTCACCTCGTGCCAGCCTTGGAAGTGTCACAGGGCAGTTCCCCTAAAATATCCAGGACAGAGGTCCTGCAGCCCACCCCCGGGGAGCAACCCAGAGGACAGTAAGGTGAGACCCTAGAACCTGAATGACCTCGGTTGAGGCCACATGTTTCATGGGGTAGAGTTAACAGTTCATCTGTGTTAGGTAAGGACAGAGACTGAAAAACACTATTTGGTCCATGGGTGGGACAAGCCCAGATATCCTGCTGCCCCCTTTATGAGAACCGAAGTTATAAACTAGATCCGCCACCCCCACCCCCACCCCCACCCCCGTTAGTGCAACATCATCTAGGGCCCCAGTCACACCTTCTTCACAAGGCACTGGGTCCCCTCAAAGCAGGCCATCTGTGTCTAGGGGCATCTGTTGCATCATCGGTCCATCCAGGTCCCTAGAATTCCAAGCTGGCGTCTGATTTCTGGGGCTCCGTGCTGGGAGGCTGGTGCAAGGCTCTCCCTGAGCCACCCTCCCATCTCCGGCTCTGGCAGGAAGGCTCTGCAGCGGCTCGGCACTGCAGAGGACCAGCTCCTGGAGGCTGCCAGGCAAGAGGAGCGTGAGCTGGATGAAGTGCCCTGTCTGTACAGCAGCCTGGCCCCTGACAGCTGGAGCGACCTGCATGCCCTGCTCGGCTGTGTCCGCCTGGCCATTGCAGATGAGCAGAAGAAGGTTGTGTGGACAGAGTAGAGGCCTTGCTGATGGCCCCTGTGTCATAAACAAATTCAGAAAATGAACGTGGTATATTTTACTAAAATAAAAAGCTTTTACAACGCTCTGGCCTGTGGCTTCCCCACCATGTCCTCCAGGATGGAGTTGATGGGGGTGGGAAGGGTGATGGGAGCCCATCCACTTGAAGGAGAATGCCCCCTTTCTGGGTTTTCCAGGCAGGCGGAGGCAGGGCAGGTCTGGAGCATACCACGAGTACTGTCTGTGCTACAGACTTGTGTTCACCCAAACAGAATTCACCCAACCAGAGGATGGGGCAGCTTCAGGCCTTGAGCAGAGACATCTTCATCCTTGGACACTCTCAAAAAGAAGGGCAAGCTCTGCTCGTACAGACCCCAGGATGAAACTCGTCACTTAGGGAGCCTGCCCAGAATCAGTGGTATGGAAACCCAGCCCGGGGCTCGGGAGCCTGACTGTGAACAAAGTGAAGGAAGAAGACAAGCCCAAGTTTCCTTCAAAGGCTCCCTCCAGACCAGGACTGACAAACAGACGCTGTCCCCACATTGAGTGCAGTTTGCACCCACCCACTACCCTCGTGGCACACAGAAGCCCATCTCCTCTCAGGTGAAGGGCACAAGAACGTCTGTGGGTTCCAGAGAACCAAGAGGGACTGAAGCCCCACGTCCCAGACCCTTCTTCCTGCTGTTCCCCAGACCACCTTCACCTTGTCACAGGTTGGGGACTCTGCACCATCCTGGGTACCCCCCAGGGAATTCCTGTGCCAGGACACAGCTCAGACACAGGACAGCGGTCCCCCACTGTGGGGGTGGGGAGGGCCTCACACTTCGTTGTGGAGTGGCCGGCACTGGGGAGAGAGCTTCTCCTCCAGCACCCCATTGGGAGCACATACCCAGGGGTCGTGGGTCTCCCACTGCCACTTGACCAGTTGGGTCTGAAGCAGTTCCAGAACCTGGGCATAGCGGGGGTCAGCAGCCAGGTTCTGGGTCTCGTGGGGGTCCTGGCTCCTGTCAAAGAGCTCCCAGCGTTCCCGGTAGTAGTAGTGATGCAGGTCCTTGTACCAGCCCGTGGGCCGGCCGGCTGTGGTGCGATTCAGGAGGTCCTGGAAGGTTGGCGAGATGTAGAAGTCCTGGTCAATGGGAAAGGGCATCTTGAAGTGGAGGTTGTGCACAAGGTGGAAGTTCTGGTGGTGCACGGAGCGCATGGGGTAGGACATGGTGACCTCATGGTGGCTCTGGCTGCCAAAAACCGTGGTCCAAAGAGGCTCCGCCTCCAGCGCCGGGAGGAGGGACCGCCCAGTGAGCTGGACAGTCTTTGAGCCAAAGATGGCATAGCTGGGGTAGGGGATAGAGAACCAATCCAAGATGGTGGGCGTGAGATCTGGAAAGGAGATGACATCTCAGCAGGGCGGGCCCTCCAGGGCACCAGGCCCACCCCTGTGGAAGGGCTGAATCCAGGCCACTCTGGAAGCTGGGGGGCCACCTTGCACATCAAATCACCAACAGGGAAAAGCTGCTACAGGCCAACCCGTCACTGCTGCGTCACCCTCTGGGCCGTCATGCTTTCAATGCCATGACAAGAGCCCCCAATTTGGTGATACCCAGGATCCTTCTAAAATCCTTCAGACCAGCGAGGAAGCCCCCACACAGGGGCCTATTCCTGTTCTGTGCTGTGGCCAGAACACTTCCTGACCTTGGGGCCAAAGGGAGATGTGAGCCCTGAGCCACAGGGGCCCAAGCATGCTGCTGCCCTGACCCCTCAAAGTGGGGTCGAGGAGCATCAGTATCACCTGGGAACTTGTCAGAAATGCAAATTTGGGGGCATCACCCCAGACCTACTGAATCAGACACTCTGGGGTGGGATATTTGGATACTAGCAAGTGCTCCAGGTGACTGAGGCTCACCAGTGGGCCAGTGGAAAAATGACTGGCTTGAAGGCAGTGAGACCCAAACTAGAATCCAAGCTTGGTGCTTACAAGCTGTGTGACCTTGGGCTGCTAACTTCATGTCTCTGAGCCTCATTTCTGCATCTGTAGAATGGGGCTGACCATCCCTTCCTCACTGAGGTGATGTAGCAACCGCATAAGGTAGTGGATGAGGAGCTACGTCTGGTCGTGGTGGTCCCACTAAATGTCCTCTTCCTCCCCCACTCCCCCTCCTCGACCCCTGCTGCATGGAATGCAGAGTCATACCTAGGAGGCTCACGTAGGCCTCGCTGACCTGGCCCCAGCGTTTTGGGTGCTCTGGGGATGACACCAGCATGGGCTCAGCAGTGCCCGGCCAGTAGAGGTTGGTCCTGCCGCTGGGGAAGGGGATACCATTGTCAGATGTGAAGATCACCAGGGTGTCATTCAGGACACCCGCCCCACGCAGCTCCTGGAGCACGAGTCCGATCCCTGCAGGGTGTGGAGGAGATAGCAGAGCTCAGCCGCAGGCAGATGTACAGTTGTGGGAATGCATGTGCACTAAAGCATTTCTTCATCCGGCTGCTGAACCCTGCACCGTCATTTCTTTCAATCACCCTGGCCCTCCTTACCACCAGCCAGGCCTCCCGCCCAGCACTCTGCCCAGGGCCCTGTCCTGCAGCAGGACTTGCATGGCCTCCACCTGAGTGCACCCCTCCAGGGACACTGGCCAACCTTGGCAGTTCTGTGTCACCCCTATGCAGCTGCTACCTGCCATGCAGTGGTTTCTGTGTTTCCTGGAATCTCCCCGTGGAGGTAATAAGGATGGTCTTGGGTGGGGCCAGGAGATAAGATTCTCTCTACACCCACCCCCTTCCCAAGTCCCCATGAACTAATGGTACCAACAGGGAAACGATAAAGGCACCAACCTCCCAGACTGGGTTGAATGGTGGTTCCCCTAAAAGATATGTCCACACAGAACCTGTCAATGTAACCTTATTTGGAAAGAAGGTCTTTGCAGATACAATTAAGTCAAGGATCTTGAGATGAGATCATCCTGACATACCTAGGTGGTCCTTAAATCGAATGACAAAACGAAGAGGAGGGCCACAGACTAAAGAGAAAACACAGGGAAGGAGCTCATGTGACAACAGAGGCAGAGACTGGAGTAATGCTGCAAAGCCAAGGAACACTTGCAGCCACCATTAGCTGGAAGAGGCAGGAATGACTCTCCCCCAGAGGGGACATGGCCCTGCGGCACTGTGATTCCTGGCTCTGGCCCAAGATGGGGGCCCAAGCTGTGCCCTATGCCACCACCTGGGCTCCTTGAACCCACCTTGGTCCATGCGGCTGATGGTGGTGTACTGAGCGGCCAAGTCAGCTCGGGCAGCCGGTGTGTCAGGGATGAAGTAAGGCACCTGGGATGGGGCAGGTGGGTGGAAAGTCAAGGTTAGAACAGATAGGTTGGGTGGAGGGGGCAAAGTGGCCAGCCCTTGAATTAGGGTGGGAGATACAGGTGCCAGCCTTCCTCCCAGGGCCCCAAATCATCTCTCTTCCTGAATGGATTATCCCAGAACACCCACGCTTTTGGGTACCATCATTCCATGTCTTTACGCTTCTCTCTGCCACCCCATGGATGGGGACCTGGCTCCAGTGAGTCAGAGGGTTTCTTCTTACACATCTGGGGCCAGGGCTGCCAACCCACAAACGGGGCACAGGTCCCCATATTTACAAGGTGGAAGAAGGGTAGTTCTCGGAAACATGGTGAGGGGTCCTCCTACCTGCACATCCTTCGGGTTGTAGGTTTGCGGGGTCCAGTCTGGGATCTGCCCCATGCCACGCTCTCCATTGCCAAACTTCTCGCAGAAGGCCCCGTACTGTGGCTGGGAGTGCCCGCAGCGGTGGGGGTCGTGGAAGGCGACATAGAGGAAGAAAGGTCTGCAGATGGAAGGACGGGCTTGAGTGTTGAGGTCAAAGTCAGATGGCTGACCCACCACCTAACTTCTACCCTGGGGAGCTTCATCCTTTGCTCAGTTTTGCCTACTCCCCTACAACTGAGAGCCTCCCCGTGATCCACACTGCCTCAGTTTCCCCATGTCCCCTCTTCTTCTGACCAGATCAACTTGAGCATCTGGAACGTTCTCCTCCACCCACACCCCAGCTGTCAGGGGACTCCAAGAATCCCAACCAAAGACTCTGGGATCTGCATCCAGTATTAACTGTCCAGAGGTCTGGCTGTGTGAGGGCAGTAAGGGGGAGGGACCCTCCTCACACCTGTTGTCCCGAGTCTGCAGGAATTTCCGGACCAGCAGTTTAATTCTAGTGATGTTCCGCCCCACCTGGAGGACAGAGCCATTCTCCTCCGTGTACGCAAAATCAAACGGGTACACCGTCTCCGGCCCCACGTGCTTCTTCCCAATGATGCCTGGAGTCGGGGAGAGAAGACTATCCAGAGCCCCTTTGGTCTCCCACTCCCCTCTGCCCCCTTCTCCGCTCTCCAGACCCTGTGTCTTGCTGTGGCTTCCAGGAGGGCAGCTGGGCCCTTGTTCTCGTGTGCCCATGGCCCAGCCAGGAGGCCCAGATTCCTTGGGGTCAAGTGCTCAGAGCAGGCAACACAGGGCCCATGGTGGCTCAGGACAAGGCCTTGCCCCTCTGGGGCAGGGAGGTAAGTTGCTGTCCTGCCCCTGTGGCTACACGAAGTCCCTCACCTGTGCGAACACCAGCTCGGCCCAACAGCAAAGGCAGGCTCTGCACCCGGTCGAAGGAGTTGAAGTGGTGGACATCCTGGTGCAGGCCATACATTCCGTTCTGATGCTGCCAGCAGAGATGCTGTGAGGCCGGGCGCCTCCTGGCAGCCAGCGTCCTGTCCCCCACCCCACTCCCAACGCTTCTGCTCTCCCAGGCTCACCAGCCTGGCCCCTTGTAGGCCCCTGATTTAGAGTCCTCAGAGAGGTTTTCTCCATCTCTCACTCCCTGCCTAACAGGCCCACAGGTCCCTACCATGGGACGACAGCAGGAAATACAATAGACTGGGAGAATGTACACTAAAATTAGGGGTGGCTTTTATTTTCTTCTTTTTGTGTATCTGTACTTCCCAATTTTTCTATCAAGAACACACGTCGTAGAGTGAAAACCACACCAACAGGCCTCTTTTTATTAGCTGACTTTTTTAGAGTGTAAAAAAAATTGTTGTACGTGTTGCAAACTCAAACAGGCTAGAGAGATGTAAGAAGGAAAAACCCTGTCCTTATTCCTGTGGCTCACTGCCCAGAGGTGAGCGTAGCCTACAGCTGTCTGATTAACCTTTCAGGAAGCTTCTGTGTACAGGCCACAGTCTCCTCTTTATGTAGGCCTCCTACTCACAGCCTCAGGCTCTCAGAAAGGGACGTACAGAGCATCCCCCCCCATAAAATAACGCTGTGAGATAATACATCAGGAGTAAGTGCCCATGAACACCCAGGTTCACAGCAGCATTATTCCAACAATCAAACGTGGAAGAAACCCAAGTGTCCACCAATAGAGAAATAGATAAACAAAATACGCTCTATCCACACAATGGAACATTATTCAGTCTTGAAAAGTAGTGAGGTACTGACGTGCTTGGGTGAAGCTTGGGGACATTATGCTCAGTGAAATCAGCCAGCCACAAAAAAGCAAATACTATATGATTCCACTTATGTGATGTACCCAGAGTAACCAAATTCACGGAGACAGAAAGTTGAATGGTGGTTGCCAGCCAGGGGCTGGCGGAGCAGCGGGAATAAGGAGTTAGTGTTTAATGGGGACAGAGTTTCAGTTTGGGGTGATAAAAAAGTCCTGGAGATGGATGGTGGCGATGGTTGCACAACAATGCGAATGTACTTAATACCACTGAACTGCAGCCTTAAAATAGTTAAAATGGAAACTTTTTCATTACATATACTTTAGCACAGTAGAGTGAGTGCCTTAAATGGCAGCTTTTATTGTCACAAAAGCTCCTGGGACAATATCATGAAAAGAGTTAATACTGGGCTGGGCAAGTACCTGCCAGGCACCTTGCTGTGAGCTTTACATATAGAGAGTTAGCTTGGCCAATCCTATAGTAATCCCAGGAGTGAGGTATTACTATCACCCCATCTTACAGGTGAGGAAATTGAGGCACACAGAGATATGTGATTTGCTCACAGTCACACAGTGGTGGAGCAGGGCTGCACTTGGACCATGTGGCTGGGGGTGGGGGAGGGAAGGTGGGCACGTCCCCAGGGAGACCAGGGAGGGGTTCCCAGCAGCAGAGGCCTTGAGAGCTCTCCCTCCTCCTGAACCCCTGCTGCCCTCACCTGGGGCAGGCCAGTGAGGAGGCTGGCCCGGCTGGGAGAGCAGCTGCTCACGGAGGCGAAGGCATTGCGGAAGACAAGGCTCCGGCGGGCCAAGGCATCCAGGTGAGGGGTGGTGATGGCACTGTTGTTGTAGGCACCACTCTCAAAACCTCCGTCATCCGCTGAGGAAGGAGGGAGACACAGAGGACCTGATGGGTTGGGCTCAGAAAGAGTGAGAGAGACCCGGGTCCTGCTGCAGTGGCCTGGCAGTGATGCCCAGGCGGGTATGATGCCTCTGTAGACTTGATATCAGGCAGGTGTGATTCCCAAGTGGGAATGACCCAAGTGGGCATGATATTCAGCAGGCTTGTTACTTGAATGGGAATGCCACCAGGCATGTATGAAAACTGGGTGAACATGTTAGTAGGCAGGCATAAAACTCAGGGGAGCATGAGATCCAAGCAGGCATGATTCGGCAGTCCTGAGCTCTGCAGACATGCCTGAGGATGTGGATCCACGTGCTGGTTCTCTGCCAATGCCCCTGAGATATGGGGAGTTGAAGGGAACCGCTCTGTAGAGTGCTGTTTAAGTTACAATTAGCTGAAGGACCTGCCCCAGACCACAAAGTTAATCAGAAACAGTGACCCTGGCAGAGAGCCAGACCTCAAAAAAGGAAAGAATCAGGTTGCCTTGTGATAGCTGGGCTCTGGTTACCCAAGCAGGAAGTCTCGTGAACAACAGGGCGCTAGAGGAACTTGGGGTTTCACGGAGTGGGGGAGGGCCGGGGGAGAAGGCGGGTGGGTGAGTGGGGGCTGCTCCCTTCAGCCAGGAGAAAGAGAGTTGAGCCACAGTGCTCTGGGGTCTGAGAAGGGAAGGGGAACGGGGTTATCACTGCTGGGGAGAAGATGAAAGATCTAGGGCACCCTGCTGGTATCTGAGGACTTGGGCACCAGCTCCTCTTCTGGCATCCCCTCTGCGATCTGTGGAAAGCCGCCCAGCCTCCCGAGGTGGGTGAGGACCGCAGGCTTAGCCCTGGCTGTTCTGGTCACGGTTCGGGCTACAGGGTCAGAACCGGGGGCAGGAATGGGGTGTGAATGCTGGGGCTGACCCCTCCAGACCCTGCAGTGGGCAGGGCCGCCTCTGCTTGCCTCTTCAAGGAGCCGACCACGAAGAGTCTGGGGTCAGCAAAAAGAGGAGTCGGGGAATGAACGGCAATGGGGTCTGCAGGGCACGGAGGGTTAGCGCTGGCCTCTTCCGGGGTCGACAACAGGCGGCCGTGGAGGGCGGTGCCCGGGGTGCCGGCGGGTCGGAACTTACCGAGGATCAGCAGCACGTTTCGGGGGCGCGCCCGGTGCACACAACAGAGACCCACTACGAAGAGAAACACCCAGCAGGCCGGCCTGGAGCAGCGCATAGCGACGGTTCCAGCCGGGCGCCGCCCTGCGGTCATGTGAGCACCAGCCCTCCCGCCCCCACCCTCGGTCACGTGTACATCAGGACCCGCCCAGGACCCGCCCCGGCTCCGGCTCCCGCTCCCCCAACCTCTGCGGTTTCTGCAGACCCGCTGCGGAGACGACGGAAGACCCCGAGCTGTGGCGTCTGGTGAGTGCGTGGCTGACGGCGGCGGAGCCCGGGGCCGGGTGCTCGAGTTGCCAGGGCATGGGCCGGGGTCGCTGGTGGGCGGCCGACGTTGGGGGGGCGGCAAGTCGTCCGAGGGTACGGGCGCGTCCCGCGGGGACCCCGCTCCCCACCCACCTCATCCCCACCCAGGTCCCCGCCATCCTCCGCCTTGCTGGGGCCGGCAGGCCACCGGCCGGCAGACGGTGTGGGGTCCCCCTCTTAGACCCCAGCGTCCGGGGCAAGCGGCTTCGGGGGTGGGGGGCCGGTTCTGTCCAGAGCAGCCCCACCGGGGCTGGGGGTGGTTTGGGACGGGCGCTGCGCGCCAGGAGCACCAGGACCCTAGAGGATGCGCGCCGTGAATTACTTGGGGGGAGCTTCTGACGTTCTTTCAGAACCAACTAGAATACCTAAGGCTCCTCTAAGGATGTAGACGCCACAGGTGGGGGTTGGGATGATGCGCAGCTTCAGGATGGGAGCCCTCCCACCACCGCAGCGCCGCAGTCTGCCGTAGTGGGTGGAGCCTGCTATGCTGCGCACTTGGAAAACCTCAGGGCTTCCAGTCACCCCACCTACTCCTCGCCAGCTACGTGTGGGTATCTCCGTGGGCCTGCTTTTCTCTGCACTGCTCCCCGTTAAATTTCCTGGGGGGGGGAGTAAAAAAAGGAAACAAATTCTCCTGGGAGGAGAAACTTTGAGTCTAATTAGTGCTTAGTGTTTGAACTTCTCAGTGAGAAATCATTTATTTTTTCTGGCCAGAGTCGATGGAGGAAGAGAAGGCACCTAGGGTGTGGGCAGGTGGGGTTAAGGGAGAGCAGTCGGTGGCGGGGGGCACTCCACCTTTGGTTGACGCCTTCTTTGCACAGGCTATTGGTTTCCTGACTCAGATCAGCAAGGTGAGGGAAGATTTAACGCATCTAGCTCCTCCCCCCGGGTGAGAGGAGACCGATTGCGCATCTCCTGATGTTTCTGGACCTCACCCTCACTCTCACCCTATTGCTGGGTTTTCTGAAGCCCAGGCCCTGACTGCTGGTCTGTGTCCCCCCGCCCCCCCACCACTCTTCCTAGACATGTCATCTACTATGAAGCCGCCCAAGGGCTTTGCCCCGATGTCCTGCTGCTGGTCCACTGCGACCATGCAGAAGAGGCTGCCTTTCCTGGCCTGGCTGCCTGACTACACCTGGCACGCGCTGAAGATGGACTTCATCGCTGGGATCTCAGTCGGGCTCACAGTCATTCCCCAGGCGCTGGCCTATGCCGAGGTGGCTGGACTCCCTCCCCAGGTGAGATGTGTGCCCTTGCTGCCCACCACATCCCTTCCCCTTAGCCTGACCCCACTCCAGGCCTTAGTGTTCACCCAGGAGCAGAGTAGAAATGCATGCATAGTATTCCCTCCAGACGGGGGGGGGGGGCACCCTGGGCTCCAGTCCCATGGGGCCCAAGAAGCCTTAGTTTACAACCTAGAGCACGTGACTGCCTTTGGGCAGACGCGTGCTCCTGTAACCCCTCTTGTCATGCTTGTCACACACGGGCACCAAGCTAGTTCTGGATTGCCTGATGGGGCCAGTGGGATGACTCACTCTGGCTTTAAGAATGCTTTCTCAGAATCACAGGCTCAGACATAAGGACACGAGGCCCCAGTTGGGTGTGGGTAGGAAAGAGGCCCCGTAGTCACTGTAGGTTCACAACCTTGGGTAACAGGGTGAGCAGTTGACCCTGCCTGTATGTGCTGCTGTGCCCAGAATACACAGTGGACCACACAGATCCCTGTGCTTAACCAGCTACACCAGGGACCCTGTGGGGGTGCCGTGTGCCTCCTGTATATTCATTGCTCTCTCTGCCCAACAGTACGGCCTCTACTCTGCCTTCATGGGGTGCTTCGTATATTTTTTTCTGGGTACCTCCCGAGATGTGACTCTGGGCCCCACGGCCATCATGTCCCTCCTGGTCTCCTTCTACACCTTCCGCGAGCCTGCCTATGCTGTGCTGCTGGCCTTTCTGTCGGGCTGCATCCAATTAGGCATGGGGTTCCTGCGCTTGGGTAAGACACTCAGACCTTCCTGTCATGGGGACGGGGGGTTGCAGTTCTGCTCTTCCTGGGGTACCGAGGCACCTCCTTCTGGGGATGCCCTGCCTTCAGCATTTCCTTCTTTGCATTCCAAGGGCTATCCGTGTGTGTGTCTGTCTGTCTGTCTGTGTGTGTGTGTCAAGAGGGTGGCTGTCAGCTCTCCTCTATTGTGCTCAGGGGCCAGGACACTTTGAGAAGTGCCCAGGGCCTCAGTCCCTAGTCTCTTTCCTGCTCTCCAAACCAGCCCACACAGGGTATGCCACTAGTCTTTAGACCCAATCCCACCCATACCACCTCTCCCAGCCCACACTGACCCAGTGGGGCTGGGACCAGCTTGGTGTTCCCTCTTGGCTGTCCAGGGTTCCTGCTGGACTTCATCTCCTGTCCCGTCATTAAAGGTTTCACCTCGGCTGCCGCCATCATCATCGGCTTCGGGCAGATTAAGGTAGGCACCCTAGTTGGCCCTGGGGCATCTGCTGGCTAGCAGGACCAGGACCAGGTCCTGATATGTGTGGGTCAGACTCTTGCTATTTTGAGGCTCAGAGCCTGTTGTGCTGGCATGAGTTTCCATTAATAAAATCATCCTTTGGGGGAGACACTGAGTGATGGCCAAGTTCTACAACAGGTAATTTGGGGGACCAGTAATGACAGCCCCCGCTCTTGCTGCAGTTGTCATGCCTGAGTGCTTGGTTCACGTCACAGAGTCCTGCCCCTACTGTATATTGAACCGTTGGGCCTTTACAAGTCACGAGTGTACTGCTAAAATTCCAACAAGCAATTTGCTCCCCAAGCTAATTTAGCTAGGTGATTTCACTTTTACGTCTGTCTTTTCCAATTTTTTGTTTAATGTTTCTCAAGTATCGTGCCTTTTTATGTTTCTGTTTAAACACATATGAGAAGTGTTGGAATCAGTGATCATTGGTTATCTGAGGATATCATTTACTCTCCTTCCATTGGGTTCTGCGTACCTGGAAGGCAGGCACTGTTTTACTTCCAACGTGGCCGCCCGGAGCTGTGCTTGGGTGTACAGAATGAAACTGAGCTGAATCGTACAGATTCAGGGACACACACACACACGCACGCACGCACGCACGCACCCCTCTCCATGGTGTGGTTCCGACAGTCAGGCTCTGCTTCAGTCTGGCCTGTGACAGTCTTCGCGGATGGAGGCCGAATGAGAAAGTAAGAACATGAAGCCCAAGAGGGTACGTGTGAGAGAGAATAAAGTAGTTGACGCGTCACTGGGTGCTGGGTTAAACTCTCCCTATGTTTAGTTCTCAGAAGTCCTCTGGGAGGTAGGCTTATTACTATCTCCACTTAGGAGGAAACAGCCTAGAACAATGTGGGTAAATTCGAACTATAGATTATGTACACACATATGTCAGGGTAAGCTTGGCGAGTGCTGTTTCGTGGGATGCTCTGTCCTTTATTCTGGAAACATTATCTTTCATTTTTAGTGTCAAGAATGTTCTTTTTTCATAACACAGTGAGAGGGTAGCTTCTTTATGCATTTGTATTTGGCAACCCTAGGTCCCTGTCTTCAAAACCTTGACTAGGTCATGACAGTCATCTGAGAGCCTCTAGGCTGGGGTGGGGGTCCTCTTGACCTGCCCACACAGGAGTCCCTGCCCAGGACAGAAGCTGCTGTCTGTGTCTGCCCTTCCCCTTCGGGGGCTGTGTGCACAGTGGGTTTTGGGGTCCTTGGAGCCTGATTGCCTTGGGAGTCTGGGCCTCGACCTCCCCTTCTGATCCCAACCAGATAAAGAACTAAAGTACAGAGTGGCGCCCCTTCTCCCACCTGAGGACCCCCGACCTGGCGGGGTCCCCTCAGCCCTCCTCCAAGGACCTCGGCGTCCCCTCCACCCCCGCCCGTGCAGGTCTGCCCGCCTCATGGCGAGACTTTCCCTTCTGACAGGGGGCGGTCCCCGATGGGCGGGCCTCCGAATGACGGATGCGGCCTCGGGCTAATGGCGGTGGGGTCTGTGCTGTGAAGGGCGGGCCACTGAGTGATGAATGGTACCACGAACAGATGGCAGCCGGGCCTGAGGGGGCGGGCCGGGCCCCGACCACGGAGCAGTTGAACCAGTCTCCTTGGTTTGAGGTCGCTCAGTCTGATTTTCCTCAGGAAAGTAATTTGCAAAGATGTGCTACAACTGAAACATTGTGAAATACTGTCAGCGCCCCCACTTCCCCCCCGCGGGGGTTAACTTTGATCTCCTCCCCTTGGGGACTTTGGGAATTGGGAGAGCCAGGAGATGTTTTCCCCCAGGAAGGGCCCTTGGAGGGGTAGGGGGTTCCAGGTTTGGAACAGTATTGAGGTGCTGCAAGGGATGGGTTTCGGGCCTTTATATAGCAGAAGGTTGTCTAATCAGAATCTCTTGTTTGACAGAACCTGCTGGGACTGCAGCACATCTCCAGGCAGTTTTTTCTGCAAGTGTATTACACTTTCCACAACATCGGAGAGACCAGGTACCGGCTGGCTGTGTTTCTCCCCCCGCCCCCATAAGTAAACTCTTCCTTCTAGATCCCTCTCCCAGTTCCCTCCCCATTTCCACTCCCAGGTGGCATTTATTCCAATCCTCTGGGATCTTGCTGCTCAAACAGGGGTCCCGTGAGCAGCATCATCGGCATCACCTGGGAGCTGGTTAGAAGCACAGTCTGGCCGGCCCAGACCTGCTGAATCAGTCGGCTTAACAAGAGGCCCACGTGGCACATTGAAGCTTGAGAAGCTCTGCTCTGGTCAGTCCAGTGTGCCAGTCAGCGTGACCCCATGCAGGGCTTTCTCCTGTGGTCGAAGTGAGGAGAGACCATATGAAGGAAGGGCAGGTGGTCTCTCGTTCAAGGAGTTCATAGTTCAGTGAGCAAGAGAACCACAGGGCAAGGGAAGGCAGGGACCAACAGACAGGCAGGTGCCAGCAGACGGGTGGCAGGTGGAGAGAGTTCCTACAGCAAGCACATCACTCAAATGGAGGGGCTTCTCTCGGCAAGCAGGTTAAAGGGACAAATAGGAGATGCAGCTCGATGAGCCCAGCTGGAGGCCAAAACACCTCTCTGGCTGGAGGGGCAAGAGGAAGAAGTGACCTGGGGGGAGCTGTACGGGGAGCTGCCTAGAGGGAGTGGGGGAGACCCTGTGACCATCCTCTCCTCCCTTTCTGATCTGCTGCTGAGGTTTCGTGGCCCATAAGATGCACCTGGTGGGGGTCAGCCACATGGGAGGCAGTGGAGATGGAGATGGACCGGTCAGAGAGCATCATCGGCAGTCAGGAGTGAATCTCCCGGAACTGACGAGACACGTGTAGCCTAGAGAGCTATGTGACTAAAAACGTGAGCTGGTAGCGTGCCTACGGACGGCTACCACTGTGATCTGGGCTTCAGCTCCCAGGGCATGTGTACCTACTAAGTTTTGAATAAAGTTTTGAAATGGAACAGGCACACAGGTTACTTAGGAAAAAACAAAAAGAGCATTCGAGAGAAAATTTTCCAGCAGAAACCAAAGGCCAGAAGGCCTGTGCTATCAGCAGGTTTGGGCGGTGACTGGTGTCTGTCTGCAGGGTGGGCGATGCAGTGCTGGGACTGGTCTGCATGGTGCTGCTGCTCGTGCTAAAGCTGATGCGGGACCACGTGCCTCCCGTCCATCCCGAGATGCCCACTGGCGTGCGGCTCAGCCATGGGTTGGTTTGGACTGCCACCACAGGTGAGGGGGCCTTCTGGCTGAGGGACCATTTCCAGATTTGTCCTGCACAACCTGGCCTCACATTGTAGTCACCCCAGGAACCGGAATTCCATCCCTAGAGATCTTCACGTCACTCGCTAAGTGGTTCTGATACGCATCCAGGGCTGAGAACTCTGTTTAACAGCAGAAGTTCTCAGCTAGGGATGATTTTGCTCCCCCCCCCCCGCCCCCGGGGGACATTTGGCAATGTTCAGAGACATTTTTGGTTGACACTACTGGGCAAGACTGTTTCTGGCTTCTGATGGGTGGAGGCCAGGGATTTTACTAAACATCCTGCAATGTACAGTTTCCCATGGCAAAAAAATGATCTGGCCCAAGGTGTCAGCAGTGCTAAGGTTGAGAAACTCTGACAGGTCTCTGGGGGAGAAAGCAAGTTCCACTGAGACAGACTGGTCCTGTTTTAATTGTGTAGCTGCAAAGGGTAAACATTTTGCTTCAGGCCTGGAATTAGCAGGTTGAGTTGCAGTTAACCAGAGGACCTGTAAAGAAAGGCTGAAGTAAAAGGTGGCAAGATGAGGAGAGTTAGTGGAACCGTTGGCTGGTTGGAGGGCCATCTCAGGGTGGGGGTGGGGATGGACATCTCTCCACTGAGCTGCCAGTAGGTGACACAGAGAGAGAATGGCAGGTACAGCAAAGCAAGGAAGCATTGATATCTGCTGGGCCTTTCCAGAGCTGAGGGGAATGGAAATCATCCCGCTTGGCCCTACTGCTCCATGGCCACGAAATCCAGCCAGTTGTGGAAGGGAGGGGGTGGCTAGATTTCAGCCCTTGAGTTACTTCCAGCTTCTCCAGCTGGTCCCCAGTCCCAAGAGTCACTCACCAGACGCCATTCTGCAGCCCGGAGGCCATGGGTAAACGCTGAGCACTTGGGAGGGTGGAAGAGCACTGGGTTTATGGTGAAACTAGTGGTTTCAAGTCCTAGTTTAGCCACGTACCTGGCACTTGCATGAGTCACTTGTCAAAATTTTATGAGCTTTAGTACAGTCATCTGTAAAATAGTGAAAACAGGCTCTGTTGCCCAGAACTTAACACTCAAAGTGTGGCCTCTGACCAGCAGCACAGGCATCCCCTGGGAGCTTGTTGGAAATGCAGGTTCTCAGGCCCGCCCAGACCTCTGACGCAGAATCTGCACGTTAACATGCTTGTCAGGTGACTTGTAGGCACACTGAGGTCTGAGAAATGCTGCTCCAAAACCCTGTAGGCTTCTCAGGGACTACTGTCTTCTTTCTCTCCAGGATATGTGGTGTATCCTTAGGAAACTAGTTACTGAGCACCCAACTATGTTTATTAAAAAGTCATCGTTTCAGCTTGTATTTTAGCTGAGTGAGGACAGGTTAACCTATAGTAGTACCTTGTGTTTGTTTAGCAATTCGTAGAGAATTTGTTTAGCCCCAGAACACTCTTGTGGGGTACAGGTGGAATAGTTGTCATTTCTCCCCTTTTGCAGATGAAAAAGTAGAGACTTGCAGAAATTGAATGAGCTGTAATCTGACATACAGTGGTGGATGGCTTATAAAGCATTTTACAAACATTACTTCTTTTGATTCTCATAGCAGCCTTAAGGATGGGGTATTATTTTCCCTGTGTTGCCAGTGAGGAAAATGAGGCTCTGAAAGGTAAAACGGAGAAACCAAATAAGACTTCTCAAGGTCACATATCTAGGAGCAGGCAGAGTGAGGACTTGCTCCCAGGTCACTTGCCCTTTTTTTCCTGATCAATTATCTAGAAGTGTATCGATTTTATTTATCTCACAGAACCAGCTTTTGATTGCATTGATCTTTCTATTGCTTTTGTTTTCTCGTTAGTAGATTTTGATCTGATCTTTATTATTTCCTTGCATTGGCTGATTTTGAATTACGTTTCTTTTTCAAATTCTTAAGGCAGAAGCTGAGGTCTTTGAGACCTTCCTTCTTTTCCAATATAGTGATTAGGGTCATAAATTTCCCACTCAGCACTGCTTTAGCTGCATCCCACAATTTTGATAGGTTGTGTTTTCATTTTCACTTAGTTCTAAATACTTTCTAATTTCCATTTTGACGTCTCTTTTGAATTGTGGATTATTTACCCTTTTATCCAGGAGCCTTTTAGGAATTAGTTTCCAAATATTTGGGGATTTTTTAATTAGTATTTTGCTACTGACTTCTAACGTAATTCCATTACTGTCAGAGAACAAACGTACGTACATACATGTGTAGGATTATAATTTTCTCTGGAAATGACACCCTTTATCCTGGTAACATTCTTTGCTCTGAGCTCTACTTTCATGTAGAGTTGCTCCAGCTTTCTTTTGGTTAGTATTAGCATATGTTTTCCCATCCTTTTACTTTAAACCTATTTAACTTATTTGTGTCTTTATTTTTAAAGTGTGTTTTTTGTAGGAAGCATATAGATGGGTTTTGTTTTTTAATACAATCTGATGATCTCTGCCTTTTCATTGGGGGGTGGGGTAATGTTTACATTCCATGTGATTATTGATGTATCTAGCTTTAGATCTACCATATTGCTTTGTTTCCTATTGTCTCATTTCTTCTTTGTTCCCTTTTTCCTCTCTTTCTGTTGTCTTTTGGATTGAATATTTTTCTATGATTCTTTTTTTATTCCCTTTATTGGCTTATTGGCTATAACTGCTGTGTGTGTGTTTTTGTTTTTGCTTGTTTGTTTTTGGTGGTTGCTTTAGGGTTTATTATATACATCTGTATCTTAATACAGTATACATTCCCACTTCACGATGATATAAGAACATTATGACCAGATACATCCATTTCTCCTCTTCTAGCCTTTGTGCTATGGTTGTCATATATTTTTCTTTAACATGTGTTTTAAATCCCTCAGTCGTTATTATTGTTTCCACTTTAAATATGTAGTTACTTCTAAAGATGTATAAGTAAGGAGAACAAAGTCTGTTATATCTTCCCACATTATGCATCTTCCTGGTGCTTTTCATTCCTTTGTGTAGATCCAGATTTCCATCTGTATCATTTTCCTTCTGCCTGGAGAACCTTCTATATTGTTTCCTGTAGTTCAGGCCTGTTGGTGGTGAATTCTTTCAGCTTTTGTATGTCCAAAATAGTCAATGTTTTACTTTCCTTTTGGAGGGTAGCTTTGCTGGATATAGAATTCTAGACATACTTTGCTCCTCCACACTTTAAAAATGCTGTTCTCCTGTCTTCTGGCCTGCTCTGTTTCCTACAAGAAGTCTGCTGTCATTCTTACTTTCATTCCTCTAGATATGACCTTTTTTTCTGGCTGCTTTTAAGATATTCTCTTGGGCTTCCCTGGTGGCACAGTGGTTGGGAATCTGCCTGCCAATGCAGGGGACACGGGTTCAAGCCCTGGTCTGGGAAGATCCCACATGCTGCGGAGCAACTAAGCCCGTGTGCCACAGCTGCTGAGCCTGCGTGTCTGGAGCCTGTGCTCCGCAACAAGAGAGGCCGCAACAGTGAGAGGCCCGCGCACCGCAATGAAGAGTGGCCCCCGCTCGCCGCAACTAGAAAAAGCCCTCACGCAGAAACGAAGACCCAACACAGCCAAAAAAAAAACAAACAAACAAACAAAAAACAACTCTCTTTATCATTGGCTTTAGGCAATTTGATTATGATGTGCCTTGTTGTAGTTTCTTTTTTTTTTTCTTTTCCCATGTGTCTTGTCCTTGGAATTCACTGAGCTTCTTGGTTATGCAGGTTTGCAGTTTTTATCAAATTTGGAAAAATACTCAGCCATTATTTCTTCAAATCCTTGTGCTATCTCCCCGTGCCACTCCACGGTCTTTCTTTGTGGACTCTGACACATATTAGGTTACTTGAAATTGTTCCACAGCTACTGATGCTTTGTACAATTTTTCAATCTTTCTTTTCTTCTGTGTGTTTCATTTTGAGGAGATTCTGTTGCTACATCTTCAGTTTCACTAGTCCTTTTCCTGTAATATCTAATCTGTCTTTAATCCATTCAGTGTATTTTTTGCCTCAGACGTTACGGTTTTCATTTCTAGAAGGTCAGTTTGGGAGATATTTGGGTATATATACACAGACGCTGTTGTTCCATATATTTTGTCCAGTTTTTAGTTGTTTTAGGCAGCAGAGTAAACCTGCTCTGTTTCTCCATCTTCAAAGTGGCATCACCTTGGGAGATCTGATCTGTCTTTCCAGTTCTGCCTTTGACCGTGCAATCACTGGTGACCAGTAGATGATAATGTGTGCTGGTCCTGTGTGTCACCACTCCTCTGTTTCCCCATTGTGCGTTTTTCATGGTGTCATGTGTTCATGCCTGCCATACGGTTGCTTGTATCCATGCTGTTTCCCAGGCTGGGGTGGGGTCTTTCACCTCCTGAGGTGTATTTGCCCCAGTTACCCAGACGATCCATGTTTCACTGACAGTCTCTCCCCCTGTCCTAGCTCGCAACGCCCTGGTGGTCTCCTTTGCTGCCCTGGTCGCATACTCCTTCCAGGTGACTGGATACCAGCCTTTTGTTCTAACTGGGAAGACACCCGAGGGGCTCCCTGATGCCCACATCCCTCCCTTCTCAGTGACCACTGCCAACGGGACGATCTCCTTCACCGAGATGGTACAGGTGGGTAGAGACAGGGAGCCAGGCCAGCTTGGCAGAGGCCGCAGTGGCCCCTGGGCCTGGTTCTATCTCCTAATGCATCCGCTTAGTGACAGGCAGCTCTGAACTCAGCTAGGACTGCTGTCCTCAGGAAGGGGCGTCTCTGGTGCAGGTACAGGTAGGAATGAGTTCCAGATTAGGCACAACCTCACAGGGCACCGCATTTATTTTTCTACCTTGAGCCCAGGGTTGTTCCTGCCATCGTGGATGCTGGTAGAGCAGGAATTTGTTGTGTTCTGCTGTGTGTCATGTTCCTTGCAGTGTGAGCTCACAGCCCTGCAGCTGAAGTATGTTTGCTTTTGTCAGACATGGACGAGCCAGTGCCTACCTTATCAGGTCACTGACTGGTCAGACCTCTTCTGTCCTTCCCCAGAGGGTCACTCACCATCCCTCTCTCCTCTCTCAGGGCATGGGGGCCGGGCTGGCCGTGGTGCCCCTGATGGGCCTCCTGGAGAGCATTGCAGTGGCCAAATCCTTTGGTAAGATGCTCACCACCCATGCCCTCCCTGGCACCTCAACCCGGAGCCCAGCCTACCTTGCTTGCCTGATCTCCTGCTTGCTTTTTATCTGCTTTGATTTTTAAAACTTTGAATTTTTATCTGAGTAATACATGCTTTTTTAAAAGTATTATTTTTTTAAGTATTTGTTTTTAATATAATTTATTTAATTGACAGTTTTCATTTAATTGGTAATAATAGCTGTATTTGATACCCTGTTAGCAAAGTTCCTAAAAATTTGACAAGGTGCCCTTTCCGAGTGTCTGAGCACACCTGGCCTGTCCCCTCCCGACCCCTGGAGAGGCTGGGAAGCGTTAATCTACTTATATGTTTGCTGCTCAATACTGATTCCCTCTGCCTGAGCTGAGGCTGCCAAACCTTTCATGTGTCCCTGCTTCTGTCTTAGGTCCCTGGACTTTTGTTCTGTGTTGTCCATGAGGATGATGTGTTTCTTCTGTTCTATAAGAGGGTTAAGTCCTTTGTTTGGATCTAATTTGACTCTAAAGGTTAAAATTCAGATATATGACATGTATGTTACTATGACTACCTAAATTGTGTTCACTGCCCAGCCCAGGTTGTGCCAGGATTATGTTTCCTTCTTTGAAGTTCCAGCATCTGGATCCTTAGACCATTCCGAGGAGACTATAAACCAGTGTTCATTATAAAGGGTTTTCCTTTCCAAACACCAGCAGTTGCTCAAGACCACGCTGCATTTCAGTTTGCGACCTGTTCAGCTCACATCTTTCTTGTTCAGTTTTTATTTTTCTGATCCTTTTTTTTTTTTTTTTAATGTGGAGGGGCATATCTCGGAATCTGCATGTGACAGATTTTACTCATCTTGTCTATTACTTAGAAAACTCTCCATTTTCTTTTGAAGTCAGCTGACTTCCTGTGCTCATTTGTAAAGCTTGCCCTGCTTTTAAATCAAGGTTTAGTAAACCACAGCCTGCTGCCCATCACCTGCAAATGGTTTTTGCATTTTTAAATGTTTAAAAAAAATCTAAAGAAGATTCGGATTTGATGACACATGAAATTTTGTATTTCAGTTCACAAGTAAGGTTTTATTGGAAGATGATCTCTTGTTCACTTGTTTCGTGTTGTATGGCTGCTTTGTGCTATAACGGGGAGTTGAGCAGTTGTGACAGAGGGTGTGACCCTCAAAACCTAAAATATTGACAGTCTGGCCCTTTACAGAAAGTTTACCAACCACTGTCTTAATATTCATGCCGCTCCATAATTTCTCCCTAAATCTTCCCGCTCATGTCTCTGGGCCTCATCTGAGACATTCTAGTCATCTTGACTTGCAACCAGAGAGCTTTTTAGTTTAAAACATCTTTCCCTTATTATAAAAGCAATACATGTTTGTTGCACAGATATTGAAAGTTCAGAAATGGATTAAAAAACGAATCACTTGTAATGTCCTTCACTACCCCAATTAACTGCTAACATTTCACTCTACGTCTTTTTTTTTTTGTAAACACACAAAGACGTGTATACATTTGCATATATGTATATATTTTATCTGTGTTTGTACCTTCTATTTACAAACATAGACAATGCTGTAGGGGGAAATTGGTAGCCTGTTTTATCATTTCATAGACAGTTTCTTGATGATATGTATCTAGTGACAGTGTTTTTATTGTCCTCTTTATAGCTTCTCAAAATAATTACCGTATTGATGCCAACCAGGAGCTGCTGGCCATCGGTAAGACTCCAGTGGCGGGTGGCTCTCGGGGTCTGGGTGGTGGAGGTGCCGACACGCAGGGTGCAGAGCTGGTCCGAGTGGGGCCCATTCTCCCATCTCAGGTGGTTCAGTTTAATCCCTAGGAGTAGGGTGCCGACATCTAGTGTCTGACTGAGGCTCACTGAGCACCTGCTGTGTACCAGACCCTGAGGGCTGTGGCCTGTTCTATGCCTGGGAACGCCTGGAATGTTCCACCTGGGCTGGGGGTGGGGGCTTCCAGGGCAATGGTCAGGTTGCTGAGGAATGTGGCCAGGTAGGATCTCAGGTGAGCCTGCTGATTGTGTGGGATCTTGGCTGCCTGTGCCTCACCCTGTGCCTCCCTCCAGGAGGGGCTGGCAGATGAGTGAGAACTCAGGTGGGCCCCAGGCTTCCTGACTGTGGAGCGGTGCATCCCAGGTGACACCTGAGCTGTCTCGAGAGCAGGCCTTGAACCTGTGACCAGTTATGGGTTTGCGGAGCCAAGGAGACCATGGTGGTCTTTGTGAAGGCCCCTGGGTGAGGTGGGTGCTGACGAGCTGATGGTGATGAACTTGGGCCAGTTACCTCCATTCTGAGGTCCCAGCCAGGTTCCGGGCATGGCTGTTTGCAGTACAGGTTAATCAGAGGCACGCAGGGAAGGCAGCTTACTGGCCATGACCTCCCATTCACCTTGGCTGGTCATCTCGTGAAAGTGTGGGTTTAAAGGAACTCAGAGTAGCAGGGATGCCCGCAGGCATACTGGGCACTTCAGGCCTGTCTGTGCACACTTGCCTTACTCAGCCATCCCCCTTTCTGGGCAGGAACGATTCCTCATTCTGTTATACATGGGAAAAGGTATATTTCACTCACACAGGCAAGGCTTGGGTCAGAACTGCTTTATAGCTAGAATCAATCTCAGCGCACTTGGCAAAGATCATGGTTTGACCTTCCTAGAGGGAGAGAGAACCAGATATAGGATGCCCCACTGGGTAGTTCCTCTCACCTTCTGTCTTCCTGTTTCCTTTCTGGTTTTTATCTCCTTCCTCCTCCTCTCCTTTTTCTCTCTATTTTATGCTTCTTCTCATCCTGGATGATCTTTTTCCTTCCGTTTCTCCACAGGCCTGACGAACATCCTGGGCTCTCTCTTCTCCTCCTACCCGGTCACAGGCAGCTTTGGTCGGTGAGTCACCACGTTCCCCCTTCCCTGTGTCTCCAGGGAGGTCCCCGCCCAGGACAGAGTGTCCTTGTCCAGCTTGAAGAACCAGGTTCCCCCTGCTGGGCCCTTGCCCACGTCCTGAGGCCGTTTTCACTTTTCTCCACATTGGTCCTCTCTCCCTTGGTCAGCTGTGACGACGTCTATGGGGAGACAGGAGGGGGCTCTCTGCTTCCCTCACCATCTTGGCTGGTCTTCTTTACCCCAATACACGGTGCTGCAGTTTAACATTAAAAAGATCCCCGTGGGGGCTTCCCTGGTGGCGCAGTGGTTGAGAGTCCGCCTGCCGATGCAGGGGACACGGGTTCGTGCCCCAGTCCGGGAGGATCCCACATGCCGCGGAGCGGCTGGGCCCGTGAGCCATGGCCGCTGAGCCTGCGCGTCCGGAGCCTGTGCTCTGCAACGGGAGAGGCCACAGCAGTGAGAGGCCCGCGTACCGCAAAAAAAAAAAAAAAAAAAGATCCCCGTGCATGGAAATGCTCCCAGCATCTTGGTGCTGGAGTTAAGTCCTGAAAGATAGTGGAGGTGGGAGGGATTGTGGCCCCTCGCCTCCCTGCTCTCCCAGCCTGACAGCCACTAACGGGTCTCTGTTGCCTTCCAGGACGGCTGTGAATGCCCAGTCAGGGGTGTGCACCCCAGCAGGGGGCCTGATGACAGGTGAGCACCCCTTGCACAGACACTGTGTTCCCCGTGTCCGCCACAGTGAGAGAGGAGGAGAGGAGTGGAGGGAGCCCGGGGTGCGGGTGCCGTCGGCTCTGGCACCTGGCTGTGTGCCCCAGAGCAGGGACTCCTTGCTGGGTGGGGGTCGGGGCGGCAGGGCCATGAGGTCACAGCACCCCACGCCCCTGCAGGAGCCCTGGTGCTGCTGTCACTCGACTACCTGACCTCACTCTTCTACTACATCCCCAAGTCTGCTCTGGCTGCTGTCATTATCATGGCTGTGGTCCCCCTGTTCGACACCAAGATCGTGGGGACGCTCTGGCGAGTGAAGAGTATGTATCTCCTGTCCGTCGGCACCAAGGTTATCGATGATCCTTCCTCTGCCGTTGGCTGCTGCCAAGGCTGGCCCAGCTGGGGGAGCGATGGGGGCTTTGGGGTGACCAGCAGAGCCCATGTCATAGCCTCCCTTTCTCCACTGGTCATAGCAGCTCAAGGTTTCCCGGAACCTGCAATTCCTTTACCGTAACAAGTTTTTGTTCTCTTTTGGTTTTCAAAGCAGTTAAGGGATTTATGTGGCTTCTGCATCTAAGAGAAGGCTTGGTGCCTCCCTGGTCCTCATATCCCTTTTCCCTTGGTCCCCTGAGAACTGCCCACTGGGACCTCTTCCCAGGGGCAGGGGACCAGGCCGATCAGGCAGGTCTTAAGGGCCCCTTGCCCAGGTAGGGAGGGATTTCTTGCCTCTGACACATCCTTGAGCTGGCATGGCCTGTCAGAAGCATCAGTCCCCAGGTCTCTGGATGGGGGTCCCTCGGGAGCTGTTTGGGGTCCATGACACCTTCACTCATTATGAGGAAAGCCACGCACGAGGTGTCTCTTGTCAGGGGGCTCGGGTAGCTGGGAGCCGAGCTCGCTGAGGAGGGGCCATTCCTCAGCTGGATCCCCTCTCCCAGGGCTGGACTTGCTGCCCCTCTGTGTGACGTTCCTGCTCTGCTTCTGGGAGGTCCAGTACGGCATCCTGGCAGGGACCCTGGTGTCCATGCTGGTTCTCCTGCACTCCGTGGCCAGACCCAAGATACAGGTAGCCCATCTGGTCTCCCTGAGGGGGACCTGCTGGGCTCAGGGGGCCCGGTGGGGTGAAACATGCCATGGGCAGACCCTTTGACCCCACTGTCTTGCATTTTGAGCTCTTGGTGTGGTTGTGGCCCGAGGCACTGCCAAGTGACCATTCACCTAGCGGCTGGTTTGACCTTCTGGTCATAACCCCACAGTGCTGTCCTGCTGTGCATGGGGCTGTAGCACAGGTGGGGGTCCTGCCAGCTCTGCACCCTCCCGCCCACCCTAGGCCTGGAAGAGCTGCCCTGTTGAACTTGCCTCCAGGGCTCACTGGCTTCCCCCACCCACTGTCCCCAGGTGTCAGAGGGCCCGATGCTGGTCCTGCAGCCGGCGAGCGGTCTGCACTTCCCTGCGATCGAAACCCTCCGGGAGGCGTTACTGAGCCGGGCTCTGGAAAGTATGTGGCCAGATGGGCTGCGGTCACCCCCAGCTCCCCGCCACCCACTCAGCAGGAGTTCCTGCTGGACCCCAAGACCCTGCTCTCAGCTGTCAGGAAGGAGCTCACCTGTCCTTGGGTCCTGGGGGTCTCTGGCGTCTCAGAGTGGCGTCCAGTGGACATCCCCGCACCGTGTGTGCATGCAGCAAGGGTGGCAGTTTCCCAACGTGTTCCTGAGGGCCCACTCCTTCCAGGATTTGGTATTTAGGGGAGAAAGGGGTCTGTTTGCCTGCCCTATGAAGGAAATGGTTGTTGCTTTCTCCAAACAGCTAATGTTTTGGGTCCTTGTCCTTTCCCCTTCCCGTCCCCACTGGGGAGGAGCTCTTGCTGTCCTTGTTTGGCCCCATATGCCCCTGGCCAGAGCCTTTTCTGGCAGCCTCTGCCTGGTGTTACCACTCCCCTGTCCCCCCAGCATCCCCGCCACGCTCTGCAGCCCTGGACTGCACCCACATCTGCAACATTGACTACACGGTGGTGCTGGGGCTCGGGGAGCTCCTGGAGGACTTCCACAAGCGGGGCGCCACCCTCGCCCTCATTGGCCTGCAGGTGGGTGTCAGCATCTGCTCTCGAAGTAGCCTTTGAGGTCTGTGTTGTCACCGTTCCCATGTCGAGGTGAGGATGCCAAGGCCCAGAGAAGCTGAGTGACTTGCCCAGTGCCACACAGTGAAGAAGGCGGCTGGGCTCCATTCTTGTGGCATCTGGCTGCAGAGCTCTGCTTGTGTCCGTTACATCATGTGTTGTATTTGCAGAGCACGCATCTCCATGTCCTTCAGAAGATACTCACTTAAGAAGTGTTCCTCTTACAGAGATGTGAGTTAGCCTGTGATGTGGCTTGCTAGGGCAGGAGCATTCCCACCTGGAATCACCATTTGTCCCACAGGTCCCCGTTCTCCGTGTCCTGCTGTCAGCTGACCTGAAGGGCGTCCTGTACTTCTGCACCCTGGAAGAAGCAGGTGGGTGTGGCCAGTCATCAGAGTGAGAGCCACGGCAGCCTGGCTGCCCACACCCCACAGGGTCAGGACGGCAGGACAGAAACCCTGGGAGATTGGAGGGTCAGTGCTTGAGTCCAAGAGTGGGGAGCACTCAGACGATGAGGATGAGGCAGTGGACAGGTTGTCAGGGGGCCTTCCTGCTCTGGGGTTTTATGTTTTGGGAGTGTATGTGTGTTTTTAATTGAGGCACAGTTTACATACAGTGAAATGCACAGATCCTAAATGTGAGTTTGAGTCCTGACACATGGATGCAGTGGGCGTCCAGTCAGGATGTAGCTTTTCTCCATCGTTCCAGAAAGTTCCCTCTTTCTCTCTTCCAGTGACCCCCACTAGGGGTAAGCACTGCTCTGATTTCTTCCACCATCGGTCAGTGTAGCCTGTTGTGGAACTTCATGTAGTGGGATCAAGAGGGTTCTTTCTGTGTTTGGCTTCCTTGGCTCAACTTGGTGTCTGTGCGATTCATCCATTTTGCTGCTAAAGCAGCCAGATGCTGATCCACAGGAACTGGATAAGCAGATTGGGCCCAGCTGCACCATGGAACCCGCCCAGCAGTGAGTAGGGTTATCATGGCTTGGAGAGTGGTGAGGTGCTGGTGGAGACTTAGGTGAAACCGGCCCAGGGCTGGAGACATTGGCCCAGGGACCTTAACTCCCCAGGCTTGAGGCCCCCAAAAGGCCAGCCTTTAATCCCATTCTGTGAACTGACCTATCCTCACTTCGCTTTTTTAGTGTTTGGAAACCTTGTGTTTTCTGCAGAGAAATACCTGAAGCAAGAACCAGGGACCCAGCCCTACAATGGCAGCGAAGACTCTGTTCCAGAACACAAGATCGCCCTGCTGAAGGCCTGATTGGGCTGCCGATGGGCGCCCGACATCAGAGGGTCTCACGGAAGTTTCTGGTCACTGTGATGCCGGATGCCGCCTTGCAGATGGATCTGAGAAACCTGAGTAGGTGTCCCAGAGGAGGGGGAGGGCAACTACGTGGGGGTCCACAGGTGGGACTCATCCCTTCCTCTGAGATGATTGAAAAAGTACCTCCCTGCTCTTCCTGGTATGCGAACTCTTTTTTTAAAGAGTGATTTGGAGAACGCTTTCTAGAATGGCAGACCACTTGAGAAAGAAAAGGGCAGGGATTTCAACCTGGTCTTGGAGAGGAGACCTCTCGCCCCAGCTGCTTCCTGGATTTCAGGGGAAATGGGGAGGGCGGGCATCTCTCAGGTGGGTTCCCTTGATGGCGGCGGCTGAGCTGTTGTTGGGAGGAAAACCAAGGTTTGCCAAATGACTTAAAGTGTCTATTAAAAATAACTTCGTTGTGTTTTCTAAATTAAAATAAGTATAGCTTTGGTGTTTTTGTAAAAACCATAAATGCTTATTGTAAAAACTACAGGTAACCATCCCCCCCATCCACTTTGGTGATAGCTCCACACCTCCTCCCTCCAGTACACGTACATGTGTGTACGTTAGCATGTGGGTATTTGTTTACAGTCATGTAAATGGGATCATTTCATCCATGGTGCTCTGTGACCCACATTTTCATGCGGTCATTGCTGTGAATTATTTGTTGTGATAATAAACAGAATACATGATTATCAATGGCTACGTGGTATTTTATTCTATATGCATCATAATTTACTTAGCAAGCTCTCCATACACGGACTTGCCTGTTTTAAATTTCACTTCCATCAATTTTTAGAGGTAAATCCTAGCTGAGGAAGGTTGTGCTCCTGGACTCTTTGAGAAAGAACTCACCATGCAGATGGCCCTGGATGCAGTGCCATAGAGCCACCGATGTTCTGCCCAGGCCACTCTGGCCGGTATCTGAGCAGAGCAGGGGTCCAGGCCTGCCCATAATACACGAGTCTTTGAAGATTCCTTGTCCTCCATCTTCTGGTGTTTCTCCTTCCAGAACCCTGACCAGCCAGCTAAACGGTTCACCGCCAGCCCCAAGGCAGCCTTTCCTTACCTCAGGCAGTTTCTCTTTTTCCACAAGGCGAGTGTATCCTGAAGCTCTGCCCACTGGGCAACACCTGCCCAGAGCTGTGATGGGAGTTGTGGTCCCTTTTTGGCCTGTGCCCACATTCTGAGCCCACCCATTCTGGAACCCAGAGATCATCCAATTCACAGGGTAGCCAGTTGATACACTCAGCTGGGACCAATTTCATTGAAAACCCTCACCATCTGTGACTCAGCAGCTTTGCTTCTCAGAAGCCACTCTAGCAAAACATAAGCCTGTCTCCCGGGAAGCAGACCAAGGATGTTTATCACAACCTCGTTAGCAATTTTGGAAAATGAAAGCAACCTAAGTGTCTTGACCATGGAACATTCAAGGAATGAATTGGTGTAGGTACTAACAGATTTTTGAGTGAAAAAGGCAAGTTGCAGAGTGATACCCATCTTAAGATACCATTTGTGTAAACACAGCCACTAAATGATGGTATGATATATGTATGAGATTTTTTTAAAGTTCTGGAAGGATAAACGTCAAACTCATGTAACTGTGATTACTTCTTGGGTTGACAGTAACCATATCTGTATGGTTTAATATTTCAAAGAGCATTACATTGATGTATACTTAAAAATTAAATTTTAAAAAAGAAGCATGGAGAATTGCCTGGAAAGAATTTGGAACTTGGTGTCAGAAGATGCAGGGCTGGGTTCCATCATCCTTTTTCATCAGCCGGACAAGCTCTCTGAGCCTTGGTCTATAAACCAGGGATCCGTGTGACTGTACTGATGATGACACAGTCGATGGAGCCTTTCCTCACCACTGGCTGGCGTGGTGCTTATGGCACTGACATCACCAACACCATTGCAGTTCCCTGCCTCCCCTGTAGTGAGTGTGGCCACGTGACTGATACCAAGTCAGTGCTGTCTGTTGTGCGTTGAATTGTGTACCGGCCCCACAAAGTTCATATGTTGAGTCCTAACCCGCAGTACCCAGAATGGGACCTTATTTGGAACTAGGGTCATTGCAGATGTAATTAGTTAAGTGCATACTTACAGTAGAGTGGGCCCTAATCCAATATGGCTGTGTCCTTATAAAAAGGGGAGGGTTGCCTAGTGGTTAGGCTTCTGGGCTTTCACTGCCATGGCCCAGGTTCAGTCCCTGGTCCGGGAACTGAGATCCTGCAAGCTGCACCACGCAGTCAAAAAAAAAAAAAGAAGGTCAGGGGCAGGTTTGGTACAGATATGCATATACAGGGAGACCACGATGTGAACATGAAGGCAGAGATTGGGGTGATGCTTCTACAAGCCAAGGAATGCCAGCCATCACCAGCAAACCACCAGAATCCAGGAGGCCGGCCTGGAACAGATTCTCCCTCAGAGCCTCAGAAGGAACGAACTCTGCTGACACATTGATCTCAGACTTCTAACCCCCAGAACTGTGAGACAGTACATTTCTGTTGTGTAAGCTACCCCGTTTGTGGTACTTTGTCACAGCAGCCCTAGCAGACTAATACAGTACGTGGGGAATGTGCGTGCCATTTCTAACCTGGCCAACAGAAGCCTTCCGTGCTCCCTCCTCCAAGCGCTTTCCCTGTTTCTGGCTGGCTGGCCTGGAGATGAGCTTCTGGGGGACCTGGTGATGCCACATATCATAAGGGACAGAGTTTTGGTCAGCTGGAGTGAAGGAGGCCACCTGCTGAGCTGTGCCCTGGCCAGCACTGTTACATGGACCAGAAGTAAGCTCTGAAGACCCCTTGTTACAGCAGCTGGTGGAGCCCTGACTACACAGATGATGATGATGATGATGATGGTGGTGATGTAGAACAGCGCTGTCCAACAGACAATGCAATACAGCAATACAATGCAAGCCCCAGTGTGAGCCACATGGGTCATTTTAACATTTCAAGTAGCTTTACTAAAAAAAGTAACAAGATCCAATAAAGATGTAAAAAATAGTAACAAGAAACAGGTGAAATTAACATATCTTTTAACTGATAACATCTAAAATAAACATTTTCAACATGAAATTTATGTAAAACTTATCAATGAAATATTTTACATTACTTTTCTCATACTAAGACTTTGAAACCCGGTGTGAACTGTACACTCACAGCACATCTCAGCTCGGACCAGCCACACGTGAAGTGCTCAATGCCACCTGTGTCTCGTGGCTGCTGTGTCAGATGATGTAGGTTTAGCATGTTCAAATCTAAAATGGTTAGGAAGCCTCATGTTGTTCAGAGCCTGGGCCTGTGTTTGTCTCCACTGGAACTCTGGAGATGATTGCAAGAAACTCTGAAAGTCACGGACAAGAAGGCAGCATGGTGCGGCGGGCTCAGAGAGAACTGAGTTTGAGTCCAGGTTGTTCTGATTTCATAATGCATGATGACTAAATTGTCTACTGTCTCTGACCCTTAGTTTCCACATCTTCCAAAGGGTCACTGCACAGATTAAATTGAAGAGAAGAGTGGAGGCCTGGGGTGTATGAGTAGCAGGCATTTAAGAAGTAGTTGCTGCTGTCATGAATTGAACCTCCTCAAATTCTATTTGTCCTACCCTCGCCTGTTCTCACCCTCTCTTCCACGTGAACTGAATGTCTAATGCAGTTCAGGCAGCTCCCCCTCAAGGTGTGGCTTCAATAAAAATTGTGTCTTTGGGGAAGTGGCCCTGGAGGAAGCCGCTTTATGCAGAACCCTGATAATGGAGACAGAGAGGTTGGATGGGAGGCGGAAAGGGAAGGATTTAGGACTCAGGCTGCAATGCCAGCATCATGTCCCACCCACACCCCAGTAATCCATTTACATGAAAATGAAAGAGGGCAGGAGATCTGGTGTGACTGCTCTGTCACGCCCGCTCTACAGCCTGAAGTCGTCCTGGAGCAATGCTCTCAGTGCCACCAGCCACATCCCTGCAGACCCCACACCCGGTGGGCAGGGGAGGCTGAGGGTGCTCTGTGAGCTAATGTGGGGGGGAGTGGTGGGCTTTCCCATTAGTGCTGGAGTGGGGCAGGGACCTCCATCTTTCTTCTAGATAAAGTCTACCTGGGAATTCCCTGGCGGTCCAGTGGTTAGGACTCAGTGCTTTTACTGCCGTGGTCCAGGTTGAATCCCTGGTCGGGGAACTGGGATCCCGCAAGCTGTGTGGCAAAAAAAAAAAAAAAAAAAAAAAAAGATAGTCTCCCTGGAGCAGGTCTAACCTGGGCTAACCGGGGAGTGAGTAGCAAACCCTTTGCTGCCTGAAGTGTGATTATTTTTATAAAATCTGTTTTGGGTAGATCTATCTACTCTTTGTAAATTTAGCTGCTGATGCTGGCAAAGAGCCTGTTTCTCCCCTCCCCGCTTTTAAAATAATTTTAATCCTCTGGAAGGACCCAAGTTCATCCAAATCATACGAATCTTTGTGCAGTGCCGACAGCTGAATCTTTTAGAGGACTTCTGGCAAAGCCCATGGAGCTGGTGCCTGTAGGGGGTTGAACTGTGTTCCCTAAAAGAGTTACATTCTTGATCCTAGGCACCTGTGACTGTGACCTCATTTGGAAATAGGGTCTTTGCAGATGTAATTAGCTAAGTTCAGATGATGTCATACTAGACTTGGGTGGTGTCCTTATAAGAAGAGAAGACAGAGACACACACATACAGGGAGGTGCTGCTGTGGGAGCCATGAAGTTAATCCCCTACATTCTTCTTCTCACTTCTGCCCCTCCTGCCTCCCTAAACAAGAAAGGAAACATAATTCCTTACCGGCAGCTCTTCCTTCTGTCTGGACAGGCCTGCAGCCCAAGGTGGATGAATTCATTTGGTGCTGACAGAGGACTGAATTTTTGGCCCCCAATGTTTTAACTTGGGGGACATCTGACTCGGGAACAGCTACTCCATAGGTTCCAAAGAGCATGATCCTCAGTCAAGAATACCCAGGCCCAGAAACCTGACTCCTACCAGCCAAACTTTACCCTGACCACATAGAACCCCAAAGCCCCGTTAGTGAGACACTTAACTGCTGAGTCTCACTCCTGTCTTTCCGTGGGGAAAACAGCTGAAATGAAGATCTGGAGGCAGGCTGGGAAGTAGATGTGAACGAAGCCCAGAACTACAGGCCCCTCTTGTTCTGCACGGCTCTGGAGTTAATGTGAGTGTTCTGTTCAGCTTGCCTGGTCACACAGGCCCTGCTTTGAGACGGCTGGATGCTCTCCAAGCAGAACCGCGTCCCGCCCTAGCAACCCCCACAAGGCCCTTCGTTCCAGCCTCTCACCACACTTATCCTCCCAGCAAAGTGTGCCTCGGAGAGCGTCCTTTCTGCAGACGACCCCAGGATTATCAAGTTAGGCAGGCAAGGAGCAAGACGGACCAAAAGGTGTGTTTAGGGCCCAAATGAATCCATTCTACAAATGCATGAGATTGAGGAAATTTCAAGTGCTCCAATATCCAAGGGACCAGGAAGATATTCTATGCTGGGTTTGGCTGGATGGGCAGTGGGGCTAAGTCCAGGGGCTCCCCTGCTGTGTCATGCAGCTGACTTGGGGAATAATGACCGGGCAGGCTTTTCCCAAGCAGATCTTCTATGTGGAGGAGCCCAGGCCCTTTGTGAACAACAGGCCAGGAAGAGAGGATGTCCAGATTCAAGCCCACAGTGTTCACAGCACCATCTTTTTAGGGACAAAGCTGGAGGTGATGCCATCTGAAACCTTTCGTCAAGTCCTCTGGCTTCCTCATCCCCTCCTTCCTTCATCCCACCACCCCACCTTCCTCCTCCACCCTCCTCCTCTCTGCGTCTGGCTCAGCCCTGCAAAGTAAACTGCATCTACCACTGTCTTTGTATTTTGTTATTTTCTAATTACGTTAGATCACATATTACATTTATATACTATCTAACGTTATACTATTTTTTTATTTTTAAAAATTGTGTGCATGTTTCAATGCATACACTTATTGCATTGATATAGACGAGGGAATGTGAGGGGTTTTCTCTGTGAGTATTCAGGATGGGCTCCTAATACTGGCTTTCCCATCTTTTCTTGGTCTTTATTGGATGTGGTATGTGTGTTTTGACTTGGTTCTTTGGGTTGTTAACCATCTTTCTGGTTTAGGTGACATGTTGATAGGGTCACTTACAAATAGGTCCTCAGCACCTGGAAGTGGACAGTGTCCAGAACCTCTACTTTGGAACACCTGTCGAAACAGGATGACCACACTGACCACGCCATATACTGACTTCTCAGAAAGTAGGAAGCTGAGGCATCCTGCTATAAGCAGCTTCCTCCTCTGGAGGTGTGAGTGTGCTGGTGTCACTCCAAACTCCACGCCTGGGAGTGCATGCTACAGCCATGGCCCTGGGCAGCCAGGTTACACTGGACTGTACAGGCTGAAGGAAGACTTGGTAGAGGAGGTGACCTGTTAATCCAGCTGGATTGTTCACTGTTCCACGTTTATCTTGAACCACAAACTAAATTGAAGGCAGGACAGCGGATCCCCCCCACACCCCACCATCTCTCTAAGGCTGGATTTTAAAAATCCCTTTACTATTTCATGATTCCTCTAAGGAGTGGACAAGGACACGGAGAAGAGGGTGGAGGGAAGATCCCCTTGTGGCATTAAAATGGCCTAAAGGCACCTCCCTTTGCAGGGCTCAGTCTCTCACTGGAAGAATTCTAATTCCTTAAGGCTGTGTTGGGTTTTCTTTCTTATTTATTTTGGCCACTCTGCGCAGCATGTAGGATCTTAGTTCCCCACCCAGGGATTGAACCCGTCTCCCCTGCAGTGGAATCGTGGAGTCCTAACCACTGGACCACCAGGGAAGTCCCTGTGTTGGGTTTTAAAATGAAAGATATCGCACCCGGCAGGTAAATGTGTTTTCTCAGGCCATGTGATGTGTTCATTCTGACCCCACCCAGCGCGGTATTCTGACAGTGGTGCCCACTCTGTTGGTCTTTAGCGACTCCCTGTCACCTTGGGGCTGGCCCAGAATTCTGATGTGCACACTAGCGGGGTCCACAGGTCCCCACTCTGCCGGGCCCAGCCAAGCTCTGCTCCCCAAACCCTAAGCACTGCCTGAGCGCAAAGATGCTGGGGTTGAATGGCTGGGAGAAGCCAGCCCTGCGAGGGGCAGGCACTGCAGGAGGGGAACCCCAAGAAGGACAGAGCTTGCTGTTCCCAGCCCAGAGGAAGGACAGTGTGAGTGGAGGGTGTGGGAAAGGATGAAATGGTTGGAAAGGTGGTGGGAGCCCTGGGCCCTTTTTTTTTTTTTTTTGCGGTACGAGGGCCTCAAACCGCTGCGGCCTCTCTCGCCGCAGAGCACAGGCTCCAGACGCGCAGGCCCAGCGGCCACGGCTCACGGGCCCAGCAGCTCCGCGGCATGCGGGATCCTCCCGGACCGGGGCACGAACCCGCGCCCCTGCATCGGCAGGCGGACTCCCAACCACTGCGCCACCAGGGAAGCCCCCTGGGCCCTTTTAATGTAACAATGATGCTCATTCTAACTGGCATTTGTAGCATCCCATGGGCCTGACCTAGGCTCCTCACAAATGCTCTCAGGCAGGTGCTGGTTGGGAGCGGAGAGGTCAGTGAGGAGTAAATTAGCTGATGTACATCAAGCACTTTGCCCGGGGCCTGGAACACCAGCTTTCACTTAATAGTAGTTCTCCAACAACCCTAGGGCCGGATTACCGAGCCTGATAGATGAGAAAACTGAGGTGCAGAGGCAGGTCGGGGCGGTGGCCTCTAGGTTATCAGTGACCAACACAAGTCTGAGCGTGGGCCGCTGTGGTCACTTAATCCATACAAAGCCCCGATGCGATGCGGCAGGTGACCTCCACCTTGCATCCGAGTGGCTTGAAGCTCGCCTGAGTGACCAGCCTCGTGTCCTCGGGGCCCCTCCCGGGCTGGCCGCTGGCTCGCAAGGTCCTGGACACTGTCCAAGGGGCTGGGGCTGGACTGGGGATGCGCGCGCCCGGGCTCGGCCCGCGGCGTGGGGGCGGCTAGGGTAGACCCACGTGCGAACCCCAGCCTCTGCCCGGCCGGAATCAGGGCCCCTCCGCCTCCCGCCCCGCGCGCGCAGCGGCAGGAGGCGCCTCCTCTGCGGCGGGCGACCTGGCCAGGCGCCGGGTCCACTGGGGGGCGCCACGCGACAGCCACACCCGAGCGAACCCCGCTGCGCCGGCCGAAGCGGGCGGAGGGGCGGGACCCAGGACGCGAGAAACGAAACCGCGCGGACTGGCGGCGGTGTGGGCGCGGCAGCGGCGCAGGTGCGAGCTGGCGGTGGGGGGCGGGGATTCGCAGTTGCGAGGCCCGGGCGCAGGTACACCGGACGCGGGTCTTGGCGGGCGGAGTGCGGATTTACAGGGAGGGATGCCGGGTCCCGTGAGTGCGGGGCGCAAGTTCCCGTGGGTATGGGCTGTCTCACGGGTCGGAGTGCGGGTCCCCTGGGTGCGAGAGCGTCCCACGGATCAGGGTCCCCGCCGGTCTGGGCCACGGTCGCGGAGGCCCGGCCCGAGGCGTTGTCGGGGAGCGCCGCTTGCGTCCTGATGCGCCGCGTCCGGCCGCCGTCCGCGCCGGGCCGCCCCTTCCTGCGGCGCTGAGTTTCGGTTTCGCCGCAGGTTCCCGGTCCAACCCCGCCTCGCGGCACCGTGCGTACCCTGTTCTCCGGACTCGCGCAGCAGGTGGGCCTGGCGGAGGCAGCGCCCTATCCCCGGGCCCCAGCTACATTCCCGGGGGCCCAGCCTCGAGTGCGGAGGACCCCCTGCGGGGAAGCGCCGGTCGGGCTTTGAACCCGAGAGCACTGTCCGGGGAGGAGGCGCGGCGGCGCATGATAGCGGACCGGGACGGGCAGACCTGGGGGCCTCTCTACCTGGGAACGGAATCCTTCGCTTTCATTAATTGCAACAACGGAAAATTGATGTTGCGAAAAATGCCCATATCTTTATTTCATGGTAACTTTTAGGAGAACGGCATCACTGCCCACATCACCGAGCCGCCCAGAGCGCAGGGTTCTCCCGACTTAGCAGGGGCTACCTGTGGTCAGGGGCTAAAGGCCAGGTTGCCACCTCGCCGGTTTTGGCCTTGAGAGCCGCGACTGGGACGCGGCCCTGGGGGAAGCCGGGGAGGGCTGAGGATGGGGGAGTGTGAGGATGGTGGAGGCCACCACCTGGTTTTCTTTGGTGGTGGTTGGCGGAATGTGGCTGGAAAAAAGGGGAAGGGAAAAGTCAGGAAGCGAATTGAATAGAGATGTGTTGGTGCCGGCCCTCGCGTTTGCCCTTAGGCCCCTGGTGCTGGTGAGAAACAATAGGACACTTGAGTGAGGAATTCTGATTCTTGCTGTGAGTTTTCTGGTCTGTGGGGAAGCAGAGCTTTGGGGAGAGGGAATACACCTTCGGACAGAGGCCTGGGCCCTGGGGAGTCATTGAGAGTATTTTAGTGAGAGAGTACCCAGATGACAGTGGTGGTTGCTTTAGAGTGGTTGATTCAGGGGGCGTATGGAGGGAAGAGGGGAGAGGGGAGGTGGGGACCAGGGCCCTGAGGATAACTGCGCACACTGAGTGCTTTTGGTCAGGCCCTGCCCTCCCCCAACCCCAACACCAAGAGCCCACCATCAGGGAGACCAAGCTGGTGGTGGCAGAGGGGCACCCATGCCGCAGATGAAGTGAAAATGAGAATGGGATGCAGGGGCCGGTAGAAGGGCTGAGGCAGGGAGTCGCTGCTTGATGAGGGCCCTTTGGGTGCCCTCCCAGCTGGGGAAGGAGCTGACATGGCCACTGCTCCAGCAAAGTTCTTGGATCTGAAGCCAGCAGAAATGGGTGGCCGGTAGATCTTTGTTCCCCAAAAGCCAAGACACCTGTCTCCACTCTCACCATGGATGCACTAAGTTGTCCCTGGAGGCTGGATATTCTCGGCCTGAGTCCTGGCCTTGGCATGACCCTGACCTTGGTTTGCTGCCACTCCCACAGAAGGTGTTCTGAGGGCCAAATGGTCAATGAGAAGAGTTCAGGCTTAGCAGATGGCACTCCCCGTTATTAGAAATCTTGACCACAGGCCCCGTTATTAGGAATCCTGACTGCCAGCCCTAAAGCCCTGGGCTGCCCTGTGCAGGATGGTTCCTTTGGCAGGCTCTGACTCAGCCATTTGCTGCCAGCATTTCTGCAGTGAGGCACAGAGATTTTGAGTCCCTTGCCTGGGGCATGCAGCGGGTATCCCCACCCCATGTCTTATCTCGGGGTTTTGCACAAGCTGTGTCTCTGCTTGCTCCGCCACTACCCCCAGTCTCCACTCACTTGGCTCAGCTGACCTGGCTCCCAGTCTCAGCTGGGCAGGGAAATTTTTAGACTCGTTGAGTGGGAGAGTTCAGGAGGCTGGGAGGGGCAAGCCTGGTGGGGGCAGCAGAAAAGGAAGTGGGTGCTGGAGCCACTCGGGGCTCAGACCAGGAGGGAGTTGGAGGGGGAGGTTGAGATGAGGCAAGCTGGAGCGCCTCAGGGGCAGTGATCAGGCTGGTTTTCAGTTGAGCAAGGAGAACTTCTGGGCCGCTGCAATTTCACTTTCTCAGAAAATGAAACTGAAGCAAGGCTGTGGTCATATGACAGGTGGTGGGGTATAAAGCTGGCTGCCTCTTGCTTCCAGATCTGCAGAGGCATGCCAGCCTCAGGAATTCCCCTCCCTGGAGGTATGGAGTGTCCTTCCTGCCGGCATATCTCCAAAGAGGAAGCCCCGAAGTTCTGCAGCCAGTGTGGACAGAAGCTGCTTCCTGCAGCCCCTGTACTAGGTAAGGCCCTGATGCGGCTGGGAGCCCAGTGGAGCTGGTGGTAGTGGGGCAGTCAGCTAAGTCCCACCTCCCTCCCTAGAAATGGAGGCCTTGGCCAGCAGGCAACCCAGGCCAGCAGTGACGTCTTCTATGGCTAAAGAACTCTTTCTAGAAGAAGCACTTTTCTTAGAAATACAGTTTTATCTGGCCCTTTGCTGGAGGCATCTGTCACTTTTTAAAGAATTTCAGTTTCATTTCTTGGAGAGAACTTGGGGTTTTCCTTCTCCCTTGGGAGTGGGAAGTGTTGGGCTGAGCTGAGGAGTCTTAGAGGATTTCAGAGGATGCTGCATAGTAGCGGTATCCTAAGCCCACTTGGTGGGGGAGGGGTCCCCACAGCTTGCATAGGCCCCTTCCTGGTGAGGGGGCAGGTAGGTGCATGAAGGTAGAACCGTGTCAGGTGGGCCTCACCTGCGGACTCTGGTCGGTCCTTGATTCTCTCGGTGCCCTGGATCTTGGACTGTCTCCCTGCCCTTCCTAGTACATACTAGGCATGCTCTGAGCGTAAGACTTTTGCACTGCCTTTTCGCTCTGCCTGGAACACACCTTTCCTCAGAGGGGAGCACATCTCCCCCATACCCTCCTTCCAGTCTTTACTCAACTGTCTCCTTTCTTCTGGAGGCCCACTCTGACCACCCAGTTGAAAACTGTGCTCGCCCCTCCCCTTCACTCTGAATTGCACTTCCCCAGGCTCTTTGTTGTGGTAGCACTTGGACCATATCAGGGTGGGGCTTCAGAGACATGTGCTCTCTTGTTCACTGCTTTATCCCAAGTCTCTTGTATGCTCCCTGGAACACAATAGGTGCTCAATAAATAATTGCTGAATGAACCAAAGAAGGTGAACTTCGAGGCAGGGATGAGATGGACACCCCCAGTTCTTTGATTGATCCTGTTTCTGCTGTATTTGTACAAAGTGCTCATGTTACAGATGCTTTCTTTGGACTGTAAGAGGTATGAAGAGGTGGCCGCTTTTTGTTGTCAGTTTTTTATTGATTTTCTTTTGCCTCTAATGCTTTGGGAGGAGCTTGGTGGGCAGCTGAGTGTCCACTCTTATCATTGATTCCTGGTCCAGATAGTGAATCATAGCATGGCTGAGCTCTTGGTGTCCAGGCAGAATTTCCCACCTGCCAGGGCTCCCCACCCTGGTCACTAGAACATCTGCCTGACTAGGGGGCCTTGGGAGGAGGGGTCTTTGGGACCTCAGAGACTAAAAACATAAATAAAACCAATCAGCTAACCTGTGATTTGCCTGATCCTGTGCTAAATATTGAGGGAGGAGCTATCATCAATCCCCATTTTAGAGATGTCAAGACTGAAGCACAGAGAGGTTAAGTAACTTGCCCAGAGTCACACAGCTAGCAACTGGCAGAGAAGGGATTTTTGACCTCAGGAGCCAGAACCAGTACCCTGGAAGGAAGCTGTGGTTGAGGTCTTACTGGCCTAGCATGGTTGGGGAGGAAGTTTTCCTCTACCCTTCTAGGTCCTTCTGGTTTGTCTAAGAATTAAATTGACATGAGACAGATTAACGGGAGAAAATCAGAACTTCATTTGAGTCTCATGTCCTGTGCCTGGCACCTCCTGAGACTGACCCCTTTGGGAGGGCCTCCAGGAAAGCTTGCTGTCCTCTGCCACCCTTTAATTTTGTGTGAGGGGCTTTCCCAGGGCTGCTGAGAGCAACTGATGTGTTTTCCAACAGAACAGGGAAAAAAGACTTGTCTGAGAACCCTCGTCACCTTCTAGTGTCCTGCCTGTCCAGGCAGGTAGGGAGAGCAGGCAAGGCAGCTATCCACCTCAGCCCAGTCAGAGGTCACTCCAGGGCCCCCAACCATTAGCAGGGCATGGTCACTACCAAGATGGACAGCCCACACCTCTGAGATGCTTGGCGTCTCTACCAGCTCCAGGGGCAAAGGCTTTGAGAGCTGTTGGGGTTTGCTGGCTTCTGGGCTGCCTGCTTATCTCTGTGAGCACAAGGAGTGCTGGACAGGGCCATTGTCCTTAGGGCTGGCTTGCTGGGGGTGGTCCCTTACCCGTCACTGGGGGTGGGGGGTAGGGATCAGGCCCTGGTCACTCAGTGTGGGTCACACAATAGGGCTGAGGACCCAGGTGTTGAATGGCGAGTCCTGCCTCTGACCCACACCCACTTCCTTCCTACCGACTTCTCTGCTTATTATTTACAGGAATGGAAACTGAAACCAAAATGTTGGGAGGCTTGGGTGAGCTGCAGAAGGAGTTATCTCCACCTTTCAGCCACTTGTAGGTCTGCCAGGCCGCCCAGCCTGTGAGCCCTGGGCATCCTGGATGCTGGGCTTCCTCTGGTGCTTCAGGTGGGGCCCGTTCCTCTGGAACTTGAGCAAGGTTGGGATCCATGGAGCCAGGAGAGGCTGCAGTGCAGGTGCCAGAGTCTGGGCAGTTGGGGGAGTGGGAGGCCACGCAGACAAAGGCGTGAAAGGAGAGTGTGTGGAGAGTTCCAGGCCACCCTGGGCATAGGTGGAGGGTGACCGGTTTTGCCAGGGTGATGTTGGTGCAGTCTGATGGTAGAGCAGGGGCGATGTTCATCTGGTCTGATGGTGGAGGGCTTCCAATGCCAGTAGGTTCAGCGGGTCAGGGGGTAGGGGGTGGTCAGGAGCCCCTCCCCCACCCCAAGTCACCCCTGTTCTAGTAGGTGCCCCAGGGAATCCAGGTGGGACTTCCTCCTTGAGTGCTAGAGGTTATTTTTGCGGGGGCAGGGGGAGTTCTGGGAAATGCATTTTCTCTTTTCTGCATTTCCAAGTTTTTCTTGTCGATGTTTTTTTTTTTTTTAATTTTTAAATTTTTAAAATTTATTTTTAGCTGTGTTGGGTCTTCATTGCTGCACGCTGGCTTTCTCTAGTTGAGGCCAGTGGGGGCTACTCTTTGTTACGGTGTGCGGGCTTCTTATTGCAGTGGCTTCTCTTGTTGCAGAGCACGGGCTCTGGGCGCGCGGGCTCAGTAGCTGTGGCGCACGGGCTTAGTTGCTTCGTGGCATGTGGGATCTTCCCGGACCAGGGCTTGAATGCGTGTCCCCTGCATCGACAGGTGGATTCTTAACCACTGCGCCACCAGGGAAGCCCCGTCGCTGTTTTTATAATGGAAAAAAGTAAGATAAGCAGGCTGAGACCCCTTAGGAGTCCAGGAGGGACTGGGGGCCGCTGGGGGAGCTCTGGAGGCAGCTGCGGTGGGCGAGGGGTGGCTCCAGGGTTTGGATGTAGCTGTGGAGACCTCACTGGTCAGGGAAAGAGCCGCCCACCTGCCAGCACTTGTGGGTCCACTGATGCGGCCACTTGGTTTCTGTTGCTGCCTGCACTGGCCTTCGAGTTTGTGCTGCAGGGAAGGATAACATTTCCCTCTTCCCTCCTAAATTCTTTAGCTGGTCTAACAGTTAAATTCATAAGAGACAGATTAACATTTCATGTGTACGGGAGCCCCATAAAAATAGGAGACCCAAAAGGCAGCCAGGTAATTGAAGCTTCTGTAACACCCTTACTTAAGGAGAGGGGTAGGATCTGGGGCTGCAGAGAAGGAGGGCTTTTCACAGGAAGGCAGAGGAGAAGTTTGGAAAATAGCGGTTGCTCTATTATGCAGATAAGTTTTTTGGTAAAATGGTAACTATAGTAATGGCTCTCTTCCTGGTATAGACCAGGGTATAGACCTAATTTAGGTATAGACCTAAATTTTCTGTTGTAAATTTAGGCCGTTGAGGGGGAGGCCAAGAGTTTTTCTTGAATCTGCTTAGTTTTAATTGTCTTTAGCACAAAATAATCCTCGTGCCAAAGTGACATATTTGGGGTGGGAAATTCTGCTCCCTTTCAATGCCCACCGCACCTGACCCAGGGGCTGCCTGGTGGTGGGAGGAGTACGTGGGCTGAGAGAGTTGCGTTTTTCTATGTGGTGGTTTTAATTTTTTTAAATTGTGATAAAATATTTAAAACGATGGAAGGGATTTTCACAAACTGAAGTAAGGGGAAGTCGTTTGGGCTTACACATGATTCAGCCTGAACTTTGTGTGAACTGGAACAGCCTGACTCATGGCCTGTCAAACATACCTCACACATGTGCTTTAACCATTAGCGACTCCACTTTGAAGATAAGGATAAATGCCTCCCTTGCTGTGGCGTCCACGTCAGTATCCCCCCCCAAATTTAAGGTTCACTTCCCAGACACCAGGGTCATACTGACTTGCAGTGTACATACTAATCTACTTCATCTGAAACTTTGAAGGGATGTACCCCTGTCATGTTTGTTGTGTGTTCTTTGTTCTGACAAGATATAAAACTGCTGAAAACCATGCTTCGATGGAGCAGTTCCTCAGAACTACTGAGAGGCTGCCTCCTGGGCTATAGTCCTCAGTTTTGGCCAAATAAAACTCTCTTCTATTCCTTATTGTAGATTGATTATTGATTATTTGCATTGACACAAAATTTACCATTTTAACCACGTTTACGTGGACAGTTCAGTGGCATTAGGCACATTCACGATGTTGTACAACCATCACCACCATCCATCTCCAGAACTTCTTCCTCTTTTCAAACTGAAACTCTGTCCCTATTAGACACTAACTGCCCCTCCCCCTCCCCCAACCCCTGGCATCTGTCATCCTACTTTCTGTCTCTATGACTGCTGCTGCTCTAGGGACCTCATATAAAAGCTTGAGGCATGCAGTACTTTCTTTAGCCTTCAGGACAAGGCAGCTGCAGCCCCTGTTTTCCAGCTGAGGGAGGGGTGGGGATTGCTGAGGGTGGCAGACCCAGAGCTGCTGTCGGGGCTCATTTGGGAGCCTAGGCGTGGAGTCTGTGCAGCTGACTGATTTAGGTTGAACTAGTTTTGTAGCAGTGATTTGGGGTTGCCTATGAGGTCCCTGCCCTTCTCCCCTGTTCATGTGGTAATCAGCCATTGACTGGATTTGGGGATCTGTCTGAAGGGGAGCTCAGACCCTCTTAGCCCTCTCTGGATACCTGTGTGTCTGTTACCTGCCGGCACACCTGTCTGCAGGGGCGCTGCAATAGGAGGTCATGCTGCCCAGCGTGCATGTACCTGGTGAGCCCCATGCTTCATGGGGCAGGGACAGGAATTTGCTCTGATTCAGCCACAGTCCTGGGGGAAGGACCGTGGCCCTAGCGCTGTCCCCGGGGCCTATCCTGGCCTCTGAGCCTGAGTTCAAGCCCTGCTCGCCCCCTTGCCAGCTGGGGGCCTGAGCAAGTCACAGCATGGCTGTGAGTACTTGATGGGTTAGCATGCAGAGTATCGAGTAGGTGCTAGTTAAGTTTTGCTCCTACTGAGTCCAGCTAGTTTCTTTTTTATTTTGATGATTGTAGACGAAATACATGCTGGTGCAAATGACCTGCATGTTACAGGAGGATATAAAAAATGGTAAAGCCCCCTCAGCTTACCCCCAGCCCAGACCCTTCACATCCCCCATTAACACAACACCATTAACTGTTTGGTGTGTCGCCTTCCAGATGTTTCCTCCGCGTGGAAACATGCACACACGCACATGCGTTTCTATAAGCTGGTGCACTCTGCTTCCGTCATGTGGCACCGCTCCGTAGCCTCTAGTTGAGACCGGTCTCAGCTCTGCCATGCAGCAGCCAGCCCCATTCTGGACTCCTGTTCTTTTGCCACAGATGCACAGGGCTGGGCTGGATCCTTGCATGGGATTTGCCCTGAGGCCAGTCTGTCTGGAGGACAAGCTCCAAGGAGCGGCCTGCTGGCCCCCAAGGGCTGGTGCATTTACAATGGAAACCTTCAAACCGCCCCCCCCCACAAGGCTTCTTCCGGCCCCTCTTGTCTGCAGGGTCTTCAAGGTTTCATTTCCAGCCATACCCTGTCTAGGTTTGGGCCAGTCAGATGGGTAGAAACGGGTACCTCTTGGGTTCCACTATCACTTCCTTCATTGGTAGGGAAACTAAGTGTCTTTTCAAGGGTTAAGAGCTCACTTATAATTCTTTTTCTTTGAACTGCCTCTTTTCTTTTGGGAAGATCCTTTTCTTCCTTTTTAAGGTTATTCTTACTGATTTTCAGTCACTGGGGCTGTTTACATTGGAGGCAACTGGAAACCCAGCTCCCTGCTTCCTCGGCAGGAGGAGTACACTGGGCCGCACACGCTCATGTCCAGACCGAGGGGGTCAGATCTACGCACAGCTCTGCATCTTTCTCAGGTCCCGACAGCCCTGCTTTGTCCTTATGCTGCTGCCCTCATGGAGGCAGACTGGTCATTTCCAAGCATAGGGTCTGTTTGTCTGACTGGGAAGAAGGAGTTGATGAGTTCGAAACCCCAGTAACCAGCCCTGGACCCCTGCTATACTTCTGCCAATCACTGGGGCCACGGAAATGCCAGGTTCTGATTAGATCAGGCTAATGGGGGGCCACCCCCCGCAGTGGAGGCTGGGGGAAGAGAGAGGAGGTCAGGATGCCCACAGTTTATCATCAAAGGACAGTGGCCCCAGGCTGTTGTGTGTTACAAATACTCTCCCAGCTTTATTTAGTTCTTTGGCCTTAAGGTTCAGAGTGTGTTTGTAGATGTTTAATGTATTTGTTAGAAATTCTGATTCCTGTTAATTGAAATCATCCAGTGAAGGCTCCTGAGGGGCTTTATGTTCCAGGCGCTGGCTCCAAAAACAAGGCCACTGGTCCCTGCCTTCCAGAACTTACAGAGGAGGGCAGTGATACGACTGGGCCCCGGGAGAGGGAAGTGGAAGGCGCTTTTGGAAGGTTCACCCTCCTCCCCGCGTGGGCCTGGGGCCTTGGGGATCAGTCTAAGGGAGGCTTCCTGGCAGAAAACCATCTGGAGTGTGTGTGTCTCTTGGGGGGGGGGCGTCGAGACCCAGGTTTGAAAATAGGGCCCCTGAAGGATTCAGTGTGTGTGTGGGGTCACTGTATCAGGCTCTTGGTGCTGTGGGTGACAGCTCTAAATGGGTGTGATTTTGGAGACAGACCAACCCCCAGGACACACGGATGGATGAGTGCAGGGAGGTGTTGGGAGACCCCTGGGCCCTGCTGGGAGAGGGGCTGGGAAGAGGGAGCCTGCCCCTGGGGAGAGAGCGGGGCTGCTTTTGGGAGGGAGGGCTGGGCGGCAGTCCCGGTTTGGAGCTCTGTAGAGTTTGAGGTGTCGCTGAGACATCAGGGTCTGGGGCTGTGCTGATGCACACACCAGGAGAAGCTGGACTGTGCTCTCTTGCTGGGCTGGGGCCGGGGTCCTGGGTCCCTCTCTCCCACCAGACAGCAGAAATTGTACCAGGCTTGCCTCACCACACACAGGGCAGGACCTTGAGTGGGGAGAGGGCTAATCTTGGACAACGCTTGTGGGAGGAGTCCAAGTTTTCCTTCATGACGTTCACTTGTTTTTCCGAGATGTGACCCGTGTGCATCTGCCTTTGTAGATTCTGAGAACAACCTCGAGGCGACATCGGCCCCGGAGGGAGAAATGGAGTGTGGACAAGAGCTGAGGGAGGACAGCAGCCCTTTCTTGTCCCTGGGCTCAGGTGATTGGCAAGAAAACCCAGATGAGCCCTGTTCGGACGTCTCCTGCCAAATCCGGAGAGTGAGTGCCTGGCCCCTGGGGAAGCGGGTCTGGGAGGAGTGGTTCTGCCCGTCCACCTGCTCTGCAAGGACGCTGTTTCCTGCTGTGGTTTCATCAGTGGCTGAACAAGGTCCCGCATGTCCCCACAGCATCCTCTCTGGGAAAACGTTATTACTCTTACGCGCAGCCCGTTGGCCCCTGCATGCTGGGCTGTGCCAGAGCCGCCCCCCCCGTGCCTGATTCATTGCAGGGTCTCTGGTTTCCCATCCCCCTTCCTTTTCCTCCCACCATACCCAGCACATCGTGTCTCCCAGACGCTGTGCTTGGGCTGGGGCTGGGTGCCTGAGCTTTGCCACGTGGGTATCTGGCTCTTCTCTGGGCGTCCCTAAGGTGCCTCCAGGCTCTGAGGGAAGGGGGGTGCTCAGGAAATGCCACCAGTTACCCAGACGTTCTTCCTCGAAGGGGAAGCCAAGCCGTCTGGTCTCCCTGTAAGTGTCAGACCCCGAGAGAGCGTCTCCTGAGTAAGTGACCAAGCTGGAGCCCAGGCGAGGCTTGCAGAGAGTTACCTGGACAGATTCAGGGAGAATGATGGGGGAGAGCTCCCCACGCTGAAGTCTAGCCTGTCCAGACCCAGACAGCCGGGTCTGTTCCCAGGTTTCTTACAGGACTGAGAGGGACATTGTCTCTCTGCCTGGTAGGGGCTGGTTTCTTGTCTGGTCCTCAGTTGTTCTTTGTGGTCAGACAGTGTGGGAGGTGCTGCAGCTGGCAGTGTTGCAGCCCTTTGTGAGTGTGTGTGTGCATGCATGTGTGAGCAAATGTGTGTACATAATATATGTGTGTGCACTCATGAGAATGCGTGTGTGGTATATGCGTGTGTGTGTGTGTGTGTGTGTGTGTGGTAGTTGTGATGTGTATATGTGAGTGTATCCTTCCCCTTGGACAGTAATCCTGTCCAAAGCAGGATGGCCAGTTCCCATTCTGGGCCACGTGGGACACTGAAATTTGGGGTAAACTCTTTTTTTTTTTTTAAATAAATTTATTTATTTATTTGTTTGTTTTTGGCTGCGTTGGGCCTTCGTTGCTGCATGCAGACGTTCTCTAGTTGCAGTGAGCGGGGGCTACTCTTCGTTGCGGTGCGCAGGCTTCTCATCGCAGTGGTTTCTCTTGTGGAGCATGGGCTCTAGGCATGGGGGCTTCAGTAGTTGTGGCGCACGGGCTCAGTAGTTGTGGCACGCAGGCTCAGTGTTGTGGCATGCGAGCTCTAGAGTGCAGGCTCAGCAGTTGTGGCGCACGGACTTAGTTGCTCCATGGCATGTGGGATCTTCCCAGACCAGGGTTCGAACCTGTGTCCCGTGCATTGGCAAGTGTATTCTTAACCACTGTGCCACCAGGGAAGTCCCTTGGGTATACTCTTAAAGTGAGTATCAAGAAACACACACCATTAGGAAGTAAGTGTATGACACTGTGATTGAAAATGGTATTGAGCCCAGCAGGATTAGGGCTTTTTTTTTTTTAACCTTGACTGAGTAAGTTTAAGCTTCTCTTGGAAGAAAAAATGAGCAAGAATAACCAAGAAAATTTTTAAAGAGAAAAGCCTTGAGTGGGACTTGATGTATTAGATGAACAAAAACATGTTTCAAAGCCAGTCATTAAAACAGTGAATCTTGGGGCTCCCCTGGTGACACAGTGGTCGAGAGTCCACCTGCTGATGCAAGGGACACAGGTTCGTGCCCCGGTCCAGGAAGATCCCACATGCTGTGGAGCGGCTGGGCCCGTGAGCCATGGCCGCTGGGCCTGTGCGTCCGGAGCCTGTGCTCCGCAACGGGAGAGGCCACAACAGTGAGAGGCCTGCGTACCGCAAAAAAAAAAAAAAAAAAACCACAAAAAAAAACAGTGAATCTTGGGAGGAGTCAATACCCGAATAGCTAATCCAGAAACAGACCCTAATGTGTATAAAAACAGTTGGAGAAAATATACATAAATATTTATCTGACCCATGGATGGGGAAAGATTTTCTAGTAATTAAAACAAAGGTGAAAAATACAAATAAAAGATTGGTATATGTGACTCCAGAAAAAGTCTTAAAAGAATTAAAAATCTCATATCATGCGTACAAATGAAGGGCAAACAGTTAAGGAAAAATATGTATTTACTTATTTGTATGTATATAAAAAGATTTGTATTTACGCAACATTTTTTTTTAGCAAAGAGTGAGTTGCCTCAATATGTCAAAAGCTCTTAGAAATCAAGTAGAAAACAGTAACCAACCCAATAGAAAGATGGGCCAACAATAGATATAGTCTACAATAGAGAAGATAGAAATGGCCATTAAACGTATAACTGTCCCACCTCTGAATCAAACACTCAAAAGAGCTGCAAGGTTTTATATTAAACCTATCAAACTAACAAATTGACTAAAAGTCAGCATTTGTAGCAATGGGGCAGTTTTCTCCCTGCAGGTGAGAGTAATGTGGTGGGACCCCCTGTGAGGCAGGTGCCCTTTGACCTGCTCTTCTGCTTCTCTACTGTCATTGTCAGAAAATAACCTCAGCCATGTGAGAGTTCATTTGAGGATTTTATCACAGCCTTAGTGTTTTATGGCCAAATGCTGGAGTCCACCTGAATATTCCACCCTGGGGAGTGTCATTTGTATCATCCTTACGGCAGGAAGTACTGTGGCTTCCAACTGTTATTTCTGTCAAAGATTAAAGATATGAGGGAATTCTTGTAATCAAATCAGATAGATAAATAAAAAGATAAAGAACAAGGTATAGTAGAGTGATATCAACAAAAATGGCAGAGAAGGGAACTCCGAGGGCCTGTCCCCTCAGAGAAACACCCCAATAAGTGAGAACTGTAAGAATAAACTTTACTGGAACTCTGGAAAATAGTCTGAGGTTTGCAGTAACCAAGTGAGCGCAGAATCAAGAAAAAGGGGCTTAACCTGGTAGGAGAGCTTTGTGGTGCCGTAGCTCAACCTTAACTCAGCCGTGCCCTCGTCTCCCGCGTGCTGGTGGTCTGAGGTTGACAGCCTCGTTCTGATGTTCTGCTGTGGGCTCCCCATTCCGGAGGGGGCCAAGCAGACCTGTCCCCAAGGAAGTATGTTGTGACCTGTCTGGGAGTTCCCAGAAGGAATAACACAGGGCACTTGCCTTTTTTACACCTTACTTGGAACTAACTCTCTAAGGGTGGAAGAGTAGCTGTGCAGAGGGTGTTCCTCAAAAGCACTGAAGGCAGATGGAAAGGTGCTACCTGTGCTCTCCCCACCCCGGGTGGAAGGTTCCAGCTGGGGTCACCAGCAGATGTGCCGGAAGCCTGGGGTGAAAAGCCTGAGAAGGTTCCTCTGGGAAATAAGATTTTGAAACAGCTACCCGGATTGGTGAGGAATCTGGAGAAAGCCACACAGATGCCCGGAGCTCCCCCAGGGACTGGGTACGGGGTTCCTCCTGGTGGGATGAGAATGACTGAGTTACATGGAAGTGATGGTCATACAGTACTAAATGCCACTGAGTTGTGCACTTTAAAGTGGTTAACTTTAGGTTATGTTATGATCTTAACCTCGATATAAGAAAACTGTAATATTGTCATAGAAGGGGATTTAAAAACAAAAGCCTGGATGCACACTTACCCATACAGGAGAGGAAGCCGGATGCAGTGAACACAGGAATGCTGGGGGTTTATCTGGTGATTAGCCCCTGAGGACTTCAGTGACTGTTGCCAGTCCCTGCAGTGACCTTACATAATCCTAGTAGACAGTGGTGTGTGCGTGGTCGGAAGGGCCTGCGGGCGAGGCCGTGATGTTCTAATAGTGGTGGGATGACATGCGGGGGACCAAGGAAAATGGCCAGAACCAGGACCCGGACCACTTGGCCTCATCCCCAGCCTCTGAGTGAGTGGGCCCTTCACCTGGCTGTCGTGCGGTGGGTGCAGGGGTGTTGGGGTTACGGGCCTTGGGGAGCTCCTGTCCCTACCTGCCCTTCCTGTGGTGGCCCTTTGGTGCTGACTGACCGGGCGGCTTTGGTGGCTCTTGCTTCCAAATGGATTCGTTCTCCCCCTGGGACAGCTTCCCCCACCCTGTGAGGAAGAGGGGCACAGGATGGAACCCGGAGAGTTGGGTTGAAGGTGCCTACTGACCCTGTGGTTCCTTCCAGTGTCGCCTTGGTCCCGTCGTTGGCTTCCTTCTGGGAGGGGATGGAGCCAGCCTGGGTACCTGGTGCTGAGTGGGGTGGGCTTTGTGCCTGGGCCACCCACGTGCTCTGACCCATCTCACCCACTGGGCCTTTCCAAGTGCCCCTTGGAGAACTCCCCTTCCCTTTCCACGCTGACTGCCTGCCCTCCCCAACACTCGGTCAGAGGCTCTTGGTCTTTCCCCTTGTCCATCCCTGAGGGCAGTGCCAGCCATGAGGCCCCCATGTGGGAGGCCCAGGTACCCTCCCCTGACCTGCAGCCAAGGGGGATGGCACAGGGCTGGCTCTGTGCTGCCTGGGGTGTGCCATCCAGAGGGGTTGGGCACTGCCCTGCGTGCCGCCCGTCCCCGAGAGCCCCCTTGAGGACTGGCCTCAGGTGCTGGGCTGCCTGCTCCTCCAGGAGTGTCCCCGCAGCTGCATCTGTGTGGAAGCACCGGCCTAGGCATTGTGATGGAGCTTAGGGAACCAGGGCCTGGGCCTGCTTGCATGGGAGATCCAGCGTGCCAAGGCTTGCAGGCATCAGCTCTAGCATGGGGCAGCTTGCCTGCATGGATTTGCTCTGCCTGCCACCTGCAGGACCCTTTCTTGGGTTCCCTACACCCGGGGCCCTGTGCCTGCTGAGCCTGGACGCCCCGGGGGCTGGGGGGATGGCTTAGTCCTCACTCAAGAGCATCTCTCTGCCTGGGCCTGAGTTAGGGGTCCCTTAGGTCCTGATGGAGCGGTGCCTGTGGTCACCCTGTCCTGTCTGAAGGGGGTCATGTTTCAACAGGAAGTTGCGTCAGAGGGTTTTGTAGATGCCGCAGACGGCGCATCCACATCCGATGAGCTGGAGGCTGCTAGTTACTCTGCCTGCAAAAGAAGAAAAGAGGACACAACCCCGTTTGAGGTCCCTGACGCGTGGTCTCCAGACTCTGAGCAGGTAGTTTGCATAAATAGTGGCACACGATGCCTCCCGCCAAGGCTTGCATGAAACTGAGCCCCACACCGTCTCTGATGCTGAGGATGGCTGGTGGGGAGGCGCTTTTCACTCCTACCTGGGCTGGTCTAGGAAGGAGCCATGCCTTTAGGTGTCAGCTCTTGTGACTCTGAGGATGTTCTGATAACATTGAATTCCAGCTTTACTGTATGTGGCTCCCTACCCCACTTTTCCATCCATCTTTTAATTTCTTGTGCAGCTATCTTCTTTGGTTCATGGGAAAACTTACCCCGAAAGCCCCACAGGCCATACAGATTCTCTTCATGGAAAAGAGCAGGGGGGGCCTGGGTTTTCCGTGGGAGCTGGGACCAGGCTGGTGGGGGTCAAGGGCCGAGCCTCTGCTGGGGCTTAGAGAAAACCCCCAGTCTCTGCAACTGCCAGCGCCTGAGGTTATGGGCTCGTGTTCTGAACCCAGGTTGTGCAGAGGAAGCCCGCTAAATTTAGTCTCTGGTTTCTGGAAGTTCAAATCCTGACTTCTTTCATTTTCTATAGCATTTGTGAGTCTTGTGGATTTCACGAATAATATCAAAAGTGAAACTAGCTAATATATGTAATGGAAGTATTTTTGCTTATGAGGAAAATCAGTGAGGCTTCAGACATTGAAGAGTGATGCTTGTGGTGTTTAACTATCAGTCTTTTACAGAGTGGTGACTTTTTTCCTGAGTAAGATGGCCATTGATTCATTTAACAAAGATTTATTTGAGCAGCTGCTGCCTGTGGGGCACTGGGTGCTCGGTGTGAGGGGGAAGCATGTAAACCAGGTGTGGTCTTGCCTCTGGGCTTGGGTCTGTTGGTTAGTTAAGAACAGAAGCACTTTGGGAATTCCCTGGCGACCTAGTGGTTAGGACTTGGTGCTTTCACCTCCTGGGGCCAGACTTCAGTCCCTGGTTGGGGAACTGAGATCCCACAAGCCATGTGGCACAGCCAAAAACAAAAACAAAAAAAGCAAAAGCACCTTGTAGGGCTTCCCTGGTGGCGCAGTGGTTGAGAGTCCGCCTGCTGATGCAGGGGACACGGGTTCGTGCCCCGGTCTGGGAAGATCCCACATGCCGCGGAGCGGCTGGGCCCGTAAGCCATGGTCGCTGAGCCTGCGCGTCTGGAGCCTGTGCTCTGCAACGGGAGAGGCCACGGTGGTGAGAGGCCCGCGTACGGCAAAAAAAAAAAAAAAAAAGCACCTTGTAAATACAGCGGACATCAGGGTGCGAGCACTAACAGAAAATGGGGGTGGGGTGGATGGAGAACCCCTTCATGATCTACACAAACAGGAAAACCAAACTGCAAATAGATTTTCCCAGAAGGAAGGTTTAATATCGTAAAGATGTCAGTTCTCTCCTCAGATGTATACATCCAATTAGCCAATTAATGTGTAAAAGTAGTATTGTTCCCAGTGGGTTTGTTTTTGTTTTTGTTTTTGTTTTGAAATAGATAAAAGACTCTAAAGTCCATCTAGAGTATAAATTGGCAAGAGTTCCTATAAAGAATGTAGAAAAGTAGAACAATAAATGGGAGATTTGACATCAAAATGTATCATAAGCTATAAACATAGCAATATAACATCCTAATGGAGTAACAGAGACCCATCAGGGAGGGTTGACGTAGAACATCCAGACGCAGATGTGAGCATTTATGGCAGTTGAGCACGTGATAAAGGTGGCATCGTGTATCAGAGAGTAAAGTTGTGTTAAGTATGGGGTGTTCGAACCGTGGCTCACCATTTGGAAAAAACGGTTCTTTACTCATACTAAACACTAAAATATATACCAGCTTGGTTGACCATTTTAAAGTAAAATACACCCTAAAAGTTCTTGTAAATATAGGTGACTATTTACAAAACTATATAGATATTCCTAAGGCTCACCAAAACAACCCCTTAAATGCCGATAGGGGCACAAAAATATTCCAGATTCTGAGTTAGAGGAGACCGTTCAGCAATAACGTGGAAAAGCAGATGGCTAGAAAACATTTGCAACATGTGACAAAGCGTTCACAACTGGAATACCTAATCAATTCTCTCAAAGAAATAAGACATCCACCCACTAACAGAACAATGGGTAAAGGACATAAAAGGCAGTTCCCAGGAGAAAGAGATAAGTGGGCAGCAAATGTGGGATAGTTCTCCTGGAGGGGTGATCACAGGAGAGCACATGCCCACTGCCCAGAGGCTGCCCTGTTGCCTCTCAGATGGGTGGGGTTTGGTTTTATTTATTTACAAATTTTATTATTATTTTTCAAATTGAAGTGTAGTTGATTTGCAATATTTCAGGTATACAACAAAGTGATTCAGTTATATATATATTACATATATATATATTCTTTTTAAGAATCTTTTCCATTATAGGTTATTACAAGGTATTGACTATAGTTCCCTGTGCTGTATAGTACGTCCTTGTTGTTTATCTGTTTTATATATAGTAGTGTGTATCTGTTAATCCCAAATTCCTAATTTATCCCTCCCCCACATTTCCCCTTTGATAACCATATTTGTTTTTATGTCTGTGCGCCTATTTCTGTTTTGTAAGTAAGTTCATTGGTATCATGTTTTTAGATTCCAGGGTTTTGGTTATATTAGAAAGAGGGTTTGGGCTGGTGGCTGCTGCCACAGGTGTGGTGACATCCCCAGTCTGCTCTTGGGGGCTGGGGTGTGGTCTGGGGTCTGCGTGATGGGCTGTTATCATCATGTCACCCTTTCTCCCAATGGTTGTCTTCCAGGAACTGGCTCACGTCCCTCCAGGGGTCCATCTTGCATTTACTGCCATCTTTACACAGCCGCACCTCCCAGGCCCTCCTGGTTCTGCAGGGTCGCCTACCTCACTGTGGTGTGTGCTTCCTTGTTCTTTCCCTGCCGACAGCGCCCTTCCTTCTAGAAGGCAGACCTGATCCATGTTCCCTGGGGAGGGCGGCTGGCACCTGTTCATGAGGTCAGAAACCTCCCACCACCTTCTGTCTTGACCAGAAGGCATCTGGTCACACACCTGTCACAGAGGGGTCCTCCTGTACTGTGCCATGAATGATACAGGAGCCCTGAGGATGCTGTGGCCCAAGTATATCTACCAGAGCCTGACATCTTATGCACCAAAGCTGTTAGAACATTGATTACCTTGACTTATTTGGGGCTTCTGTAAAAAGGAAACACCCTACTTGGAAGTTTGAGTATTTTAACCATTAGAAATCTTTTGGTTGCAAATAATTGAAACACAGCTCTGGTTAATTAATACAATAAAGGGAATCTCTCACACATGTAACTGAGAAATCCTCGGGTAGACCTAGCTGCATGTGAGGTTTAATCTGGGCACCTAGATGATATTCCCAAAGTCCGGGTATCTCTCTGTGTCTTTGCACTGCCTTCCTCATGTCAGTTAGCTCCTTGGCCTCTCAGTAGCAGTCTCCACCACTGTGGACCCTTCCACAGTTATCCACTTCCCACTGCATCATTCAGGGGACAAGAGAATGCCTCCTTCAGGGGCTTCCAGAGAAGAAAGAAGAAGCGTCTCTTTCCCAGGGGAAGCTCTCCTCAAATCTCAGTGGCTGTGATTGGAATACATACCCATGCCTAAAGCAATCACTGTGGCCAGGGTGGTATGCTGACCCTGCAGCTGGAGTAGAGTTAATCCTACTTGAGCCACTGGGCTGAGAACGGGAGGTTCAGGGGACCATTTCCTGGAGTGGGGGAGTGGGAGCAGGGCGCCAGGCAGCTGGCGGGGCAGGGATGGTCCAAGCACCTCTCCAAGGCTCCAGAACTGGTCCAGTCAGGCTTCCTCAGCAAATCCAGGAATCGTGTGGTTCCCTTAGTAGAGATTCTTGTTGGACTTTTTCCTGATGGCCCCTCACTTCCTCCTCGGCGTTCCCTACTATGGAGTCTTGGTTCCCTTTTGCAGTTGGCTAGCGTCTAATTGAGAGGCCGGCCCTGGTCCTAATGATACCACTAGTTGGGATAGGTCAGGCTGGGGGTCAACCTGATCTTTCTAGTTCTCATCCCAGTTTCTCTTCTCTTGCTGCTTCTGCAAAGCCCACCTTATGTTTGTAGACAGACCCCCACCCCGCTCCCCCCACCAAAGCACTGCCCACGTGTGTCATCCCAGTTCTACAAAAGCGGAAACTGAAGCTGAGAAAGGTTACTTAGGTCTGGAGACGGTGAGAAGAAAGGCTGCAGAGATGGAGCTTGGGCAGTGCCTGTTTACTAGAAGGAAGTGTTTGATCAAATGCCAGGTGGAAAGGTGACACTCTCCTCAGCCCTGCCGTCCTCCCTGAATTGGCAAAGCACTTCCTGTTGAAACCGTACTCCTTCTCGGATTGGACACAAACCCAGCTGCACCTCAGATTGGGCCTTCAACCCACGATCCCTGACTTAGGAGGGGACTCGGACCCACTGTCTTTTAATTGAAACTGCTCACCTGGTCTCAGGACTTAATGAAACTCAGGTTCTTTTGTCTCATCACAGAGATCATTCAGCATGAGGCAAAGCGATAGACAAAGAGTGAGTTTGTTAGCATAGGACACTTGCGACAGATACAAGTGGGCAGGCAAGGGAGCGCAGCCCCAAGAACAAAGAGGACTACAGGGCCTCCCTGGTGGCGCAAGTGGTTGAGAGTCCGCCTGCCGATGCAGGGGATACGGGTTCGTGCCCCGGTCTGGGAGGATCCCATATGCCGCGGAGCGGCTGGGCCCGTGAGCCATGGCCGCTGAGCCTGCGCGTCCGGAGCCTGTGCTCCGCAACGGGAGAGGCCACAGCAGTGAGAGGCCCGCATACCGCAAAAAAAAAAAAAAAAAAAAAAAAAAAAGAGGACTACATTTTTATAATCAAAGAAAAAGTGGGGAGGGGAGGAGACCACCTTCTTCCTCATTTTTGGGTAGACATCAAGGCTTACATCATTAGTTCCTCCTTTGACCCTGTATGTGGTCTAACGGGGACAATCATGGCACTATTTAAATCATATATGTTTTAGCAAAAGGATGATAACATACACTAAAATACCGTAATTCATCTAAGGTTTCACTGTAGTGTCCTCTTTCACCTAGTTTCTTCCCGCCCCCCCCTCACCTATGCTCCTGTCTTGACTACATGCAGAAATGCTACTCTTCGGGGACCATTAACTCCCTGACTTCAAGTAACAAGATTCAGACCCCATATCTATTGTCTTGTGTTTTAACTATCAGGACTTGTGGCTTGAGTGTTCCTGGTGTTTGGATGTGCCTGGTTTTCCTTCAAGGTAGCGCAGATTATTGCTAGGTTGCTGGATTCTCTTCTTGAGTGGTCATTGGCTTGCAACAGTTTCCTAAGCTCCCTTAAAATTCCGTTTTTGTCTTTAACCCCCTAGTGGGATTTCTAAACTAACTTTAATTATTCTACTCTCTCCCTATCACTATCAGTGCAGATGAAGGCAGAGGACCCCTGGGAATTGGGGCAGAGCTAGTGGGCCCACTTAGCCTCCAACACGTCAGCTTTTGTCAAGCAGGTTCACTGACTTTCTGTCCAACGAGTCAGTGTTCCCACCTGTCACCCCCGCATCCTGCCATAGGTACCATTTCAGGGTCCGCAGCACCACCCTTCTGTGTGCTCCTGACCCAGCACTCAGGTGAGTGAACGAGGCTGGCCTGCCTTCCCCCAGACTGAGGTCTCCTCTCTGCTCTCCCTGTATGGGAGGCCTTTGTTCTTTTGATGAAAAAACAAACTGATGCTCATTATAAAATTAGAGGTGTATTCTGACCAAACCCCCCCACCCCTAAGAAGTAGCAAACTTGTTTTTTTCTAATTAATTCTCTTTGGGCAGGAATAGAAATAGCCTTTATATAGAGCTGGCGCAGTGTAGCTTTTTTTTTTTTTTAATAATGTTGTACATTCTTTTTTTATAAATTTGTTTATTTATTTATTTTTGGCTGCATTGTTGTTGCACGCGGGCTTTCTCTAGTTGTGGCGAGCGGGGGCTACTCTTCGTTGAGGTGCATGGGCTTCTCATTGTGGTGCTTCTCTTGTTGTGGAGCACGGTCTCTAGGCACGCAGGCTTCAAGTAGTTGTGGCCCATGGGCTCTAGAGCACAGGCTCAGTAGTTGTGGCACACGGGCTTAGTTGCTCTGCGGCATGTGGGATCTTCCTGGACCAGGGCTCGAGCCCATGTCCCCTGCATTGGCAGGCAGATTTCTTAACCACTGCATCACCAGGGAAGCTCCCGCAGCGTAGCTTTTGAATTGAGATGTAATTGGTATTGAGTGAAATGCACAGGTCTTCAGGGCAGAGCCCCCTAGATGTTCTCCTGTGTGTACAGCTTCGTCACCCCCACCAGATCCAGAGACAGGACATTGCAGTCCCCAGAAAGCTCGGTAGCATCCCTTCCAAGTCAATAAACTCTTCATTTAAAAAATGTTTTAATTAAATATTATGCCCACCATAAAGGGTACGTATAACATAAATGCAGGATTAACTAAGTGAATACTCATCCCCTACCATCCATTGTAAACATGGGCAACTATTGGGGTCTCCTCCCAACAGCCCCCACCCGCTGCCCACACCCAGAGGTCGTGACCCAGGTCCGTGCATGCATTCCCAATCAACAGTGTTTAGTTTTAGTGTGCATATTCCTGACTAATGCGGTCAAAATGACAGACCACAGTAATTAGGAATACGTAAATATGTAACAAGTATCAAACATATAAACTTGATTTTTGTCAAGGAAAATTTTAGACTTTAGCCTCGAGCCTTGCTATATGGCAGGCATGCCAGCAGCCTGAGATCTGCCAACATCCCAGTCCTGTCTATAGACCCGTGAGAGGGCCGGGTACTCACGTGCCCCCGTAGACGTGTGTTGAGAGAACTCTAAGTCACCTGTGCAAAATCTAAATCTCATTCTAAGGGTTTTGAAGCAGCTTATAGAAAGAATAGTTAAATAAGGGTAAGAAAAGGAGAAAGCAAGGTAAAGGGGTGAAAGGCAAATTGGAAATCAGAAGTCAAAACCTTTTGTTCTTGGATCTGATCACAGAGCCGACTGAGGGGTGTGGGGTCCCAGGGGGAGAGGAAACATGCTGGTGCTGCAGGGAAACACGGGACTTTCCAAGAAATTTATTTAATGAGACAGAAGTGGTTAGGCACCTATAGGGGGTCAAGGGTTGTTCTAGACACTGTGGATGCAGCAGTGAAGAAAACAAGGACTTCCTTCCTGGAGGGGAGAGAAAATAAAGGCATATTTAGTTGACAGTGGCTAAGGAGGGAAATAAAGCAGATGCGGGACTGTGAAGGTTTGCTTTCCGACTGAGGGTGTCCGGGTCGTCTGCTGAGGGGTGTGGGGCAGAGGACTAAGGGAAGGAGGTGTCTGCGGGAAGACAGAGCCTGAGGCAGGAGGCGCCCTGCTCGTATAGCTGGTGATGACACGAGAGGTCGGTGGTACTTACGGATTCCAGGAGGGGGGCCACGTCCACAGGGCCCCACGGGAGGGAGAAGGAGCAAGGGGAGAACGTGGCCCAGAGCCTGCCTTGTGGGGAAAGGCAGGCAGGTTTGAGCAGGTTTAGGTTTGGCTGGTTTGAATATTCTTTGTGGGCTCTGGGCTGTAGGGTTGTTTAGCTGTCCTGTACTTGGCCCTGCGGTGATTTAGGGCAGGGAATGTTGGCTTGGAGGGAGAGTTTGATAAAGGAGGTGGGGGGCAGGGCTCCGTGTTAGTTGGTTTGCAGATGAAAGATCTGCTCAGATCTTTCATCTGCTCAGAGAGATCCCTCTCTCTGGGAATTGGCTAGCCCTGGGAGGGGCAGTCTCTCCAGGATTAGCAAGGCCCCCCCGAATGCCAGAGCATCCTAAAATACAGAAAATAAAAAACAGGATTAATACTGGAGGCCAGGGGATGAGTTTAGCAGGCAGTGAGGGCCAGTCATTCAGGGTCTTCCGGCCACATGTATGCTTTGATTCTGGATGGGCAAGTCAGCATATGAGGCAGCCTGTGGCCACCTTCAGACGTGTAGGACCCGGGAATCTTTGCTGAATGGATGAAACTGCCTTCTTGGCCTTTGGTGGCTTTCAGACTCAACCTGCACCTCTTCCCTGGGAAGCCTGCGAGTCCTTCCAACATGCTAAAACCATCTGTTCTTAGTCTTTCTCTCACACTAAACCATCAGCTTCATGGGGGAGGAACGTATCTTACTTTCTTGTTCCATGCGCTTAGGACAACGTTCCAGGTTCCTTGGTAAATCAGTGTAGAACTAAGCGACTTGATTTAAGCCAGCCTCACGCTGAAAAAGGAGGAGATTCTGCAAAGGGCTTGGGGCCTTGGGGTCCGCACACAGCTTTCTGCTGGTCTGAGCTGTGGTTCCCAGTGAGGTTTCATGTCAGGACCACCAGGAAAGCTAATGGAGATTCTGGTGCCCATGCCCCCAGGCCAGTCGGATCAGAGTTGGGCGCCTGGGGTAGGGAGCTGCTTGGTCCTCATGCTCACAGAGCACGCCTGGTCTGGCAGCAGCACCATGGAAATGTAGAACCTTGGGTCCTCCAGATGTGCTGAGTCACCATCAGTATGTTGGCAAAATCTTCAGAGATCTGTACGCCCTGGAAGCTGGGGAAGTGACTGCCTCGAATGACCTTTCTTAAGCCTCTTTCTACTGCGATGTTAGCGAGGGTCAGTGTCAGGCTGGGAAATTGCCATCCAGGGTGGCCTGTGTGTCGTGTTGCTTGTTTCGAGCAGATGGGCACGAAGTTTGGTCAGGATTCTTGGAGAAAATCTGGAGGCTGACCCAGAACAAGGGCTGCCCCACTCCATGTGCAGAGAAACCCCGAGGCCTTCCGTCTCCGTCTCCCTCTCCCTGGGACTCAGCCCAGGCATGGGGTGGGACAGCAAGGCCTGGGCCCACACCAGGCTTCAGGGGGTCACGGGTTACTAGCACTTAATGAACCAATCAATACTTGCTCCAGAGCAGGATCCCCAGGCGTGCAGGGCATCCATCCCCATGGGGTCCTCAAAGGGTCCTGCCACACCTGCTTCTCACAGGCTCCAGCTCTGATTCTGAAGTTGAGGACTCTTGCCTTTGAGCAAGGATCTCAGGCAGAGGCGTAACATGCCAGTGCGGGTGCAGGAAGGAAGTACTTAGACTTCTGTTCATTTTTCTGTCTCTATTTTGTACATAATACGTATATGAAGTATAATGTGTGGGGACCTGTACCTACTTTCTAACATTTGAAAGCCTTCCTTAAAGGATATCCCATGGGAAGGAATTCCATGTGAGGGTCTCAGCTTGGATTGGACAGAACGAAGCATGTGACCATCACTGCTCCCCACTCGTCCCTCAACTCTGTTCACCACTCCCATTCACTTTGTGTCTCAATTTCATTCTTTCCAAGGTAAAGAAATGGTAGATTTAACAGATGTAAGGTGGTTTGGTCGAGCTACACTTGACGTACTTCAGAAATTGAAAGGAAATTGGAGGAGAACATTGGTGAGAGTATAGTAAACCTGAGAAGTAACATGAGTGTCTCTTTTTCTGTTTAGAGGAAAAGGAGTAAAAGAAAGAAAAGGAATCAGAATGCTTCCACGTCTGCAGAGCTGGATTCCTTGTCCCCGTCTCTCTTGGGCTCCTGTAGTCTGAGTTCGCTTGCAAACCCTGAGCTCCAGGCCACAGCCCCACCCCAAAGCCCAGCTCAGCAGGGTGGTCCCACCCACCAGACAAGCCAGCCCCCAGGTGTGGGCAAGACGCCGCTGGAGGCTGTGGGCCGCCCTCTGCAGGGCCAGGTTGCGAGAGGAGCAGAAGAAGCTACAGACGCCGAGTCTCTGAGCAGCCCGGTACCCCAGGACCAGACTCTGGGAGGAGCCTTCCCGGAAGGGAAGGACCAACACTCCCCGAACCCCTCCAAGGGCAAAGGCCTCCCCACTTCTGCCAGTGAAGGCCATCCTAGGGAGAAGGATGCTACTCAGGAGCTCCCACTTCCTGAGCCAAAGGGGGACCACTCCAAGCCCGGGAAAGAGCCGCAGGCCACTGGGCAGCAGGCCAGGGCCCCTGCCTCTGGGGTGAGTTGTTAGGGGAGTGACGACCGGGGTTGGCCTGCTATGTCTCGACCCCTTGCTGTGCAGTGTGGTTCTGACAATACTTCACTGTCTGAGAAGGGTGTCCACTGGCACTTGCTCCCTGGGAAGGGGGGCTGTGGAAGGGGCTGCCCTTCCACCCCGAGCTGCTGACCCCTGTCACTGGGCTGGTGGCATATGCTTACCCTATGCCACTGAGTCAGAGTTTCCCTGTCCATTTTGTCCTCTTGGCCCTGACGTTTTGGGGTCTTTATTTCTTCCAGTCAAGTGTTGCTGCAGCTGAGCCAGCTGGTGCAGGGAAAAGAGTTGGGAAAGAAGTTAAAAATCAGACTGAGAAAACGAAACAGCTTCCCACAAGCGTCCCTGCTTCACGAGACAACCACCAGGTAAAGCATCTCGTTCCTACCTGGTCGGCTTTCCAGGAAGCCGTCCCCGTCCTTGCTGTCTGCCCCATGGGCTGCTCCTTTTGGCCCCGTTCCTTCCACAGCTCAATTTAATCATTTGGTGAGTACGTGTTAGGTGCTGGGGGTGCAGCCTAACATTTGAAATGAGACCAGCTCCTGCCTTTTGGAGTTCACATTCTAGTGGGGAGAAAGACAAAGCGAAGTCAGGCTGTGAGAAGTGCCGTGGAGTGAAGTAGGGCGAGGGGCTGGGGTTTTGGAGGTGGGTGCCAGGCAAGGCCTTCCAAGGAGATCTGAAAGAGTGACAGACGAGCCACGTGGCTGTCTGGGGACGTGCAGAGGCCTCCAGGTAGAGTGTGGTGGACCTGTCCAGGGAGCAGCAGGAAAGAGGGGCCGTTGACAGTTGTGCGGAGAGGAGTCCTGGGAGGCTGTGGTAGGTGGACCAGAAGGCATTCGAAGGTTCTGAGCAGGGAAGGAATATGACCACTCTGGCGGCTATGAGAAGCATCCCCTGTTGGGGGCAAACGTGGAGGCTGGTCATCAAGATTGGGGTTTGGGTGCTTGTTCCAGGAAGCTGCAACTAAGGACAAGATGAGTGTTTCTGGAGGAAAAGCAGATGAAAATGAGAAGGCCAAGCCGAAGGACCCAAAGAAGCCAGAGGGGAATAACAGAAATAATGCAGCCGCTGTGAAAAATGAGAGGGAGCAAAGGAACCAGAGGGAGAGCGCACACAAAGCTAAGGAGTGGTGGGTGTGACCTGGCTCGGGGCGGCACAGGCCTGGTCCCCACCCTGAGCGGGGGCTGGAAGGGGCCACGCCACCCCAGAGGAGATTCCTACATTGCCCTTTTGTTGAGTCTTGGGGGAAAGGGGAACACTCAGGAGGCAGGCAGTGGAGGGGCACCTGTCCCAATTCCTTGCTCAGTTGAAATGCTCCATAATATGGTCCCTGGGGTCCCGGAGGAGCACAGGCCTTACAGAAGTCAGGAGAGAGGCTGTCATGTCCCAGAGTACTCAGCCACCCTCTCCTGCCACAGCCCTCAGCCCCTCGGAGCTGGGCAGAGATCCGCCCCCCGCCCCGCGCCCACTGTCCTTCTCCACTGTAGAGGGAGAGCCAAGGGCACCCACACGGCAGATAGCCTGTCTGAAGTGTGGATGCTCTTGCACTTTGTTGGGGTGTGTGTTAGTGCACAGCCAAGAAACAAGGATCCTGTGTGCACACGTGTGCCTGTGTGTGTGTGGGGGGTGTGTGTGTGCAGAGAGGTAGACAGATCCAGATCTAATCAGTGTTTTCCTCCGTGGCTTTCCCCCAGCCCACTGAGCTCCTTGGAAGGAATCACGGTGTACTTCCATGCAATCATTTCAAAACATTTCCAGTTCAACCCCAGCCAACACAAAGTGTTTGTCAGGGGCGGAGAAGAATTTGGGAAGCCCAGATGGAATCATGATGTTTGCGAGATGTACTACACCAAGTGAGTATATCTCAGTAGGCCTGTAAGGAAATGTACAGAACATCCAGTCTTTGAAATATATTGAACTCATAATTTTGATCAAGTTGATTAATTCTTAGAACTTTGGGAAGATGAATATTTCAAACAACTCTTCCCTATAATGCACTTCTTTGTCATACTTCACCTTGGCCCGTTTTCTGTCTCTGCGTGAAAACCGTGCCTTGTTCTGGAAGCATCCTTGCGGTCAGCATCGATTTATAGCTCTGGGTCTGCACTCCGTGCTGTGTTTGAGAAGAATGAAGATTTCTGGGAGAGGATTTTTGGATAACAGGCTAGTGTCCTGTTTATTCACAGAGACCTACATGAGAACGGGTCCCTCGTTGAAGGCAGCACCATCATTTCTAAGCAGCACCTGGATAAGCCCATTCCATACAAGTACGTCCTCTGGCGAGGCAAGGGCCCCGTGGAGTATGAGGTCATCTACAAATGTCAGCAGAAGGAAGGCGAGCACGTGAACCGCTGTCTCCATGTGAAATCTTCCCTTCTGGGCTCGGGAGGTAAGCCTCAGGCTGGGCTCCTGATCGGAGCTCAGAAGGCTGGACGTTCCTCCTGGGGATCAAAGGCTTTCCTTGGCCCGTGTGGGTCCTCTTTGCTTGGCATTGGCTCTGCCCTACCCCCCAGCTCTATGTTTCATAAACCTGAGCTTGGAAGCATGTTTCTGATCAGGTTGGCTTAACCACTCACAAGAGTAAACAAGGGAAAGGATTTTTACTAAGGGAAAGGAGAGAAGATAGAGCCGCTGGGAAGTAAAGGGACTGGGGCCTAGGGGGGCAGCAGTGAGCCGGGGGCAAGGGCAAGGGAAACAGGGCTGCCAGGACCACAAGCCCTTCCCAGATTTCCAAGTGGCGACTGTGAATAAGACATCCAGCAGAAGCCTTCAAGGGCTGGATCCACTGCCCCCTGCTGTCTGTCGTAAGTGTCGCTCTTCTATTTTCTTTTTTTCACTTTATTCTGTTTCTCTTTCTCTCGTCTGTTATCTAATTCTTTTTCCTGTGCTGTTTTCTACTCACTGTATGCAGTGTGTGTGGTGTTTGTGTGTCAGGTGTGTGTGTCCTGTGTGCATGTGTATTTGTGTGTGTGTGTACATGTGCGTGTGTTCTATATAGAGAGTCTATATGGGTTCTACTTTTAGGAACTTGCTTAGATCTTCTTTGTGGCTGACTTCTTGGTCGGTCATAAATATTCCATGTATGCTCAGAAAGAATGGATAGTCAATTTTGTGACTCAAAAGCTGCATGTATATCTATTAGATAAAGCCTGTTGAATATTAAAAGTCCTTGTTTAAAAAGATCCATCTGTCAGCTTTTGAGAGAGATGTTCCAGTCTGTCACCAAGACCAAGTGCTTTGTTTATTTATTTATTTTTTTATTATACTCATGACTTGTGTGGGTTAGGAGTTTGGATGGAGCACAGCAGGGCTGGCTGGTTTCTGCTCTCTGATGTCTGGGGCCTCAGCTAGGAAGGCCTGAAAGCTGGGAGTGATTTGCTGGCTGGGCTTTGGAATCATCTGGAGGGGTCTTTGCAGTTGATGCTGCCCGTGGCTGGGACCTCTGTTGGGCTGACAGCGATTGAGGTCAGTGGGGCAGGTGCTTGGTTATTTTGAATTGGCCCAAAGAGACAGAGAAGAAACTAGAGTCATGCTCTCTTCTTAAATGTGCCCAAGTGTTGACTCGATCGCTTCCAAAAGACTCTATCCTGTATGGGCTGACCAAAGAACAGAGCCCTGCGCTACTTTCTGGTTTTGCCCTGTACTTGCTGGATGATCCAAACTGGCTGTTTCCATGCTTGAGTTGACCCCTCATCAGACAAGAGCTGATGCTGATCTAATCTTGCGGGAGGAGGTGGTAGTGATTTGGGATAGCAGGTCCCATTTGCTCTTATTTAAGAAGCACTGCCTTAGTCACTTCAGATTTTATCTGGCTGGGTCCTGGTACTTAAGCTGTCAAACCAGATAGAGATGCACTTTTTAACACAGAGACAATCATTTTAAAGTCCATTAAAAAGATTTTCTTTCCCTTCCCTCCTTCCCTCCTTCCCTCCTTCCTTTCTTTCTTTCTCTCTTTCTTTCTCTCTCTCTCTCTTTCATTGAAGTATAGTTAGTTGTTGTGTTAGTTTCAGGTGTACAGCAAAGTGATTCAGTTATATATATATATTTTTCAGATTATTTTCCATTATAGCTTATTATAAGATATTGAATATAGTTTCCTGTGCTATACAGTAAATCCTTATTGCTTATCTGTTTTATATGCAGTAGTGTATATCTCTTAATCCTATACTCCTAACTTATCCCTTTCCCCCTGACTTTCTCCTTTGGTAACCATGTTTGTTTACTATGTCTGTGAGTCTGTTTCTGTTTTGTAAATAAATTCATTTGTATTATCTTTTCAATTCCACATACAAGTGGTATCATATAATATTCTTCTTTCTCTGTCTGACTTACTTCACTTAATATGATATTCTCTAGGTCCATCCACTTGCTGCACATGACAATATTTCGTTCTTTTTTAATGGCCGAGTAATATTCCATCACACACACACACACACACACACACACACACACACACAAATAATGTTTTCTTTATTCATTCATCTGTTGATGGACACGTAGGTTACTTTCATGTCTTGGCTATTATAAATAATGCTGCAGTGAACATTGGGGTGCATGTATCTTTTCGAAATAGAGTTTTCATCTTTTCTGGATATATGCCCAGGAGTGGGATTGCTGGATCATATGGTAGCTCTATTTTTAGTTTTTTAAGGATCCTCCATACTGTTTTCCATAGTGGCTGCACCAATTTACATTCCCACCAGCAGTGTAGGAGGGTTCCCTTTTCTCCACACCCTCTCCAGCATTTATTTGTAGACTTTTTGATGATGGCCATTCTGACCAGTGTGAGGGGATACCTTATTGTGGTTTCGATTTGCATTTCTCTAATAATTAGTGCTGTTGAGCATCTTTTCATGTGCCTGTTGGCTATCTGTATGTCTTCTTTGGATAAATGTCTGTTTAGGTCTTCTGCCCATTTTTTGATTGGGTTGTTTGTCTTTTGATATTGAGTTGTATGAGCTGTTTGTAATTAAACAGATTTTTAGGTTGTAGATTAACTCAGAATTGCCAACTAACTTTATTTTCAGATGCTTTCTTAATCGTGATATTGTTCTAGTGTTTTTCAATAATTATACTTTGCAAGCTTTTTTAAAAAATGAGTGTTAAAGCTTTTTCCTTATTGTTGTACAGGCACTTTAACTGCCTACTTCTTGGTGTGGGCCATTCTATTTAGATGCCCTGTTGGTAGGCTGACATTGGAGCTCCCTGGGAGATGGTACCCTGGTCAGTTGGGTTAAATCAGGAGTTTTAAGCAGTAAGGAGGTCAGTCAAAGTAACCAGTGGAAGGCCTGATGGGACGGCCAGGGAGGGCCTTTGTTGGCTTCCGAGGGTCTGGAGGTCACTGCTTGAGCTCAGGTGGGGAAGTGCCCCAGCCCCTGACATCATCAATGCAGGTGATTTGGGAGGAGTGTCTGGAAGGCACTCTTGTTGATTGAGAGAAGTTTTGTGCTTTGTTTTATTTGGTGTGGTGGTGGTTTATGTTAAATAAATGTAGTTTTCATCAGTCCCAATAAACAGAGAGAGAGGTGACTTCCCTCCCCTCTTCCTCCTTCTAAGCCTCCTGTGAGCGCTCTCATTAGTAGAACCCACTGTGGCAAGGCGGGCAGAATGGAGGTTCTGGGCTCCAGCCCTGTGACACGGGGGAGACCCAGATGGCAGATGTGTGTGCTAGTGGCAGAAACAGCCATCACTAGCACTCTATCCCTTCCAGTGCCTTTTTCCTCGTGCTGTGTTTTGCCTGAAACTGATTCTGCTGTGTCTGCATTCCTTGCCTACCCTCTTAGCCTCTTTGCTTTTGTCCCAACTCTTGCTGTTTGCTCTCAAGTTCAACTCTTGCAGCCCCGTCTCTGTTTCGCTGGACTGTTGTTGGTTTTTTTTTTTTTTTTCTTTCCATTCAATGTGATCATCATTTTTTTTTTCTTTTGTCCGTGCCGCATGGCTTGCTGGATCTTAGTTCCCAGACTGGTAATCAGACCTGTGCCCCGTGCAGTGGAAACGCGGAGTCGTAACCACTGGATCACCAGGGAATTCCCAATCTAATCATCTTTAATGGGTGAATTTAGCCCATTGGCATGAATTGAGACTGTCAGTGGAAGACTCACTTTTGACAAATAATCATGTCTTCTCTCTCTACCTTGTTTTCTTGTTCTTTTTTGTACTTTTTCTAACTTTTGGATTTTCTTTCTCTTTTCTCTGGGGGTTTGGAACTTAAATATTTTATTTCTGTTCCTCTAGTAGATTCTTCAAGACCAAGACCATTAATGTCCCTCCCTGTCCCACCGTCCCAGGGTCGAGGGTATCCCATGCCCAGGACACTGATTGGCACTCCCTTCACCTCCACGGCACTGGCCATCCCAGGCCAGCAGCTCTCACTCACCTTTTGTCTGGAAGAGCGTTTTTATAAAACCGAGAGAGAGCCATTGTGTCCCCCACCTGTGAGGGACATATGAAGCAGGAAAAGCTTCCACAGGAGGTGATGCCTGAGTTCAGATCCAAACAGTGATTCCAAGTTATCGCTGGGCAGGGCCAGGATGGGGCAGGGATGGGTGAGTGGGGACTTCCAGCAAAGACAGCAGACTGCACAGTGAGGGGAGGAGGCCTGTTCAGAGGCTGGACTTTCATGGCTGTTTTTATGCACTTGTGTTGCCTCTGGTGCCTTACGGACCTCTTTGCCTTCTAATTATTTGACAATTGATTTTCCTGGGTTTTCTAGGTCTGTACTCTTATCATTTCAGCTGGTTATAAGAGCAGCCATGGGTTCAGCCCTTACCCCATGTCGAGGGCTGTTTTGTCTGCCATGTGACCTGTACCGTCCTTCATGGAGTGGGCACCATGGTTCCCAGGACAGAGGAAATGAGCACTTGCACCAAGTAACATACCAAAATGGTGCACAAGTGCTAGTGAGGGATGCAGTTTCAGTATGAAATTTTTGACCTCTGTGTGATCATTTTCTAAGGAACTCATGTACCAATTGTGCTGAACCATCTAGTTCGACAAAGACATGTTTCAAGTATTTTCAGGGCAGCTGAATCGTGTGCCTCACTCAATTCACTGTAGGGTGTCCAGGTTACTTGTCCTAAACAGCCGTGCTCCACCCAGGGGCCAGGCCCCATGTTGTTCATCTGTGGATGGGTACCTGGATGGAGCAAGTGTTGGCTGCCTTCCATTCACCACGTTCTGTGATGTTCCTGTCTTTCTTCCCTTCCTTGGCTCCTTCATCCTATTTCTTCTGGTCAAGATCAGCCTTCCAGGGTGGAGTATCCAGGTCTAGTGGGTTTTGATCCTCCTAAGTATAACATTGCTCTTTTAATCTTAGACTGGCACCAGTACGACGATATAATTTGTAGGAAGCCCCCTGGGAAGTTGCAGAAATGGGTGGATTATCTAACAGATGGTACAAGGAAAGACCTGGTGAAAGGGAAGCAGATCGCGGCTATGGTCATGCTGGACCGCATCTTCAGCATCCTCGAGACCTGGAATGCCATCAATTTAAAGAACTTTTTCACCCAGTTCCAGCAGTTTTATTCTGTCATTCGGGTGCCCATGATCTATGAAGGAGAAGAACAGCTGTGGAGCACTCTGCAGTACGAAGAGAAGGAGGTACCAGGTCTCAGGGGTGTCAGCAACAGCTCCCTTCTCTACCTTCTGGGTACTCAGCATCACCCCACCTCCTAGTGGCCAGATGACCCCTAGAATCAGTGGACCAGGTGGATGGGGGCAGGATATTTCAGTTCCTTTTCTTCTAGTGCCACCTCTAGGGAATTCTTTGTCCTCCCCATTTTCTTCCTCCTCCCACCTCCTCACCTGGCCCCATCTCCACCACTGGTTCTACCTCCTCACCTGGCCCCATCTCCACCACTGGTCCTACCTTCTCACCTGCCCCCCACCTACTGGTCCCACCTCCTCACCTGCCCCCCTCCCCCACTGGTCCCACCTCCTCACCTGCCCCCCTTCCCCACTGGTCCCGCCTCCTCACCTGCCCCCCTTCCCCACTGGTCCCGCCTCCTCACCTGCCCCCCCGCCAGTGGTCCCGCCTCCTCATCTGCCCCCCTCCCCCACTGGTCCCACCTCCTTACCTGCCCCGCTCCACCACTGGTCCCACCTCCTCACCTGCCCCCCTCCACCACTGGTCCTGCCTCCTCACCTGCCCCCCTTCCCCACTGGTCCCACCTCCTCACCTGCCCCCCTCCACCACTGGTCCTGCCTCCTCACCTGCCCCCCTCCACCACTGGTCCTGCCTCCTCACCTGCCCCCCCTCCCCCACTGGTCCCACCTCCTCACCTGCCCCCCTCCACCACTGGTCCCGCCCCCTCACCTGCCCTTCCCCTCCACCACAAGAAGGCTGGCGCCCTTCACTGCATCTCCACCTGCTCTGTGGTATGGCTTAGGCGTTTTTGAGACAGACCTGGAGCCACACCTGAGATGACCAGTATACCCTTATAAGGCTCAGGACCCCCACTTGATAGCCCCTCCATCGTGCTGAGGCCTCTGGATGTACCACTGGTGGCACCTCCCGAGGACCCAGGGGGAGGGGGATGCTCAGGGTTTAGTGGGGAGGCAGGGAGTGGGTGACCCCTCCACAGAGGCTTCCCTGCCCAGCTGATGGGGAAGTAAGCATAGTGATGGGCAGCTTCTGACCCCTCTGGTGGGTTCAATACCAGTGGTTCTGTATCTTCTTTTTCTCCTGGGAGCAGGTGAGAAAGCACCTGTGGGAATGTTTGACAAAGAAAATGGCACCATTTCTGGAAATGAGTGGGGACCCTCTGCCTGAAGACTGCCCAGTGAAGAGTAAATTGAGAATGGGCCTGATCGTCCTTTTCTCAGTGGAAAAATTTCACTTTCTCTTATCGGAAAGTGACCTGGGCTCGCTCTGTTACCTCCTTTGCTCGAATGCCAGTTCACCAGATGCCCTTCGCAAGGATCTGATCCACATCCTTGAAACATCTCAGAGGTAGTGTGTGTGTGTGTGTGTGTGTGTGTGTGTGTGTGTGTGTGTAAAGATTTTCTAGCTCTCTAATGGTTTTTATCTGATCATAAAAAAAAAAAGTGCTTGTCAGAGAATGGATGAAAACATGCAAGAAATAAAAACTACCCGTAATTTTACTACTCACTGTTGTCATTTCAGTGTTTATCCCACTAGCCTTTTTCTAGCCTATGTACTATTTTTCATTTTATTACATATTCTCTTGAATACCCTGCTTTTGAGCAGCTTTAAGGTGTATCATGACTCAGCCCCACGTGTGTGTATTTGGGAGAGGGGTCATGGTAAGACAACGAAGCTGGACTTGAGGATGTTTGTGGAAGTACTGTGGATGCTCTCCCCGTGGCCTCTGCAGCTGCCGTGCCCAGTTCACGAGCCAGAGCGTCACTGCGCTGGGCCCGGAGCACTCGTGGTGTGGAGGTTGCGGCCTGTCCTGAAGGCACTCACGTTTCACTGGGTGGAGGCACCGCCCCAGAACCCTCTGATGGTCCCTCTGATGGTCTCTTTTTTCTGGAGCTGTTTGAATTGAACTTGAGGGTAGTATTGGGCAGCCTTCTCTGAGCAGTCAGTCTTATGGGACACCTGCCTTGTGGTTTTACAAATTTAAAACACCCAGTTAAACCCTGTTCATTTTGAAAGAGAGAAAAAATGCTGGCAAATGTACAAGTGTTTCCAGGTCTTAAGAAACATCCGTGTTTTGTGATTGTAGGGAATATGCCATGTATTATTTATAGGCTCCTTCCTTACATGTAAAATGTTGCTTTATATGTAGATTTACTGTCGCCAGATGACCTGGATTCAAGCCCCAGCTCTGGCACAGGGGGCCTTGCATAGATCACATGCCTCTCTGAACCTCTGTCTCCTCCACTGTCAAGGAGGATGGAAAGATGCCACCAGGAGTTTGCTCTGGGGCTTCGAAAGGGCCAGTTCAGTGCCTGATGCTTTTTGGGGGTGCCGAGGGGGCCCCTGAGGTTTCTCCCTGATCTGGTCACTCTGTGCTCAGGCACCCGGAGCGCTCTTATCTTATTGCTCTGTGTGAGGAGCTATCCCTTCCCTGGTGGGTGTTGGACCCCTGGGGCTGGCCTGACACTGGCCGTGCTGGGCTCACGTGGGATCTCTGTTCCCTTTCTAGCTGGCGAGCATCCATGGTAAACCTGTGCCAAATGTGCATGGACAAAAAGGTTGACCGTTGGGTGTGTGCCCTGCCTGTGCTGCACCACTGCATGGACCTGTCCCCACCAGCCCAGGACTCAGGCATGCAGCCCGAGGACACCTGGGCAGCCCTTGAAGGCATCTCCTTCTCGGAGTTTCGGGAAAAAAGAGAAGATCAGTAAGTTACAGACCTGCACTTTTGTATGTAAATCTTGGAATCATAACTGTGCTTCCAAGATCTCCAGTGGACTTTTAGTACCCACTCATTCCTGCTTTTAATGACGGAAGTAATGTATCACTTCTTTTAAAATTACTTCTTTAAAGATTTTAGGGGATTTCCCTGGTGGCTTAGTGGTTAAGAATCCGCCTGCCAGTGCAGGGGACACGGGTTCGAGCCCTGGTCTGGGAAGATCCCACATGCCGCGGAGCAACTAAGCCCGTGCACCACAACTACTGAGCCTGCGCTCTAGAGCCCACGAGCCACAACTACTGAGCCTGCGTGCTGCAACTACTGAAGCCCACGTGCCTAGAGCCTGTGCTCCACCACAAGAGAAGCCACCACAATGAGAAGCCTGCACACTGCAACGAAGAGTAGCCCCCTCTCCCCGCAACTAGAGAAAGCCCGTGCACAGCAATGAAGACCCATCGCAGCCAAAAAATAAATTAAATTAAAAAAAACAAGAATTTTAAACAAGCAAGAAATACAAAGAAAAATACAAAAATGGCCTGCAACCCCAGAGATACTCATTGCTGTTAACACTTGGGCCTGTGTATTTGCAGGGTTTTGTCCAAATGTTGATATGTGGATGCTTTATATGCTTAAAAATCAACCACAAAAGATAGATTATGTATTTTTCTTTATTTTTCTTAACAGTTTTATTGAGATACAATTGACCTATAGCACTGTATAAATTTAAGGTGTACAGCATAATGATTTGACTTACATCACGAAATGATGACCAACGATAAGTTTAGTGAAACATCTATTATTATCTCATAGGTGCAAAATTAAAGAAATAGAAAAAAAATTTCTCCCTTGCGATGAGAACTCTTAGGATTTCCTCTCTGAACAACTTTCATATATAACACACAGCAGTGTTCATTATATTTATCATGTTGTACATTATATCTGTAGCATTTATTTATATCTAGAAGTTTGCACCTTTTGTCTGGTTTCATGCAATTCCCCCCTGCCCCGCCTCTATGATAGATTATTTATTCTCTTTTATCCTGTTTTCCAACCTTCTTTTTTTCATTTAGCAGTATATTGTGAACGATTTTTTTTTTGCCAGTAAATATACACCTACTTTTGTAATGACTGCTTAGTGTTGCAAATTTTATTTAGCTGGTTCTCTGTGCCTGGACACTTGGATTATTTCTGCACTTTCGCTTTGTAAGCATGCTTTGATGCCCTTCTTTGTAATTTTCCCTGTCCAATTATTTCCTCAAGATAAATTCCTGAAAGTAGAATTTCACAGGTCAGAGGCTTTGCACATTGTAAGTGCACATCTTGAGGTAGTGAAGTACTATTTTGAGGCAAGGAAGGATTTCTTAGAGAAGACACAGAAAGCACAATCCATAAGAGAAAAATGGTAAATCAAATTTAAGTACAAAAGCAAAATAAAAAATACAAATTCAGTACAAAAAAATTAATACTAACACTTATTTCCAAGCACAGATAACATCCCCCATTTACTTTATTTTTTGTCAAAGAAACTATTCCAAGTCTCATCTGCCCTCCCCGCCCCTAGTCCAATAGGATCTAGCCTATAGGTGTTTAGGGATTGAAATAGTGAGTGAGCTGAATTAAGTTATTGCTTCTTCACTATTGTTGGAACATTTTGAAATTAAAGCCAAATTAAGATTATTTATATAATTATATATATTTTAAATGCCCTTCAAGGGGCATTTATCTAGAAGACTGACTATCTAGAAGAAATTTAGCTGGAGAATGACAAACATTAGCATTGGTCTTTTTTTTTTTTTTTTTTTTTGCGTTACGCGGGCCTCTCACTGTTGTGGCCTTCCCGTTGCGGAGCACAGGCTCTGGACGCGCAGGCTCAGCGGCCATGGCTCATGGGCCCAGCCGCTCTGCGGCACGTGGGATCTTCCCGGACTGGGGCACGAACCCATGTCCCCTGCATCGGCAGGCGGACTCTCAACCACTGCGCCATCAGGGAAGCCCTAGCATTGGTCTTAAAGATGGTGTCTTTTAGGCAAAAGTGGCCTTTAGTATATAGTGAAGCTTTATTCATCCATATGTTTCGTGTAGCCTCTGTCGCTTCTGTGGCACACAGCTGTATTTACCTTCCCATTGTCATCTTTTCGGGTCTCCAGGACAGTGTTACAGAACAGCATAATTTAAAGACCTTCCCCGGACTGGGTTTGCATAGACTGTTTGATCCAGGGCACTTGCTTATTCGTGCATCAACATGCTTAGTTCATAAATTATTGCACCCACAATGGAAAACAGTATCAAAAGTTAAAAAAAGAACTGCCATAGGATTGCCATAGGATTGCCAGCAGTCCTACTTGTGGGTATGTAGCCCAAGGAAATGAAATAAGTATCTCAAAGAGGTATCTGTACTCCTGTGTTCATTGCAGCATTATTCACAATAGGCAAGATGTGAAAACAACCTACGTGTCCATCAACAAATGAATGAATAAAGAAGCAGTGGTGTGTATATGTGTGTGTGTATACATATGTATGATGTATATATACTTGTGTATATCATCATATATATGTATATATGATGCAGTATTCAGCCACAAAAAAAAGGGAATCCTGCCACTTGCAACACATAGATGGACCTTGAGGGCATTATGCTAAGTGAGATAAGTCAGATAAAGACAAATACTGTATGATATCACTTATATGTGAAATGTAAAAAAGTCAAACTCACAGAAGCAGAGAGTAGAATGGTGATTACCAGGGGCTGGGAGGTGGGGAAAAGGGGAGATACTGGTCAAAGAGCACAAACTTCAGTACTCTGAAGACAAATTAATTCTGGGGAGCTAATGTACAGCATGGTAACTATAGTTAATAATACTGTACTGTTTACTTAGAAGTTGCTAAGAGAGTAGCAACTTTTAAATGTTTTCACCACAGAAGAGAAATGGTAACTATATGACACAATGGATGCAGCTATCAAGTAATGCTATGGTGGTAATCATTTTGCAATAAGAAAGTGTATCAAATCAACACATTTTACACCTTAACCGTAACACAGTGTCATATGCCAACTGTATCTCAGTAAAGCTGGAAAGTGCTTAATTTTTGGTGGATTCTTTTATCATTGTGATAAAATATACCTAACCTACACTTTACCATTTTAATCATTTTAAGTGTATGGTTCAGTGGCATTAAGTACATTCACATTGTTATGCAACTGTCACCCCCATCCGTCTCCAGAACTTTTCATCTTGTAAAACTGAAACTGTGTCCCCATTAAACAACAACTGTCTATTCCCTCCCTCACCATCAGCCCCTGGCACCCACCACTCTACTGTCTGTCTCTATGAATCTGGCTCCTCTAGGGACCTCACATAAGTGGAATCAGAGTATTTGTCCTTTTGTAAGTGGCTGATTTCACTGAGCATCATGTCCTCAGAGTTCATCCATGTTGCTGAATTCTTAATATGTTATTGTTTACTTCTCATTTGATTGAGTTCTTAGCATTTAAATCATTTTTGAAATCATTACTTTTCAGATCCCTTCTAACATAATTTTAACTAACTTGGTCTGTTTTACTGATCTCACTGTTGCCCTTTTTTTCTGTTCCAATTTTCCCTTATATAGGAAGCAATTACTCCAGCTAATGGGAAAGAACAGACATTTGCTAAATGTGGATGAGTATCTGTTCCGATCCTGGTTCAGTTTGCTCCCTCTGAGTAACTTGGCTCATTACATGGAAGACCTCACCGACTACCTGAGTTACTCACCCCCTCGTATCCTGGACTGTCTTCTAGGGACTTGGTACCGGCTTGAAGGACTTGAGGAAATCTCCAACAGAAATGTCCAGGTTTGTTGTCTGGAATCGGCTCTTGAGTCCTTGCTTAGCAAAAGCAGATCAAAAACGAATCAGTCAGAATGTGTGATTCTCCTTTTCTGAAAACCTGACAGGGTAAAGCATTTAGAAAAAAGAAAACCAGGAGGGGTCAGTATTTCGTAGGGTAAAGGGTTGATTTACTTGAGTTATTCTGTTTCAGTAAATAGAATTCAATAAAACAGTAGCCTTTGGGTATGTGTGATTGTGCAAGGCAGGGCTAGAAGTTATTCTGAGTGTTGGTCCACTTTCTAATTGCCCTCTGTCCTTTCCCATTTTGGAGGTGGATAAAATGGTATTATTTTATTTTTAAAAAAATATTTATTTATTTTTGGCTACTTTGGGTCTTAGTTGTGGCATGCAGGCTCTTTTGTTGCTGCATGCGGGCTCTTTGTTGCAGCGCACAGACTTCTCCCTAGTTGTGGCACGTGAGCTCAGTAGTTGTGGCGTGGGCTTAGTTGCCCTGTGGCATGTGGGATCTTAGTTCCCCAATCAGGGATCGAACCTACGTCCCCTGCATTGGAAGGCGGATTCTTAACCACTGGACCACCAGGGAAGTCCCCAAAATGGTAAAATTTTAAATCCTGAGTTTTATTTGTAGAAGGTGTAAGATTAGTACTTGAGCCCCTTAAAATTTGTTTGTAGAAAGAAAATAATTAATTATTATGCTCTATTTATGTTGGATTTTTTGGGGTCTGTTTTAGCAAAGATGGTGGCATCATGATTAAATCCTCCCTTTTTTTCTTTTCTTCCCCACCCTAGAGTATTAAGAGTACTTTTAAAATGCTGTTGCACCTCCTGGATATGTATCAGGAAAAGTAAGTAGAAAAGTAAAGTGTAGTCTCTCTCTTGCACACGGTTATCCCCTCCTGATGGGTTGTATCCCATATTTGCTGTCATTAATGGAAGGTCATAAATTAATATATATCCCACTTCTTTCTTCAAGGTATTAATGTAATCATCCTACTTTTTAAAAAAGGGAAAAGCATAGAAATCAGCTGCTAAGATTTTGGTTTATTTCCATCTGGTCTTTTTTCCTGTGCATTTTTGTCATTTATTTTTAAGTGATCACCATCATATTACATATTCATGCTTGCATCCTGCATTTCATCAGCATTTAGTCTTCAAATTTTTTACAAGTCAGGGAAGTTGAAAATAAAAATCAAAGTTAGCTTTCCATAATTATCTGAAATTATTTGCTCCTGCAAATTTGTGTGACCTCCGATACCCAGAAGGCGCAGTGTACAGAATGTAGAACAATAGAAATGTACCTGTGGGAGAGAAGGTATTTTCTGAGATTCTTGGAGCACTGCCAGGATCACCTCATCTGAATTAGTAGGGTGTTCAGGATGGAGGTGGGGGTGTCAGGTCTTCATTAACATCAAGCACCTGGGGCTTCAGGGACCCCACCTAATTCTGTGTATTACAGAATCACCCCAGTAATTCCTTTCTCATGCTGCCTTCTAAACCCCACTCTGATCAACTCCCTAACTCTCAGCTCTGGTCATGTGTCAGCCAGTAAGCAAGTCCACGCAGAGCTGGAAGAGATTTCGTGCACAGGATATCCCAGGATATATTCTTCTAGCATTTCTTCCTCTTTCTCCCTCCCTGTATCTTCCTGATTTTTTAAAAAATTTATATGGTATTTGAATCTTTGGTAATATGCATCCCTAAGATTTTTTCCAAACAAAGGAATACACTTGGAAATAGTTTAACTTGCTTTTGTTAAAATAGTTCAGACCATGGAGGCAAACCAAAAGGACTTTGTTTCCTTTTTATCTTAGTCACAAGTTCAAGGTAGATGGAAATGTCCTGGATGTTAACCTCTGTGAGATCAAGTACATGCCTTCCTTGTAGGTGTTTTAAAGGGAAGGAACTCATCATGGATAAGGGGTACTGTTTTCTCATTCTTCCTAAATTACTTCATTGATTTCTTTCAACTCTTTGTGGGGTAGGATTCTTGAGGAGCCCTTGATACAGTCCTACTTGACTGTGTGCCTGAAACTTCACGAATCTACCTGCAGAATAACAAAAGAACACACGTTTTATGAGATGCCTGCCTTATCTGCTGAGATTGTTTGCAGAATTATTATACTTAAACTTCTAGTGGTAAGTGGAACACGTACACATAATGTTGTACCCAGGAGAGCTATGGAACCTGAAGCATCCTCAGTTCAAAAAGGAGATAGGCTAATTCTAGGATTGCTAGAATGACACAGAGTGGCTGATTGTGTCATCAGATATTTGTCAGTACCTACTTGATGCCAGGTTTTGTTCTGTGCATCAAGGCTATTTTGGTGAACCAGGGTCTGCGTGCTTGCCCTCCAGGGCTTGCGTTGGAGGGAAGGAGGCAGTGCAGGATCTCAAGTTTAGAGTATCAGCTGTGACTGGGTTAATTCAAGAGCTCTGCAAGTGGCCGGGACTTCAGGCAAGGACCTCCCTACCTAAATGCATGTTCAGGCCTAGTCTTTCCCACCTGAGCTTTATTCCTGTTCACTGAAACTCAAATACAGTAGCGAGGTCCACACACCTAAGTGCACACCTTAGAGCCTTTCCACACAGACTCTGTCTCCTTCATCAAGCTGTAGGGACATCCCAGAGCTCTGTCCCCCCTCGCTCCACACCTCCCAGAGGTAACAACTCTCCTGATTTCTACCACCACGGATTAGTTTTGCCCGTCTTTGAACTCTTTCCTTTTTGTGTCTGGCTTTCTTCACTTGACGTGACATCTCTGAGATCCATCCATGACGTTGCTTGTTGTCTGCAGCTTACATTTTCCCATTGTTATGTGATCTTCACCAGCTTGAGTTTGAGCTTCCACATGAAGGTGACAGATGATTTCATATTTAGATCGACCATTTATTTGTTAAGCATTTGACACATCAGAACTGGGACGTTAGTGATATAAAATAATTAAGTATATGTTTTAACTTGTTCCTTTTCGTTTTTCTTCTTTAAAATACCAAGGATACATTTAAAAATAAACATTATTGGTAAGACGATTGCTTTCTCCTGAAGTGGGTATTATTTAAACCATCATAGGCAGGTGCCAACATCTAGATAAACTGTGTTCAAGAAATTTGAAATTTGTCAGTTACTTAGGGTGTATGTTCCTGTAGAAATAACTATCTTAAATGTTGGTTGGGATCTCAGATTAGTGCAATCCACAGTCTGATCCAAATACTCTACCTGTGCCATAAAAACAGAAAGCTTTGCAGAACTGAAATTAAATAAAACCAAAGTATATGAAGAGTTTTTGAAAAGCTTTTGGTTGCATGTTGACATAAAGGGTTGATAGGATTGATAGGACATCAGATGGAGAAAAACAAGGAGCAAAGCTGAAGGTTCTAGAGTAGATTTTCAGACTCGGGTTGTTCACTTACGTCCATCATCTGTGCTGGGTGCCGGGGACACCCAGATGGAGAAGACAGGTCCCTGGCAACAGGGATGCGTAGGAGGGGGACCATCCTCTGAGCACATAATTGCAGCACAGTGGCTTAATGCTAAGCTGGAGTGTTGATTAGGTGTCCTGGGAACAAAGGGCCTTCGGAGGGGCTGACGTTCCCACAGGGCGAGAGAGCAGCCCGTGCAGTGTCAGGGAGGAGAGGAACATGCTGCTCTGGAGGACCCACAGGTAGCCTAGTGTGGCTGGAGATGGAGCTGAGATCGAGGCAATGCCAGATCACAGATGGCATGCACACCCTGCTAAAGCTTCCAGATTATTCTAGAAGCTGCTGCACCATGCGGGGATGTTCCGCATGGGTCAGCATGTCCTGCTTTCAGCTCAGAACTGTCGCTGACCCTTGCCACCCACATCCTGAGAGCTGTGCTCCCATCACACCTGTACCCCAGCCCACCCCTCCCATGCTGCCCAGAGCTCCTCGAATCTTTCAGGGAAGAACTGCCCCCACCAGGCTGGATACAGCACCCTTTATGTGCCTTGAAAATAGCTTGTGCTTTCTCATCTTGGCACGTGCCCTGGTTACTGATTGTGCTGTCAGCTCCTTGGGCAGCTGCCTCGCCACCGCGTCTTTAGCCCTTGGGCCAAGCATCTCTGGAGGGAGGGAGTGACACCAACAGATCCAGTTTTGGGGGGTCCTGACACACAATTTGAGGGGCTCAGTTGAAGCAAAAGGAAACACATACAGAACTGGGAGATGCCTCTGTCTAAGTGGGGCTGATGGCTGGGCTGTATCTGCTTTGTGGTAAAGGTGCTTCTGGTGAGAAGGAGAGGGAGGGAGGGAGGGAGGGAGGCATCCTTAGAGCCCTTGACCCCGGGGAAAAGGGGCTTTTCAGGGAGAGGGAATGAAGGGAAAACCTCAAGGAAAGAGCACCAGTGGCTGGGGATGTGGGTTTACCTCCTGGCCCGCAGACCAGACATGTCACTGAGGGGCAGGGTTTACACTAGCTCGGCTTCTCTGAGCTGCTGGAAGCTCTGAGCCCTTGGTGCCTCCTCACCCTGTCCAGAGGAAGCTTGTCGGCTCTTCCTCGGCTCGGAGCCCAGGAAGTCTGTGCATTGGCGAGGCAGAGTTGCTTCTGTTAACAGTTGCCTGGGGTCATTTGATGGGGCATCCATGCCGCTCCTTCTCCTGCCTCGTCCCCCCATGCTGCCCACCCAGAGTGAAGCTGAAACGCTCTGGGGAAATGAAAGTGCTATGAATACGCAGGCTCCGCCTGGGCCGGTGAGTCTGAGCGCAACAGGTGGCGTCGGGCGCACAGGGGGGAAGGGAGTGGCATCTGGACCTTTGGGTCCACAGCGCAGGGACGATTAAACTCTCTCTCTTGTGGTGACAGGATTCAGCAGGAGGGCAGGGAAATGAAACTGGAAAGAAGAATTCAGTAAAAACAGTCTTCCAGGGGACTCTTGCCGCTACAAGATCTTGGCTTCAGAGAATTTTTCAAAAAGGCGTGTTCCTGACTGGGTTGATGTTTTCTGTCACCTTCACTTACTGCGAGGAGATTAAGGTAAGCCCTGCTGAGTGCAGGGAACCCAGTGGGTCTTGTCTGCAGAATGGGCAGCTGCTCCCCTAACAGGACCCAAGGGCATGGGCACCCTGGTGGGTGGGCCATGGTCCCCACACTGATGGTGAGGCTGCCGAACGGTGAGGACAGACCTTGGTGGGCTGGCGGGGAGGGGCATTCGAGTCTGATCCAGTGCTGAGGTTATGAGTCAGGTTTATGATGTTGAAAGTAGAAGAATAAGATGGAAGCAAGAGCTACTTGAAAGGGAAACTGGGCAGAGTGGTGTCTGAATGTGAGGAAACTGGAAATCAGTCCCAAAAGGTTGGGAGGCAGGGAGGGCTTCCAGAAACCGAGATGTGGACAGAATCTTGTGCCACTGAGGAGGAGGAGGGAGGGCCTAAAGACTGTTGGCTCCAGGACAAAGTTCTAGAAAGTGATATAAGCAGACCAACCAAATGGCCCTCTGACGTCATCAAACCAGACTTCAATAGGCTGTTGCCTTCCAGGGATACTTTAATGGAGTCACCATAAAATCACATAGTTGAGACTGTGCATGAACAGAGACAAATGACTCTCACTCCATCTCAGACTTCTTCAGACTTATTACCTATCTACACAGAGGGGAGAAGATCATTAATCCAAATACCCAGAGCCCAGAACTCTGACCACTCACCCTCACTGGGACAGAGTCTAAGGTCAAAACAAGGAAAACATACATACATCTTGAACTTGGTTTAGAAGTTTTGTTGTTGGTAGTGGAATGGGTATAGCAAGTCTGGAGCTATGTTGTGTGTACTCTAAGGCTGAGCAGATGGACACAGGGTTGCTGCTGTTGGAAGCCCAGGTTCTTTCTTACTGAAGGAGGGATGTGTGGACCAGGGGAGAGAGGAGGAGATCTGTGGTTTGGAAGGAGCTAGAGGTATAGTGTGAACTCATGATTTAAAAAACAACAACAGGGAAAAGACCTGTACTCATAAAACTATAAGACACTGATGAAAGAAATCAAAAATGACACACACAGATGGAGAAATATACCATGTTTTTGGATTGGAAGAATCAATATTGTGAAAATGACTATACTACCCAAAGCAGTCTACAGATTCAGTGCAATCCCTATCAAATTATCAATGGCATGTTTTACAGAACTAGAACAAAGAATCTTAAAATTTGTATGGAGATACAAAAGACCCCAAATAGCCAAAGCAATCTTGAGGGAAAAAAACGGAGTTGGAGGAATCAGACTCCCTGACTTCAGACCATACTACAAAGCTACAGTAATCAAGACAGTATGGTACTGGCACAGAAACAGAAATATAGATCAGTGGAACAGGATAGAAAGCCCAGAGATAAACCCATGCAACTATGGTCAACTAATCCGTGACACAGGATGCAAGGATATACAATGGAGAAAAGACATCCTCTTCAATAAGTGGTGCTGGGAAAACTGGACAGCTACATGTAAAAGAATGAAATTAGAACACTCCCTAAAAACATACACAAAAATAAACTCAAAATGGATTCGAGAGCTAAATGTAAGACTGGACACTATAAAACTCTTAGAGGAAAACATAGGAAGAACACTCTTTGACATAAATCACAGCAATATCTTTTTTGACCCACCTCCTAGAGTAATGGAAATAAAAACAAAAATAAACAAATGGGACCTAGTGAAACTTAAAAGCTTTTGCACAGCAAAGGAAACTATAAACAAGACGAAAAGACAACCCTCAGGATGGGAGAAAATATTTGCAAACAAATCAACGGACAAAGGAATAATCTCCAAGATACATAAACAGCTCATGCAGCTCAATATTAAAAAAACAAACAACCCAATCCAAAAATGGGCAGAAGACCTAAATAGACATTTCTCCAAAGAAGACATACAGATGGCCAAGAAGCACATGAAAAGCTGCTCAACATCACTAATTATCAGAGAAATGCAAATCAAAACAATGAGTATCACCTCACACCAGTTAGAATGGGCATCATCAGAAAATCTACAAACAACAAATGCTGGAGAGGGTGTGGAGAAGAGGGAACCCTCTTGCACTGTTGGTGGGAATGTAAGTTGATAAACCACTATGGAGAACAGTATGGATGTTCCTTAAAAAACTAAAAATAGAATTACCATATGACCCAGCAATCCCACTACTGGGCATATACCCAGAGAAAACCATAATTCAAAAACACACATGCATCCCAATGTTCATTGCAGCACTAGTTACAATAGCCAGGTCATGGAAGCAACCTAAATGCCCATCGACAGACAAATGGATAAAGAAGATGTGGTACATATATACAATGGAATATTACTCTGCCATAAAAAGGAACGAAATTGGGTCGTTTGTAAAGACGTGGATGGACATAGAGACTGTCATACAGAGTGAAGTAAGTCAGAAAGAGAAAAACAAATATAGTATATTAACACATATATGTGGAATCTAGAAAAATGGTACAGATGAACCGGTTTGCAAGGCAGAAATAGACACAAATGTAGAGAACAAACGTATGGACAACAAGGGGGGAAAGCGGGGGTGGGGGTGGTGGTGTTGGGATGAATTGGGAGATTGGTATTGAGATATATACACTAATATGTATAAAATAGATAACAAATAAGAACCTGCTGTATAATAAACAAATAAATAGCAACAACAGGGGCTTCCCTGGTGGAACAGTGGTTGGGAGTCCGCCTGCCAATGCAGGGGACATGGGTTCAAGCCCTGGTCCAGGAAGATCCCACATCCGCAAAGCAGCTGAGCCCCTGCACCACAACTACTGAGCCTGCACTCTAGAGCCCGCGAGCCACACTACTGAAGCCCACGTGTCTAGAGCCCGTGCTCTGCAACAAGAGAAGTCACCGCAATGAGAAGCTGTGCACTGCAACAAAGTGTAGCTCCTGCTCACCGCAACTAGAGAAAGCCCGTGCACGGCAACAAAGACCCAATGCAGCCAAAAATAATTAATTAATTAATTAATTAAAAAATTTAAAAAATAAGAAGCAACAACAGTTCCTGACTCCGTCCACTGAAAGGGCCTAGAGATTGTGAAACAGGTCCGTGAGCACACCCAGAGCCCTAGTCTTGGCTTCTAAATGCCATTTCCCCTAAAAAACCAAACCCAAACAAAACAAAACCCCCCAAAACCTGTGCTGCTGGAAGGAACAGCAGATTCTAAAGGTGGGGCTGAAGAAGTGAAAGGCCAGCCTGAAACACCTTGTATTGCCAGAAAGTAGAAGTGCTTGAAGTCGCGTGGTGACATGTCACAAGGAGACAGGACTAGATCCAAGGTGATATCCTAGGTTAGATCCTGGATGGTAAAAGGATGTTCATGGGAAAAAAGTGGTGAAATCCAAACAAAGCCAGTGGTTTTGTTCGTGGTAATCTAGCAATGCTAATTACTTAGCTTTGACAACTGTACTATGGGTACGTAGCGTGTTAGCACTCGGGGAAATTGGGCTGAGAGTATCTGGAACTCTCCATACTATCTTTGCAGTATTTCTGTACATCTAAAATTATTACATTTTTTAAAAAAGGAGACAGAAGCTAGCTTGCAGCGGTTCCCACTAGCCAAATCTGAGACAATTTGAGTATCACAATGAGTAGTGACCAGAAGAGGATTATCATATTAGAGATTATCATATTAGGTGGAGTAAATCAGACAGAGAAAGACAAATACCATATGCTATCACTTACATGTGGGATCTAAAATACAACACAAATGAACTTATTTACTAAACAGAGACAGACTCACAGACGTAGAGAACACACTTGTGGTTACCAAAAGGGAAAGGGGGTCTGGGAGGGATAAATTAGGAGTTTGGGATTAACAGATACAAACTACTGTATATAAAATAGGTAAACAACAAGGCCCAACTGTATAGCACAAGGAACTAATTCAGTATCCTGTAGTAAACCATAATGGAAAAGAAAAAAATGTTATCATCATCATAACAGAAAGGAAAACAGAAAAGGCCGGAGAACTCTTCTAGAAAAGAGACATGGTAACTAAATGCAGTGTGTGTCCGTCAATTGGATCCATGACCCAAACAGTCAGGAAGGACACCTGTGGACAATGAGAGAAATGTGGATAGGGACCCTTCCTCAAGAAAGGTCACACCCACGTGAACTGGCCTCAGTGACACCTGTACTACCATGTGTAGCAGAAGGGACACGCTGTTGGGGATGCCTGCCCAGGACTTAGGGGCCAAGGGGCATGACGTCTGCAACTTCCTTCCAATGGTTCAGCAGAGAAAATGCCTATTTCTAGAGAGACTAAAGGGAGCACAAAAGAGAAAGAGATAAAGCAGTCGCTTTATTTTTTTTTCTTTGTTTTGTACATTATATGATTTTTTTGACAAATGTGCAATAACCTGTATCCACCATTACAGAACCATACACAGGAGTTTCTTTGCCTTTAAAATTCCGTGCTTCATATATACAATGGAATATTACTCAGCCATAAAAAGAAATGAAATTGAGCTATTTGTAATGAGGTGGATGGACCTAGAGTCTGTCATACAGAGTGAAGTAAGTCAGAAAGAGAAAGACAAATACTGTATGCTGACACATATATATGGAATTTAAGAAAAAAAAATGTCATGAAGAACATAGGGGTAAGACAGGAATAAAGACACAGACCTACTAGAGCATGGACTTGAGGATATGGGGAGGGGGAAGGGTAAGCTGTGACAAAGTGAAAGAGCGGCATGGACATATATACACTACCAAACATAAGGTAGATAGCTAGTGGGAAGCAGCCGCATAGCACAGGGAGATCAGCTCGGTTCTTTGTGACCGCCTGGAGGGGTGGGATAGGGAGGGTGGGAGGGAGACGCAAAAGGGAGGGGATATGGGAACATATGTATATGTATAACTGATTAAATTTGTAAAATAAAAAAAATAATAAAAATTAAAAAAAAAGTAATGGCTGAAACCATCCCAAATTTGGCAGGAAAAAAAAGCATAAACCTACAGATTCAAGAAGCTGAGCAACCCCAAATGGATAAGCCCAAAGAACTACATGCTAAGACACATCTTAGTCAAACTTCTAAAAACTAAAGATAAATTAAAAACTTTGAAAGCAGCCATTGAAAAATGGACACCTTACCTATAGGGAAAAAATAATTAGAATGACGACAGAACTCTTAAAAAAAAAAAAAAAAATTCCGTGCTTCACCCATCCTTTTCTCCCTCCCCACAACCTCTGGCAACCACTGATCTTTTGACTGTCTCCACACTTTGGCCTTTTCCTAAAGTTCATATAGCTGCAATCATATAATATGCATGTAGCCTTTGCAGATTGGCTTTTTTTCACTTAGCAATATGCATTTAAGCTTCTTCCATGTCTTTTCATGGCTTCATAGCCTTTTCTCTTTATTGCTCAATGCTATTCCTTTGTACCGATATACCATAGTTTGTTTATCCATTCCCCTATTGAAAAACATTTGGTTGATTTCAAGTTTTGGCAATTATGGAAGAAACTGTTATAAATATCCATGTGCAGGTTTTATGCGGACATAACTTTTCAGTTCCTATGGGTAAATTCCAAAGAGCATGATTACTAGATCACTGTATGGTAAAAGTATGTTTAGTTTTGTAAGAAACTGCCAAGTATCCTGCTAGCAGCAAATGAGAATTTCAGTTGTTCTGCATTGTCAACAACTTTGGTATTTCAGTATTTGGATTTTAGCCATTTGAATAAGTGTGTAGTGGTATCTCATTATTGTTCTAATTTAAAATTCCCTGATGACATGGACTGTGTAGCATCTTTTCATATGCATATTTGCCGTGTGTCTATTTTCTTTGTTTAATCATAGTTGTTTTGTTTTTTAACCAAAGCCTACTAACTCTTGTCCTCCTTGTCCATTTATATTGTCTTTTTTCTTTCTTTCTTTTACTTTTTTTGAGCTTTTGATCATTTAGTCTTTTTCCTGGTATGTCCAATTATTTTGTATATTAAAATTGGGCTTAACTTATTTTAGGAAACTATAAAGATACCTCCACATTCTGGATGTTGTTATTGTTCTCTTGAAAAGATTTCCTTTTGCCCATGGCACACAGTTACTATAGGGACTGGAAACCTTAGTCCATTCTCAGTTTGAGCTCATTCAAAGCTGTTTTTCAGTCTGTGTGAAGGGTGCTCTATTTCTGTCTTGTCCTTCCTCTAAGTCAGAAAGAGAAAGACAAATACCGTATGCTAACACATATATACGGAATTAAAAAAAAAAAAATGTCATGAAGAACCTAGGGGTAAAACGGGAATAAAGACACAGACCTACTTGAGAATGGACTTGAGGATGTGGGGAGGGGGAAGGGTAAGCTGTGACAAAGCGAAAGAGAGGCATGGACATATATACACTACCAAACGTAAGGTAGATAGATAGTGGGAAGCAGCCGCAGAGCACAGGGAGATCAGCTCGGTGCTTTGTGACCGCCTGGAGGGGTGGGATGGGGAGGGTGGGAGGGAGGGAGATGCATGAGGGAAGGGATGTGGGAACAGATGTATATGTATGACTGATTCACTTTGTTATTAAGCAGAAACTAATAAAAAAAAATCTCAAAAAAAAAAGATCAGGGGAAGTCTAAAGAAATTTTAGAAAACTTGGATAAAGTAAGAAAACATCTGTTCACCAGCATCCGAATGTTTGAGAGACACCAAGACATGTGGGCCAAGTTCTGGAGAGAAGGGAAACACAGATGCAAGCTTGACATTTGGTGCAGCTTTTCTCCTTGGGGCATTTGCTGATTCAACTCATACAGCCTAGGAGCTGAAAAGCCAAGGAGTTCAAAAGACTGTAACCACAGAAGCCAAGCGGCAAGAGCTCAAGCTAAAAGCAACAACTAATGGAATGACAAGCTACACATATCCTTAGTTTCACGGGGCTGGGGGAACCATTACATTTAAAGCCTAACAAATACAAGGGTAGTTGGGAATAGGGAGAATACAAACTTTCACATGGTAATCCCAAAAGCAGTCCTTTAAACGCTGGGGAGTCTACCTGAAGGTATATGAGTGTCCTTGTGCTGTCATTAAGTTTGAAATTTTTTGAAATAAAACAATGGAGGGAAATCCTTTCAGGTTAAAACCCAGTTACACAGTGGAAGAGACTGTAGAGATGACCTGTCCCAGTCAGGACCCTTCGTTTTATAAGGCTAAGGTGGGTTGCCCTGACACACCAGTGACACAGCAGACCATTGACAAAGATGAGTCAGAACCCAGGTGTCTTTGAAGCACTGTGCGTAATCATCTTCCTTCATAGAATTCCACTGTGGCATCTAGGTGTCTTAGTGGCTATCCCTTACATGTGGGTTTTGCAGATCTGGAGCCGACTGGTGGAAATAAACTTCCCTGCAGAGCATGGCTGGAAGGAATCCTTGCTGGGGGACATGGAAGGGAGGCTCAAACAGGTACTGAAAGTCGGGGGATGTTCTTTTTGGAAGTCGGTAAAACCAGACTGTGAGAAGCAACCAAGACACGTGATGACTGCATTTGAGTGGACAGGGCATGGGGTTCATATGACTCTGTGTTTCTGATTCAGCCTTAATAGTTTGACCGCAGATGGTATTCCAGAGAAGAATAAGGGCACAAGGTCTGGGCACCAGGGGAACCCTCAGCATGCATGGGGTTCTAATAGGCACTAACCCTATATGCTGTGGCTCTAAGTGGCCTGTTGGTGACAAGAGCCTTATTAAACCCAGTGACAAGTGGGGACAACACAAAAGTGCTCCCCATTTTTAATTAAGGCCTGTGACCCTAGAAAATTCAGGTTTTGAAAAACGTGATATGAGGGTTTTCTACGTAACTGTTAAATGGATCTTTTTAGGAAAAGAGAAGCAAAGAAGAAACCTTTTTAAATTAATTAATTAATTAATTAAAAAATTTGTATTTTTGTTATACATTTATTTTATTTATTTTTGGCTGCGTTGGGTCTTCATTGCTGCGCGGGCCTTCTCTAGTTGCGGCGAGTGGGGGCTACTCTTCGTTGCGATGTGCGAGCTTCTTATTGCGGTGGCTTCTCGTTGCGGAGCACAAGCTCTAGGCGCGCGGGCTTCAGTAGTTGTGGCACGCAGGCTCACTAGATGTGGCTTGCAAGATCTAGAGCGCAGGCTCAGTAGTTGCAACGGGCTCAGTTGCTCTGCGGCACGTGGGAATCTTCCTGGACCAGAGCTTGAACCCATGTCCCCCGTACTGGCAGGCGGATTGCCAGCCACTGCGCCACCAGGGAAGCCCTCTTTTTTTTTTTTTTTTTTTTTTTTTTAATTTACCTGCTTTTGCAAGCTGCTGTGCCGGATGCTTTTTCTGGAAAGTGGGAATTTTAGCCTTCTTGGTCTTGTTTGAATTTTTGCCTTGTTGGTCTAATGGTTAGAGGCAGGGAGGACATGCTTAGCGTGGGATGGGAAGAAGGTCAAAATAATGGGCAGCTGATACAGTAGTAGGAAAGTGAAAATTACTAGGGTGTTTTCATTCCATAGTGTCTGAGAGTGCAGCACCCCAAATCTCTCACATCCTCATCTTCCCGTCTTTCAGGAGAAGCCTCTCTCCCAGATCTCTGCCTTCTGTAGCACTAACTGGGATGCTGCAGGCGCAGAAGACAGTGTGTCGAAATGCTTTGAGATGTGTGCCATTGAAGCCGTGGGCTCGGTCTGCCAGGTGAACAACCTTTCCCACTCAGGAATTGCGTTTGGGTTCACACCTGCCTTCTGTCGTCATCAACTAAAGGCTATTAAGCGCCGCTGGTTCTGAGACCCTGCACCAATGCAAAGAATGGGCTCTGGGCACCCCCCTCCCCGGCCTGAAATCCAGTACCCTGTACCCACTCCTTGAAATGCCACTCAACTTCCTGCTACTGCATGGTATCATAGCAGTTCACAGGTGACCTCCAGAAATCTCACAGGCTGCTCCTAAATGCCCCATTATTATCATTGCCACCTACCCAGCCTTTGTTTTATTGCTTGCTAATAACACTTGCTTAGCATGCAGTAGAAGACCCCAAAGGTTAGCAAAGCATTATGGAAGGAAAATGTATGAAGTTGAAAAGATTTTATCAAGTCACTTAGAAAGAGAATTAAAATTTATGTGTTGTTTGTAGGCAGCTTTAAAAGAATTACAGTTAGGAATACAAAGGATACCAGTATTAATGGTTTACTTGTATTATGTTTGATGTTTTTCATAATGTGAAAGTCCCAGGAAAAATGTAGAAACTGGCATTGAGCCAGAGGAAAGGGGGTGACTTGTGGGTTGTGTCTGTATCTGTCTGTCGGTACCTGTTTCCTCATCCCCAGTGTTCATCACTTACGGAGACAGTGCACAGGAAAATGGACATGCCCTAAGAAAAGTTAAGCATTTTATTTACAATTGTTTTTTTTGAGGCTTTGTAAAACTAGTTATGAGGGATTTCTGAAATGCTATTGGGTGGGTAATTTGCTTCTGTTATTCAAAAACAAGCCAAACAAAAAAACCTTCTAAATATCCCTCTCTTTATTCATTTTCTTGTAGTCTCAGACCAGTATCCTTGAGAAAATCTCTTATAAAGACTTGAGGAAATGTGGTACCCTTGTGTCTGCTGTGATCACTAAGTCCTGGCCGAGAAGTAGAGGGGAATTTGTAGATGACTTAGGTGAGGTTTTGAATCACCTGCTCACTTGGCCAGAAATCAATCATCTCTTCAAGTTGTATGGTATGTTCACAGGGGGCGCTGGGAACATGTGCTCTGTCCAGTGGTGCCTCCTGACCCAAGGGTAGGGCAGAGTATTTGACCTGTGGGTCAGTTCGAATGGGTTGATGTTTGCCAAAAGAAGCAGCTTGGATGGAAGGACCCAGGAAGGTTCATAGTATCTTGTATTGTAATTGAGAACTAACACTGAAAGCCACCATTCATAGAATACCTGCTGAACACCAGCTACCATGCTGATGTCTTATACTTGAAGTGGTCCTGAGGGTCCTCAGACAAAGAAACTGAGGTGGAGAATGTAATAGGACTTACCCAAGGTCTTGCCAAGAATAAGTATTAAGAACTGAAATCAAAACCCAAGTGTGTCTGAGTCTAAAACCCTCTCTTTGTTATTCTGAGATCCATATAAATGTCCGATCCAATACTGGTGACCTTAGCAAAAACTAAGTACTGCCTGATTTTTCCACCCGTACATTCCATGACGCAAACGTCTGTGACCAAAGAGGGGGAGATGTGTATTTCCCTAAAAACATTATATTCAGGTTTATGTGTGAGTCGTTAGATTCAGATCTAGTGGAAAAGCACCCCAGTTAGATTATTTTGCGTCTCAGTTTTATCAAATTACTGGGACAGCCTTAAAACAAAAAGCTAAGTTTCTTCAATGGCAGGGTTGTTGTAGCGATAAAATAAGAAGATTGATGTGGAATTCCTATGTAATGATTAAAAACTACTCATTTGAAAATATTACATTTGTGTCTTCTAAATTAATAGACCTTATATTTTAGAGCAGTTTTAAGTTGGTAGAAAAATTGAGCAGAAAGTACAGAGATTTCCCATATTTAGCCCCTCCACACACCCAATTTCCTCTATTATTAATGTCTTGCTTCAGTGTGGTACGATTGTTATAACTGATGAGCCAGTATTGATATGTTATTAATAACTAAAGACCAATGTTTACATTGGGTTTACTCTGGTACTTTCTGTGGGTTTTGACAAATGTTTAATGATGTGCATCCACTATTACCGTATCATACCGAATAGTTTCACTGCCCTAAAACCTTGTGTTCCACCTGTGCATCCCTCCCCTCTCCCCTCTTCTACAGTTGTTCCTTTTGCAGAAAGTGATATGGTTGGAATCACACACTCTGTAACCTTTTCAGATTGGCTTCTTCGCTTAGCAACATGCATTGAAGGTTCCTTTTCATACCTCACTTCTTTTTACCACTGAATAATGTTCCATTATGTGAATGGACCACAGTTTGTCCATTCACCTACTGAAGAACATCTTGGTTACTTGCAAGATTTTGCAGTTGTGAATAAAGCTGCTTTATTTGCTTTTAATGGCATGACCCAACTGTATGACCCTAGTATGACTGGGAGAGAAACCTTCTGGTGGTTGAGTATGTTTGAAAATTTTGCCCTCTAAATTGATCCTAAAATTCACATTCAAAATTTTGCAAGATAGCCAAGATGTGTAGAGTATAGCCATTACGCTGATGTTTATCTTGTTTCCATGTGCTGTGAAGATGCCTCCTTAAGACCACGTAGATAACCCTCACGGGGTGTCAGTGCATCCCTAGTGCAGTTTATTCTTCTCTAAGGGTTCTCAAGGTGGGAGATTTTAAAGGTGGTGATGTCTAGTTTAAGAAAGATATTCAGTATACTGAAGAGTGCACAGGTTTAAAATAACTGAGAAACGTGGTTCTCCTGGCTGACTTTGGTCACTTGAGGAATCGTCTTCATGAAGAAGGAAGTCCTTTGGGAGATGAATTTGGGTGAGATGTAAACCTCCTGGGCAAAGCAGAATCGAGGGATGTGTGAGAAGCACATCTGGAAACACGGAATGACTCTGCTTTTTTGTATGGAAGTTGGGTCAGAGCAATGAGGAAGTTACTGGGAATTCAATAACATGGGAGGGAAGTGGGGTGCCCACCGTTTTAACTCTGTTCTTAACTTGATCAGGAGTCAATGAGAAAATATTAGAAAATATTACCGATGAAGGCAAGAAGTTGATGGCCACTGCTGACTCTGTCTTCAGAAAAGTTACTAATGATCTCGTCAATGGAGCGATTTTAGTTGGACAACTGGAGCTGATCATAAAACACACGAATCAGTTCCTTAACATCTGGCAGTTAAGTAAGTTGAGATGTGGACTTCAGGCTCATGAGGGGTTAGACGATAAGAAGCGCCTGTGTTTGCCTGTGTGTCTTGTAGAGGGCTCATCTCTCCAGGAAGTTGACAGGCGATGGCTTCTAATCCTTAGGAAAATAATGGGAAAGTGATAAAATGCTGACCGTGTCAGAGCACTGGCTGTTTTTATTCCATGCTGCTGACACGGGGACGTCTTGGAGTGGCCCTGCATGCACCCTGCGTCACCCTCCACATAGCTCAGCACGTGGGGCGTGTTCATGTGGGTGGAAGAAATGTCTTGCCACAAGCGAATGTTTGTGTGTTCTATTGGTTTCCTTTTCTTTTTTTTCAGAGAATACAAGTCTTCCAGCCCAGGAGAAAAAGCACGCTATGAAGGAAGTGCTGAGTCTCAGAAAGAATGAACTAGTCATTCTAAAGAATGAGAAAAGATACGTTGACTCTCTTCTGAAGTTGTATGGCAGGGTAAAAGACCTGATTAAAGGTGATATTCTTAAGCATTAAAATAAACAAAATTGAGGGGTCCGCAGGGGAGAAGGGTCAAAAGAGAATATGATAAAACTGTATCACAGTAGCAGTCTTTTATCTTGGAGGGGAGGCTTTTTTAAGTGTGTTAATTTTTAACAAAGTTAAAAAATTTTTGGTGATTACTGCCATATCTCTAAATAGCATGCTTAAATAGCTCCTTGATTTTTCAGGTTTAAGCATTATCCATTGTGGAAAATTAGGATTAAATCTCTTTGTTTTTCCAATTTCTGCCTTACACACATAACCTTTCCAACCTCCCTTTCCTCCAATTTTATCATATTTTTAACTAGATCAGTCCTCAGGGTTTAAATAGTCACGACTGTGTAAATGCACTGTTGATACTCGAGCCATGAAACATACCATGATTCTCTTCCATTTCTTGTGCAAACTGTTTTCTCTAAATTTAAAATTCTTGTCCTATGCTTTGTTTTCAATGTATTTGTTTTTAAATTCAATCCCAGACTCTTTACCAACCATTTGAATTTCCTCACAAGGCAATCAGTTTGATTTTTCAGAAGGACTCTCCCCAGACTGGAGGGATGCAGTCCTAGGGGTGTCCTGCTTCTGTCCTCGGCTGGATCTGTGTCCTGGGTCCCATGGCTCCCTGCTTTCACTCCTGTGTTATAGTGAAACACACCCTCTGGTCCCTCCTGAGAAGGGGGCACAGGACTCCTTGCCTGTCTGAAAACGTCTGCCCGTACATGAGATCTGTTGTTTGGTGCAGAGGTACAGACTGGAAACGTTTTCCTTCAGGATTTGGCATCTGTGGCTCCGTGGTCTCTGCAGGGTCGCTGTTGAGAGTCAGATGTGATTCTTACCCTTTGTGGATGACATATTTTCTCTCTCAGGAAGCTCTTGAGATCTCTTTGTCTCCCTTATTCTGAAATTTCCTAATGATGTGCCTTGGAATGGGTCTGTTTCCCATCTGTTGTACTGGGCATAATTAAGTGGGTCTTTCTAATCTGGAAATCCAAGTCCTTGAGTTCTGGGGAAACTTCTTGTGTTAGTTGAGTGATTACTTTTTCTCTTGCTGGAATTCACAGTTGGATATGTGACCTCCTGGAATGGTCATCTAACTTCCATACATTTTCTCTCCTATTTTCCATCTCTTTGTGTTTTGTTCTGCTTTCTGAGCAGTTTCCTTAATTTGACCTTCTAACGTTTCCAGTAAATTTTTAAATTTCTCTTCTTACGTATTTAATTTATAAGAACGCTTTTTTTCCCCTGAGTGATCCTTTTTCTCTGCTATCCTGTTCTTGTTCATGGTTGCAGTATCATATCTTTCTGAGATTATTGATATTTTTGATTTAGAGGTTTTCTTTTTCTTTATCTTGAATTGTTTCCTATTTCCTCCAAGTTGCTTTTATCTCTTGGTATGTTTTAATATCTATTTTTCATGTTAAAGACTTTCCCCATCTGTCTAGAAATTCTTGTTTATCTGTTTATATTAAGAGAGGTGCCTAACACGCTAATGGAGGATTCTGAGGGTGGTGTGGCTAGGCTTTGAAATAGCCTGTATCTTTAGCTCCTCTCTCTTGGGCTGCTTAGATTGCCAGTCTCTTGCCTGGAAGGTATAGGCCCCACTGCCAGGTTTCTGGGAGTCAAGAGAGAAATGAGGTCTGGAGGGTTCTCAGCATCCAATATGCTTATCTAGTCTTACTGCCTTCCTTCTTCCTGTATCCTCTGTTCTCCTTTCTTCTTAAATTTAATGGTACATACCGTTTGTTAGCTTCCTGACAAAGCATACGTGCCTGGAAATGCCTTTATTCTGCCATATACCTGAGACCCCCAATGCAGAGAGCCCTTGGTGTTATCCTCTCTAAAATATAAACCACCCATTGCTTGCCAGGGTGGAGGAGGTGCCATCAACCTGCCGTATGGAATGGGTGGGGATGAAAATGAGGCTATTGGATGACTTCTTAAGCAGACTTTCAGCCCAGTCCTCCTTATTTTATCACCACCTCCCAAATTCCAGTTACCTGTGCAGCCAGTGTCTGTGCATTGGGGGAAGTCTGTGACACCAGACACCTGGCAGACTCAGGTTTCCCCACCATGGGCTAGGACCCCATGTTCTGAGGCTTAAGACGTCATTTACCCCCTAGCACATCTGCTTGTCAAGTTCCAAAATTTTGTTGCTGTGATCTCCTTTTCTATCCTTCCCAGCCCTGTTGCTTTATGGTTTTTGAAAAACAATCTCTTTTCTGTCATTGGAACAGAATATGGGGAGGGAGTGGAAGCATGTGCAGATGCCAGACTGTCATCTTCTCCCAGAAGTTGCAAAGCTTTCTTTGTCATGAAAATTGACAAACAGGGTGAGGGTGGAGACTTAGGGATTCTTGTTGAGAACAATGCCAGCAAGTGTGTTCACTTGCATTTCCTTAAGAGCAGTGAGGGAAGTAAAAACTGGGAAAGTAAAATGAAATGATATCATGACTAGAGGTTTCACTTCTGACATTCTCTTATGGTTTCAAAAGTGGATTTTGGAGAGATTGCTGAAAGACATTTGGAAGACCTCAGCGGGAAAAGATTAAACCAAGCCGTGATGGTGAGCTTGTCAGCCACCTCCCTCGACTCAACGTGGACAACACATTACAACCTGAGCCCTGAAGTCCAAGAAATGGCCAGAAATGCAGACTTACTAAAGGACAGCCACATCTTCCAGATCTTCTGGACAGAAGCCGCCCAGGAGCTGAGTGAGCCAGAGGAGGAGTTGGAAAGGAAAATATTTCACCCTGAAGAGATGTATCAATGTTTATATGGTCCTTGTTTCAAAAGGTTTACGAAACTGTATCAGGATCTGAAGTCAGGGGAAGTCACCTTTGGGGAAATCGATGACATCTTCAAAGACTTTGTGAATAAATACAGCGACCTAACTAAAGACCTCCAGACCATGTGTGCTCTGTACCCCAGTGACCAAAAAGATTGGATCAAGGAGCGAGTCCGGCAGATCGAGGAATACCATCACCTGCATCAGGCTGTCGACTCAGCCAAGGTCATCTTGAAGGTCAAAGAGAATTTGGCCCTGACCGGCGACTTTGGTGTTCTCCACACCTTACTAAGCTTTGTAAGTTATTTACTGGGGACTACTGGGGGTGGGGGTGGTGGGGATGCCGCTCTTGAGCTCTTAAAAACTGGGCAAGGTGATTTCGCAGCTTCCTTCAATGTTATTTGTATTTTATTCAATGCCTGAATATGCCAAGGGCTTCGTTCTTACCTTTGTTTACCAGTAGTGCGACTGTTTTGGCTAGTGAGGGTTTCCTTGGATCGGCAGGAGGATCGTGAATTTAGGAAAAGGCAATGATCCTCTTTTAGTCATCAGATATTTGTAAAGAGTCACCTGAGCTCTTTAGGTTCTAGAAGACAAAAAGCCATTTGTTTTGTCAGCTCTCCACATCTGGTGCTTGGTAAGTTATCTGTTAACAGTTAAGAAGTGAGTCTTTTGCTTTCTGATTTTTTAGGTGAGCATTTATAAGGTATATGGTGACCTATATTATTGTATAGACAGGTATGATGAGGACTAAAATTTAGCACAAAATTTGGAATTTGGCACATGTAAGCTTGAAGCCCAGCAGCGTGTTTTTGAGTAGGTCACTGTCCTGGTCCTTCTTTTCTTTACCTAGAAAGTAGACAAAATTACAAGGTGCACCTGGCAGGGTTCTTGTGTAGGTTTGCTTAGCAGAACGCCAGGTGCGGAGGAACTGTAGTTACTATGGATCGAGGGGGGACAGCAAGAGCGGCTACAGTGTCCAATCTGGGATAAGAGCTTCATGCACCTGCCAATCCTGGAAGTTTGGTGGGAAAGACTGTTGGGGTGGTCAACATTGTTGTTTTGGGGGGTCCAGGAGCCAGTTCCAGCGCACATACAACCTTCTCTTGCAGACTCTCTTTGACAACTTGCTTTGATGACTTTCTTAGACTGTCTTGGACAACTTTCGCCACGAAAAACTGGACCGGATCAACCAGCAGCTTATCCGTGCCAAAAAGCTGCTGCAGGACGTCAATGAGACCCGGTGTCAGTGTCTGAAGGAGCTGTCCCTGAGGAAGGAGTTCATCAGCTGGGTCCGGGAGGCTCTCGGAGGTACAGTCCATCACTGTGGTGGCCGGAAGCCTGGAGCATATTTAGATGGTTCATAGGGTGGTCTTCCTAAACGTATGGACAGCCCCTCCCCTTGATCATGTTCTGAGTAAAGGACCATGAGATGCCATCTGCATTTTTTAAATTAAAACGTTTTAATTGAAATGTATTTGCCACGCAGCATTGTGTAAAGTTAGGGTGTATGGCACATTGATTTGATACATTTATATCTTGTAATATGGTAGCCACTGTAACAATAATTAGCCCCACTATCACGTCCTATAATTCTCCTTTCATCTTAGTGACTGTAATAATTAAGTCTAGTCTCTTAGCAAGTTTTCATCTGTATTCTTTGGTAAATGTGCAGGGTGTGCCTCGTTGATTGTAGGTAGCATTTATATCAGGACAGTATAGCTCATTTTCTGGTGTAAAAACTATTTCCTTGGCTACTTTTTTTCCCTCTCACTCTGGATGCTTGTTGTGAACAGCAAGGGATCATTTTCTTTAAAATTGTGTCCCTTTAGCTTTTTCCTCTGGTTGATTTTTACTGGAAGCCAAGGCGAGCTTGTCTTGGCTTAATCACATCTACCTGTCGTTGTGCAAGGGCTTGGCAGTCTTTTTAACTCTGTGGCTTTGGCGACTTTGGCAAAATTAATTCATGGAGGGGAGATGGAGCCAGGGAAGAGGGAAGGTGGACAGTCCTGGTGTGCAGGGACAGGGGAGGGGCTGCCTGCTCATCTCATCACAGACTCGTTGCTATCAGCTATGGGCTCCTCGGGCCACAGTGATGCACAGATTTCGATTAGTGAGCAGCCATTTTTTATAGATAACTGTCAACATGTTACTGTTTTTTTCATAACAGAATGGCAATATTGTGTGATTACATGAACTAAGATACACAAAAGCCCCATGCAATGCCTGGACATTGATGCTGTTCAGTAAGGTCAGGTATTGGTCAGCAGTATCAACATGAATGGCAAAAAAAAAAAAAAAGCCCCAGGTTCTTATCGAAAGCAAAAAATGGATAAAAACCCTAAAAATCCACTGAATATCCATTTATAGCTTCAGTAAGGACCATTGTCCCGGATTTGAGGCTCATGTCATCACGGGGTAGCCCTGCACTCACCTGCCTCTCCCTCCCCAGGCCTCACTGAGCTGAAGGTGTTCGTGGACTTGGCCTCCATCTCTGCGGGGGAGAACGACATCGACGTGGATCGGGTGGCTTGCTTCCACGATGCTGTGCAGGGCTTTGCACCCCTGCTGTATGATCTGGACATGAGTGCGGGTTTCGATGAATTCATGCAACACCTGAAAGAGCTGTGGAAGGCTCTGGATAATGACCACCACCTGCCCCAAAAACTGGTGAGTCTTATTTCTGGCTCCAAAATAGATTGAGTTTAATAAAGCATCACTTAGAAACACTAGGGGCATGACTGCAAACTATTGCACTCTCACATGGCAGGTTTTTAATGCAGTCATTTAAAAAGATGTTTAAAAACAGTTTCTTCCTATATGGAAATGCTTTCTCTGTCTTATTATGTTAGAAAATTGGATACAAAACTACATGTAAATTAGAGTGATTTCTACTATGCGAAAAGAATGGGAAAAAAAGACTGAAAGGAAATATGTTAAAATGTTACCAGTGGTTTTCTCTTAATGGTGGTAATTGTTACTTAATTCTCTATACTTTTTGGTATTTTCCATACTTTCCGCAATTGGTACAGATTCATTTTTAATCAGAAAAGATAAACATTTCACTGTAAGTAAACCACCTGCACAGGGCCCAAGCAGGCCCATGGGATTGGATTGGCCAAAAAGTTCGTTCAGGTTTTCTGTAAGATGTTCGGAAAAACCCGAACGAACTGTTTGGCCAACCCAGTACATAGCTTGTGTAACAGGATGGCTGGAGCGCCACGAGGAATGGGGGAGGAAAAGAGGAATGGAAGGAGCAGCGGAGCTCACAGCCTTGTTATAGCCAGCATTATCCCCAGCTGGGGGCCCGGCAGAACACCGTCTTCTCACAGAGAGCTGCATTCATGCCTGTCCCTCCCCATCCATGTATCCAGGGCACCGGGTGAGAACACAGGGGAGTAGTCCATTGCAGCAACACCTCCTGACAAGTGTCCCAAGAGGGAGAGCCAAAGCCCATGACAGTGGCGGGCAGCGGATGAGGGAGGCCTCCCCTGTGGGTGATGGCACGCTGAGCCAGAGAAGGGGAGGAGGAGTTTGCCCCTGGAAGGCAGAGGTGGAGAGAGCGGCAGGAAGAAGATCACTTGTAAGCTGCGGCCCATTTTCTCTCCTTCTGTCCCAACAGTGTGACTCTGCCCGGAACCTGGAGTGGCTGAAGACAGTGAAGGAGAGTCACGGGTCTGTGGAGCTCTCATCCCTGTCCCTGGCGACAGCAATCAACAGCAGAGGCATCTATGTGATCAACGCTCTCACGGATGGCCAAAAGGTGAGCATCACATCCCAGGCACAGCTGCAGGTGGCTCTTACAGGTTGCTGTCCTCAGGGGCGGGGGTGGGGGGGTCTCTGCCTCTCAAAAATGACCTCTGATTGTATACTGTTCCACAGATTTCCCCAGACACAGTTCTACACTTACTCCTTCCTGAGGGCCACGGAGGCCATGAGGAGGTGCGAGACTACTCTTTAGAAGAGCTGAAGGAGCTCTTGAACAAATTGATGCTGATGTCTGGCAAGAAAGATCACAACAATGTTGAAGTCGTAGAGGTATTTTCTGAGGTAAGGATTTGTATCTATGTTGGAGCAGGTATCCTATTCCCATCTGTTTGGGCTGAGGACTCTCACCGCTGAGGTGCCTGGGAAAGTCAGAAGAGTTTGAGTTTGTATTTATTTGTTTATTTTTAAAATTTATTTATTTTATTCATTTATTTTTGGCTGTGTTGGGTCTTTGTTGCTGCGCGCAGGCTTTCTCTAGTTGCGGTGAGCAGGGGCTACTCTTCATTGAGGTGTGCGGGCTTCTCATTGCGGTGGCTTCTCTTGTTACAGAGCACGGGGCTCTAGGCGCACGGGCTTCAGTAGTTGTGGCTCACAGGCTCTAGAGCGCAGGCTCAGTAGTTGTGGTGCACGGGCTTAGTTGCTCCGCAGCATGTGGGATCTTGCCGGACCAGGACTCGAACCCATGCCCCCTGCACTGGCAGGCGGATTCTTAACCACTGCACCACCAGGGAAGCCCTGAGTTTGTATTTAATTCATAGGAATCACTCTGCTCTTAAACCCATGAAGAGTGGAGCCAGTGGGTCTGCAGAATGCATGGATTCGGAATTCATGACCCAAAGAGATGTCGATTTACTCTGTAAATCAGCAAGCATCCCCAAATACTTAAAGATGTAAATGGACATCCTTCATCAAAATCCGAAGTAATCATGATGATAAAGGCATATCGGTTTATGTAATGGTCTCTCCTTTTGATTATGAGTTTTTTCCTTAAAGTTCATTTGTATTTTATAAATGGTTTCCTTTATCTTTACAACGTATTGCTTCCTAAAGAAGAGACTATGGAAGTGAGGAAGGAAGGCCTTCTGTGATCAATCTCATGCTCGATATCACACAGTGAACCATGGAGAAACACGAACCCCAGCCCTTCAAATTATCAATCTGTTTGTGTTATTCTAGACTGATGTGTCCTTCTCTCTGTGGTCAGCTCTGTGACGTCTGCCTCCTGCTTCCATTTGCAACAGGTGTTTTGCAACGTGCAGAGGCTTGTCCAGTCCTTTATAAACCTGTACTCTGCCGGAAATATGCTGTTCAGGGCCTGGACGGCCGAGGTGTACTGCTCCCCCCGGAAGGGTGCCTCCATCCGGATGGACTTCGGTCCGGGGCTCGTGAGCCAGCTCGTGGAGAGCGGGCCAGTCGCTGAGCTGCTCGAGACCCTCTGCCGGCAGATGGAGGACTTCCTGGACCAGTGGGAGAGATTCGTGGCAGAGAAGCGAGCTGAGCACTTTTACCTCAACTACTATACTGCCGAGCAGCTGGTTTGCCTGGGCTTGGAGCTCGGGAAGCAGGTGCCCAGCAGTGCTGCCCTCACCATGCTCTCCTTCATCAAAGGCAACTGCACCCCAAGGGACGTCTCGGAAGCCTGCCAGGGGCCCGATGGCAGGGCCACCACACACCAGGAGAGTACAGTGGTTGAAGAATTGCCACTGTTGCTCTTCTCTGAGCCCAGACTGGTGGACAAGCTGAGGGTCATCATGAAGCAGTCGATGACGTGCATGAGTGTCTTCCTGCCTCACTGCCTGGACCTGGAGGCCCTTGGCCACTGTCTGGCTCGCCTGGCGAGGATGGCTGGGCCCCCCGTGCAGCGGGAGCTCCCCAGAGGCCTGCAGGACGGCCAGCCGAATCTCATCGTCTGTGGCCACTCTGAGGTGCTGCCAGCCGCCCTGGCCATCTACATGCATTCCCCGAACCAGCCCCTGCCCACCTACGACGAGGTGCTGCTCTGCACCCCAGAGACCACGTTCGAGGAGGTGGCGCTGCTCCTGCGTCGCTGCCTGACCCCAGGCTCCCAGGGACTCAGAGTCTACAGCCTGTTGTACGCAGACCAGCTGAGCTACGAGGTGGCCTGCCGGGCGGAGGAGCTCTTCCTGAGCCTGTGCACGCAGCGCCACCAGGAGCACTACCGGCTCGTGATGGTCTCTGACCATGAGCGGGAGCACTGCTACCTCCCCTCGGCCTTCAGCCAGCACAAGGTTCTTGTCACCCCCCAGGCGCCCCTCAAGGACATCCAGGCCTACCTGGCTCACCACTTCCGGGTCCCGGAACAGACCCCGTCAGCCGCTGCCACGTTCCGGGACCGCATGTGTGTTGGGATCGTGGCCTCGGAGAGAGCGGGTGTCGGTAATGATGGCTGCTGGGTCCCTGAGTCCCAGGGACCACCTGATGGCCCTTCCCTGTCCAATGGGGTGGGGGGTGAGCTCAGATGAGCCCTTTTGCAGGTGGAGAAACTGAGTCTCCAGAGGACTGACTCACCTGAAGTTGTAAATCGGGACCCGTACTGGAGCGGGACACCGTTTCTCACATGGTTTCCATCTTTGGCTGAGCCATCTTCCTCCTTTAAACTAGCATCTCTGCAGTTTCCCCTTTTTTTTTTTTTTTTAAGTCCATTGGCTATTTTGGGGTTGATGTGTGTCCTGAGCAGGCTGAGGTATAATTACTCCGTCTTGAGAAGAGACAGATGCCTCTGCCTTCAGTCACCATCGTGATTTCCATTCTGTTGTCTGTATCCCTTTAATGGTACTACCTTCTTTCCAGTGAAAATTGCTCCCCGCCCCCGGGAGCAAACTCTGCTGTTTCTGTCCTTACGCTCAGACTGCCATCCTTAGTCCCGGGAAGCAGCAAGAATGGTGGGTGGGTAACAGCAAGGAAATCTGAGGGTTCGAACATGCGTCCTTTAACCCGATGTTAGGTTGCATCAGTTTTGAATTTTGTACAAAGAGAAACGATTTGTAGTGACTCTTTCTGGACATTCTCACTCTTGATCCGCAGCCCTGGCACCTAATTTTTGTATGTTCACGTCACAGGAAGGTCTCTCTTTGTGAAGAGGTTGCACGGCAAACTGAAAATGAAGTTTAATGGAGAAAAAGTGCCTCTAAAAATTATTCGATTGATCAACCCTCAGGTGGATGAGAATGAAGTCCTGGGCTCCCTCCTGCCTTTCCTGGACGCCCGGTATCAGAGGAGACCCATTGTATTCCACTTTGACGTGACCTCTTCAGTAAGTGCCCTCAGGTTCTAGCTGAGTGGCTGTGCTGGGAAAAACACAGCTCCCACATCCTGCCCTGCCCTCTTCCCAGTATAAAGACTTGCCTCTTTGTACATGTATTGATACTCAGTATCATCGTATCAAAGAGCTGAATAAGAGGGTCCTTAGGGTTGGGAGGATTGGTGTCTTTTGTGTAAGTATTTACAGACCCACGTCATTCTGTCTTTAGGTGCAGACTGGAATTTGGGTGTTTCTTTTCAAACTCCTCATTCTCCAGTACTTAATGGATGTAAATGGGAAGATGTGGCTTCGGAACCCATGCCACTTATATATCGTTGAAATACTGGAAGGGAGTTTGCAGCCACGGAGGCCTTTGAAGCTGGTGTGTATCAGGGCACTTTCATGTTACTGTTGGGGTGGGGGCTTTGATATGTTTTTGTGATTCCCCACTTTTGCCTTAGCGAAGTAGCTGAGTGCAATGTTAGTAAAGACAGATCTTTAAACTTATTTTTAAATAATGCCTGGAATGAAAAGATTCTTTTATTAATTAACAGTATCTTAGATTTGTTCTCATCAGGATGGGTGCTGTATATCTGGGTTAAATGCCAGTGGTGCTCGGAATGCAGAAAACTCATTTGCTAGGAGGAGCACCATCTTTCTTAATGGTAGCTGACAGGGAAAGGAGACTTTCATCATATCAGTTTCTTAACAAAAGGGAGTTTTATGCAGACACACACACACACGCGTGCGCGCACGTGCGTATGTACTTGATGGAGAGATTTAGTTCCAAGAGGTTGGGTAGAAAAGGGGTTTGTCATCGACAGTGCAGCTCATACGATGCCTGAATGTGCAACAGGTAACACTCCATGCAAAGAGGAATCTACAGAAATCCCTTCATGGAAAGTGATTTTTCATAAAGGTCCATGCAGTCTAGACCATGTGGAGGATTAAAACACAAAAGCATTTTTTAGGCAATTCAGCCATAACTATTTCATTTGTGTCTCTCCTTTCCAGAGTACACTTGTCCCCCAGTTCAATTTTCTAGACATCTTCCCCAAAGTCACGTGCAGGCCTCCCAAAGAAGTGATCAGCATGGAGCTGGATCCTCAGTGGAGCTATGAAGAGCCAGGAATGGATCAGAGAGCGTTCCGCAGTGAAACATTCCAGAGACCTTACCAGTATCTAAGGCGGTTCCATCAGAAAGAAAACCTAGACATGTTTCAGTACCGAAAAGGCTCTGTTGAGGGCAGCCCCGGTGAATGCATCCAACATCTCCTGATTTACTGTGGGGTGATAAACCCATCCTGGTCAGAGCTTTGGAACTTTGCTCGGTTCTTGAACTACCAGCTCCGAGATTGTGAGGCTTCTCTCTTCTGCGATCCCAGCTTTGTTGGAGACACTCTGGTGGGCTTCAAGAACTTTGTGGTCACCTTCATGATCTTCATGGCACGAGATTTCGCCACACCTACACTCCACACATCCGACCAAAGCCCAGGGAAGTACACAGTCACCATGGACGGGGTCAAGGAAAAAGACCTTGCCCCTTTCTCTCTCCGGAAGAGGTGGGAGTCAGAGCCCCACCCGTACGTGTTCTTCAACAGTGACCACACATCCATGACGTTCATAGGCTTCCATTTCCAGCCCAATCAGAACGGCGGTGTTGACGCCATTGACCGCTTGAGTGGGGAAGTAATCAAGAAGGATGTTATGACAGTGCAACTGTATGAGGGCCTATTGCTTCAGAGGGTGCCCTTCAATGTGGACTTTGACCAGCTGCCCAGACATGAGAAACTTGAAAAGCTGTGCCTGGCATTGGGGATCCAGTGGCCCATCGACCCTGATGAAACATACGAGCTTACAACGGACAATATGCTTAAGATCCTTGCCATTGAGATGCGTTTCCGGTGTGGCATCCCTGTCATCATCATGGGAGAAACCGGCTGTGGGAAAACAAGACTCATTAGATTCCTCAGTGACCTGCGGCGAGGGGGTGCTGTCACTGACACCATGAAGTTGGTCAAGGTTCACGGAGGAACAACTGCCAACATGATCTACTCCAAGGTCAGGGAGGCTGAAGCGCTCGCCTGCTTCAATAAGGACCAATTTCAGTTAGACACCATCTTGTTCTTTGATGAAGCCAACACCACAGAGGCCATAAGCTGCATCAAAGAGGTCCTGTGTGACCGCACAGTGGGTGGCAAGCCCCTGGTTAAAGATTCTGGCTTGCATATCATAGCAGCCTGCAACCCTTACCGGAAGCACACCCAGGAGATGATCTGCCGTCTGGAGTCAGCTGGATTGGGATACAGGGTTAGTGCAGAAGAGACGGCGGAGAGGCTTGGCTCCATCCCCCTGAGGCAGCTGGTGTACCGCGTTCACGCTCTGCCGCCGAGCCTGATCCCCCTGGTGTGGGACTTCGGACAGTTGAATGACTCTGCAGAAAAGCTCTACATCCAGCAGATTGTCCAGAGACTGGTGAACTCCATCGTGATGGTGCAGAGCGAGATTCATGTGATCACCGAAGTGCTTTCTGCCTCTCAGGGTTTCATGAGGAAAAGACAAAATGAGTGCAGTTTTGTCAGCCTCAGGGATGTGGAACGCTGTGTGAAAGTTTTCAAATGGTTTTACGACCACAGTGAGATGCTCTTGTCTAAGCTGGATTCCTTTCTCTGCGAGTCTGGTGTCATCCAAAATGACTTTGAGAGAGATCCCATCCTCTGGTCCTTGGTGCTGGCCATCGGGGTATGTTACCACGCCTCTTTAGAGAAGAAGGAATCTTATTGGAAAGCCATTTGCAGGTTCTTTCCAGAACCGTATAATGATAGCAGCATTATCCTGCATGAGATAACACAAACCCAGGATCTTTTTCTGAATGACATACCTCTGAGGAAAACCATCGCTAAGAACTTGGCTTTGAAGGAGAATGTCTTCATGATGGTTATCTGCATCGAGCTCAAGATTCCTCTCTTCCTGGTGGGCAAGCCCGGCAGCTCCAAATCTCTCGCCAAGACCATCGTGGCAGATGCCATGCAAGGCCAGGCTGCGCACTCGGACCTATTCCGGAGCCTGAAGCAGGTCCATCTGGTGTCGTTCCAGTGTAGCCCTCATTCCACCCCACAGGGCATTATAGGCACCTTCAAGCAGTGTGCCCGCTTCCAGCAGGGGAAGGACCTGGAGCAGTACGTCTCCGTGGTGGTGTTAGATGAGGTTGGACTGGCAGAAGACTCGCCCAAAATGCCCCTGAAGGCTCTGCACCCACTGCTGGAAGATGGATGCATTGAAGACGATCCCGCCCCCCACAAAAAAGTTGGCTTCATAGGCATTTCCAACTGGGCCCTGGACCCCGCCAAGATGAACCGGGGTATTTTTGTGTCACGTGGCAGCCCCAACAAGAGAGAGCTCATTGAGAGCGCCAGGGGAATTTGCTCTTCAGAGCCCCTCGTCCAAGAAAGAATCCGAGGATACTTTGCATCCTTTGCCAAAGCCTATGAAACAGTATGTAAGAGGCAGGACAAGGAGTTCTTTGGGCTTCGTGACTACTACAGCCTCATCAAAATGGTGTTTGCCGCGGCAAAAGCCTCTAATAAAGAGCCTTCCCCTCAAGACATTGCACAAGCTGTCCTTCGGAACTTCAGTGGCAAAGACGATATCCATGCCCTGGACATTTTTTCATCCAATTTACCCGAGGCAAAGTGCACAGAAGAAGTCAGCACCATGCATTTGATCCAGCAGAACTTATACGGTGATGTTCAGAAGGCATCTGGCAGAGAGCTGGATGACTCCGAATCCCGCTACCTGCTTGTGCTGACCAGAAACTATGTGGCCCTGCAGATCCTGCAGCAGGCATTCTTCAGTGCAGACCAGCCTGAGATTATTTTTGGATCCAGTTTTCCCAAGGACCAAGAGTACACCCAGATCTGCAGAAATATCAACCGAGTGAAGATATGCATGGAAACCGGCAAGATGGTGGTGCTGCTCAATCTACAGAACCTCTATGAGAGCCTCTATGATGCGCTCAATCAGTACTATGTCTACCTCGGTGGCCAGAAGTACGTGGACCTCGGTCTGGGGACCCATCGGGTCAAATGTCGGGTTCACCCAGACTTCCGCTTGATAGTCATTGAGGAGAAAGATGTCGTCTACAAGCATTTTCCCATCCCCCTCATTAACCGGCTGGAAAAGCACTATCTGGACATCAATACTGTTTTGGAGAAATGGCAGAAGAATATCGTGGAAGAGCTTAAGGTCTGGGTGGAGAAGTTCATAGAAGTGAAAGCAGAGCAGTTTCTAGCCAGACCCAAATACAGCCCTTCTGATGTCTTCATGGGCTACCACTCAGACACGTGTGCCTCTGTGGTGCTCCAGGTCATAGAGCGGCTAGGGCACAAGGTCTTGACTGATGAGCTTTACCAGAAGGTATCTGAGCAGGCCAAATTGGTGCTGCTGGATTGTGCCACACCTGATGCTGTAGTTCGGCTGAACGCTTCCTCACTAGGCCTGTTCACTGCACAGTTCCTGTCGCAAGTATACTATTACAGGCAGCAGCATAACTCCTTTGCAGACTTCTTCCAGGCTCACCTTTGCACGATGGATTCGGAGTGCCGTGCCGTCTTCACAGAGGTGATTATCTTTCTATATTTTACCCTTTTTCTCTTTCACCTCAGGGTCCTTGACTCGCTAGCATCAAGAATTCAAGATTCTTTGCAAGTCAGTGTACAGGAACCGTAAATGAATGTGTTGAGACTTTCGGTTCCTCTGCATGGCAAGTGCAAGGAGACCTATATATTTATACATGTTAGTTTAACCAAGTTTTGAGTGCCCATTTTTATGCAGTGCTGTGCACAGTGTTCACTTCAACAAATGAGGTACCACATTCGAGTACACTGGGGATATAAAGATGAATTAACACAGGGCTTGTCCTTGGTCTACATACAGTGTAAGGTGGAAGGACACTCATGAACGGGTACTGTTGATATCCTATGATAGTGCTATCCACAGAGGCAAAGAGGAGCAACACAGATCAGGATATGAGGTCGCATGAACCCATCTTCAGTAAGAGATGACCGTCAAGCTAATTGTAAAGTATGGTTAGGAAGGTATTACAGGCAGAGGACCTTATTTGAGCAAGGATGTCAAGGTTTAAAACAACACAGTCGGTGCAGGAAACCAGGAGTTAAACGCTGATGAAGCTTAAAGTTCAAGGCTGCGAGTGCTGAGAGATGGGGATGAGATATCGCCGGAGAGACTTCATGGAGGGTCTTGTCAGTGGCACCAAGGAGCTTTGTCTTCCTTGTATAGAGGGGAGTGATGGAGAAATGTGTGTGGAGATGTGTCCCACTGCCTGAGAGAGGGAGGAAAAAAGTCCGATAAAAGACTCACAGAAAAGATAGACCAGTAGGGGGGCTGCAGTACCAGTTCAGTCAAAGTAGAGGATGGATGGGTGGAATTGAGACATAGTAAGGATGCAGATTGGCAGAGGTGATGATTGATTCCTTATAGGGGCTCTGGGAGATGGAGGAGGCTAGACATGACTCCCTGGATTCTTCCTTGGATGGCCAAAAGTTTGGTTAATCACAGTCTAGGTATGAGCAACAAGTTTGGCAGAGGCAGTGGTGAATTCCATTTGGGATGGGCTTTGATGTTCCTGTAACATCTAGGTAGACTATCATGCAGTTGGATATAGGAATAGGAAACTCAGTGGTAAGGCCAGCCTGGAGATAATAATTCAGGACCTAGGATATCAGCATGCCCTTAAGGAGTGTATTTGTTGCACTATGCGGTATGCTCCAGTGGCAGGGGAGAATTGCTAACAGCTGTGGGAAGAAAGGGACATGAATGGCCAACTCGATCTGAAAGTATGAAGTAAGATTGCAAAGGAGAAATGGCATTTGTTCTGAGCCCTAAGGTATCATCAGAACTGTCAGTAGGATCCAAAGTAGGAAAAGACACTGGAGTCTAGGAAGAAGACTTGAAGGCATCTTAGGGACAGGGTGACTCTTCTCTCCAATACGTTTGATCCTGTAGTTTCTGTTTACCTCAGCACTGCCTCATTTTGGAAAACTCCACTGGGTTTGTATTCTTTTCTATCTTTGTACCAACTGCACATTGAGGAGGCCATAGAAGATGTTTGCTGAACATCCTCATGTTTCTGGGATCTAAACCTAGCGGACGTGCAACCCTTTCTTGCATTCCAGCAAATTATTTGCATTTCCTGCCTTTGCAGATCACAACGTTCTCCAGACTGCTAACCTGTCATGACTGTGAACTTTTAGAATCGGAAGTAAAGGACAGGGCTCTGAAACTCACTATCCTGTCACTGCAGCAGTTTGACACCGAGTACTCCTTCCTCAGGGAAGTTCGGTGAGGGTCCCTGCCTTCCCCTCCCATTCCTCTCCCTCCTCAGGATCCATCACTTTGTATTTCATATGTATGGCTATGGTAACCACTGGTGTTCTCACCAGTTTTGGTTAGTGAACCTTGACATGTGACTCTGAAAAGGATGTTGTTAAATTCTCCAGGTGTCCTTCTCATCTCTGTTATCCTCTGCAAAAACAGCCCTCTCTGAACCCAGCATCCTTATGCCTCATTGGGAGGCATTTATTGGGGCTTTTTTCTTTCTCCACTGGATTGTCTACCCACCTTACTTGCAGAGGAAAATCCCACCTGAATAGTTTTTCTATATACCCCTTCTATTTCCCATCACTTTGGAGAATATTATCACCAATTTTTAGGACAGAAAACTCACTTGGATAATTTCCCTTTTCTTTCAGAAACTGCTTAGCTCACAAAGCCAGTTATAAAATCCTCATTATTCAAACAGATTTTGAAGATGGAATTCACAGTGCTCAGCTCATCGCTTCAGCAAAGTATGTTTTTGTTATTTTTCTCAGAAACTATGTAGGAAACTCCAAATTTATTCAGGAGCTCCTAAAGAATTTCTTCCCTGAAAACTGTATAGTATCAGAATGAACATAAAAATAAGAATAAAAATTATTCTCCCTTTTTATTCCTCTAAATGTGGACTAGAGAAACAAAGAGAGAAAAGGCTCATAGCAACACAAAAATAGCCAAATGCAAGAAGTGTAAATAACAGAATATTAGCAGGATATAAAAGAGTATCCTTGGAACATATGTTAGCAGACATAATTTGGTCATTATTCATTTTAAATTACATGATATGAATTTATTGCAAGTTTAAGGGCCATAATGGTATTTAAATGCTTTCAGTTGTATTTGTTGGGCAGCTTTATATTGTTTGTAGGGGAAATTTGATACTTTTAGAATTAACTACGTTCCCTTATTACTTGATGTTAAAGTAAAAGTAATTTCTGGACCTTCTAAAGCATTGGAAACCATATTTCATATCTTGGTTGTCTTTGGCCATTGGTTGTCTGTTCACAGAACTCTGTTTCTTGAAATGGAAAGGTCCGCCAGCCTTACCTTAGTAGCATCAGAGCAAGCCCATCAAGGATTGTAAGATAGGGTTCCTGACCAATAAAAAAAAAAGCCATTTCAAAGCAGAGGGATGCAAGGATGGGGGAAAGAGATGAGCCTCCTTAGAGAGGTCTTGCTCCCATTCTCTTGTAAGAGAGGATAACAAGCTTGAGGGTATGAAATCTATTCAAAGCTAAAAAAATATGAGATGGAACTTGACCGCTCCGAGGACACCCTTCAGCCATTTTTTTTTGCGGTACGCGGGCTTCTCACTGTTGTGGCCTCTCCCTTTGCGGAGCACAGGCTCCGGACGCGCAGGCTCAGCGGCCATGGCTCACGGGCCCAGCCGTTCCGTGGCATGTGGGATCCTCCCGGACCGGGGCACGAACCCGTGTCCCTTGCATCGGCAGGCGGACTCTCAACCACTGCGCCACCAGGGAAGCCCCTTTCATCCATTTTACAACGTCCATTTTGTTTATTTTCTTGGTTTTTGTTTTGATTTATTTTGTGTTTGCTTGTTTGTTTTTAAAATAGGTATTCTGCTATAAATGAAATCAGCAAGATACAAGGAAATAAGGACTATGTCTTAGTCTATTTCATCACAAAACTGTCCCGGATGGGAAGTGGAACATCCTATGTAGGATCCCATGGAGGTAGGACCAAAATATTAGTGAATATGTTTGTTTAATGATGTTTAAGTTGTTTCTAATTTGGTCCTATGATGTACAAAGTCTGACATTGGAACATTAATATTAATCTCAACAATATTTTTTTCAGATGCAATTTAGATTTCTTACTGCTGATTAATGCAAAAAACACTCATCTTTGGACTGGCTGTTCCAGCTTATAGCATTTCTTTTATCACTTGTCGATAAACACTTGATTAATCTCTGGTTCCTCACCTTTTACTATATGGATAATGCAGAGAGATAGTTCCAGCTAACAGTGTTATGAATGCATGGATACTTTATGCCTGCTTCTGGGGTGGGGAAATGCTATCTTAAATCTCTCTCTCTCTCTTTTTTTCCTGAGGAATGAGCCACCAAATATTTATTACACAGGCACACCTCGTTTAATTGCACTTTGCTTTATTACACTTCACGGATACTGCGTTTTTTACAGATTGAAGGTTTGTGCCAAGTCTATCGGTGCCATTTTTCCGAAAGCATTTGCTCACTTCATGTCTCTGTGTCATATTTTGGTAATTCTCGCAATATTTCGAACATTTTCATTATCATATGTTCTATGGTGACGTGGGATCAGTGACCTTTGATGTTACTACTACGACTAGCTGAGGGCTCAATGAGGGTTAGCATTTTTTAGCAATGCAGTATTTTTTTGGTTGTTTTATGTTTTTGTGTGTGCAATACAGTATTTTTAAATTAAGGCATGTACATTGTTTTTTGAGACATAATGCTATTGCACACTTAATAAAATACAGTATAATGTAAACATAACTTTTATAGGCACTGGGAAACCAAAAAAATTGTGTGCTTCAATTTATTGTAATATTTGTTTTTTCGTGATGGTCTGGACCCGATCCCAAAGCATCTCCAAGGAATCCCCTGTATGAGAAAATTAGTATTCTGGAAATAGGCAAATAACAGTTTACTTTAATAATTTCATAGTTAATGGGGGGCAAAGCTTGCCATTGTCTCACACCCCTCTACTAATTATGATACAGCAAGTTTAATAACAAATTTATAAAAGAATCACAAGCCTTCTTCAAATACTTTTTTACAAGGTAGTCATTTCATTAAAATGGATTTTTATGCTAAAGTTGCTAACAGCTGTAGCACGATATCTATATGGTTCCTGTGTATGTTGAAGGAATTAGACTTCAGGATACAAGTCGTTCATTCCGCAGTGTGTTGAAACATCGGGTTGGTAGTGTATCCCTGCTTATGGCTGACAGGAAGAAACCAGAGGAGACAGGGAAGCTTCTGGGGCTTGTTTTCCCAGGGCTGTGGCAGTCTGTACACATCGACGACCTCCGGAGATCCACAGTCATGGTTTCGGACGTGACTAAATTGCAGGATGTGGCCATCAGCCAGCTGTTTAAACCAGAAGATCAGCCTGAGTGTGAGTGTGGAGGAAAGGTCCTTGGGGAGACAGGATGGTGGGAGTGGCTGCCGGGAGGTGTGTGCGGCGCTGCGAGGATGGGACCTTAGGCTACCATTCCCTTGGGTCCAACACCTGCCCCTCAGCAAGAGCTTGGGACATGTTTGCTGAACTGAGTGATGATGAATTGAGGGCACTCTCTACTGCTTTCCAAGGCCAGGAGAAGACAGTATTTCCACAGGAAAGGTAGGTTTTTGCAGGTGCCTGTGGAACATGTCAGATTCTGTCTGCCCTGACTCCCGGATCAGCCATCCGAGCCCAGGACGGAGGTTCGGGTTGCACTGGTGGACCACATCCAGTGGGCGAACAGAGGCTGATCTGCATGACTGATGGCCTCTCCTTTGGGGACCCTCCCCTGAGCTGGTGCCTGGGAAGTCCCAGTGGTTAGAGCCCCAGCACGCCACGTAGAGGCTGTTGCCAGCGCTCCCCTTCTACCTCTGAACAGTAACTCCATTGTTTTGCTTCTTTGCAGTGGAGGTGGAACACGGAGCCCAAGACGATGGTGAGGAGGTGATGGAAACTGAGGTGGCTACATCAGGGGAAGTGGCAGAGGTGGAAATGGAGACAGAAAGTTCTGAGGCAATGGGCAGCCCGACCTCTGGACCAGGAAGTGATGTGAGTTCTTGCTCTTTCTAGTCCTCTGAGCCTCTGTGCTGTTGGGCTGCCCTTCCTTAGACTTGTCCCCAGGGATCTGAGGAGTGGACTCAGCTGTCCAGGGCTTAGCCCAACACTCCTCCCCCTGCCACTGCAAGTGCAGGTGAATTACCAGTACCAGATCTGACCTTGGCTTTTCCTGGTGTCCCCTGGTCAGTTTTGCTCTGATCCTTGACCACTGACAGGGTCCCCAGGCACACGGGATCATCTTGCAGTGGTTTCCTTTTTTTTTTTTTTTTGGCTGCACCACGTGGGTTGTAGGATCTTAGTTCCCTGACTAGGTATTGAACCCAGGCCCACAGCAGTGAAAGTGCCGGAGCCTTAACCACCGGACTGCCAGGGAATTCCCTCACAGTGGTTCTAAGGGGAACTTGGCAAAAGCACGTGGCGGGAGCTTGGGCAGGAGGAACACTGTGCCCCCTGCACGCAGGTGTTTAGACCTTGTCTCCCATGTGTCGCCTGGCTTCTCCTGACTTGTAAGTGACAGAAATGGAAGGTTTGATTGTCTCTGTCAACAGACGCAGATCCTGGACACCACCAGGCTGCTGAGAAGCTGTATCCAGGGCGCCGTGGGCATGCTCAGAGACCAGAACGAGGGTTGTCAGCGCAGCATGCGGAGAGTGTCCATTCTCCTCAGCCTCCTAGACGAAGATGGCGAGTACAGAGGTGTGGGGCCCCTCTTGCCCGCACCCCAGCCTGGGCTTCTTCTTTGGACCATGAATCATTCCCCCACTGCAGCTTTCTGTGGCTCCCAGAAGCTTTCTGTGGCCCCCTGGGAATCTAAGTGCACCTCTGGGATTTCTGTAGACTTGGCCTGCCCAAAGGAAACGGGCTTACCCTCCTGCTGGGGTGGGTCAGGGATGCAGAGCCTACCACTCGGTGCCCGGGGATGTGCTGAGTGCCCATCTGCTCTACTTTTCCATAGCCGCTTTCTTACGGGTCGCCAAGATGCGCCTCTGTGTCCTTTTAAAGAAGCAAGAAGAGAACTACCTCTACAATGTGAAGGACTGGGTGGTGAGGGAAGCCTCCAATCAGGACGCTCTGCAGGAAGCCGGCACGTTCAGGTACTGCTGTGAAGGGAAACCAGGGCTGGCTGGGGGGTGGACGCATGGCTCTCCCAGCCGAGGAGAAGCTTCTCTCCAAACCTCTGAGAAATTCAGAGCTGTCAATATTTTTTCCCCAGAGCACAAGATGGTCTGGGTGGCAGTTACATGGGGTTTGCCAGACTCTTTTCTCTACTTTTGTGTGAGTTTAAATTTTTTCATAACACAAAACAAAACAAAACAACCCAGAACATCTGTTCTTGTTGGATGTAAACTTGTACCAGCATGTCCATTACCATAGAAATGGGCGCCTTTTCAGGTTAGTAAATTAAGGGAGGGAAGCGAAGTTGTTTTCCCAGGCCTCCTGCGTGAAGTTATTTGATAACTACAAAAACAAGACCCGGAGTATTCATTTGTTGTCCCTGGTTCTTTTTCTGCAAAACTTGACATTGTTTTCAAGACTAGCCCATGACAACCTTTGTGGCTGAGGCAGGGGGCACTTGCTCTGGATCCCAAATGGAAGATTCCACCCACCCCTGTCGTCAGGGTCGTCTTAGACCTGTGACTTCACCACCCTGGCCCTCAGTTTCTTCATCTCTGAGAGAAAGGTTAACTCATCCGGAGGCTTGGATTCAGCAGGGGTGTGTCGCCTTCATGCCATTGGCATGAGGGACACGTGGGTTGAATGGACCATGTGAGCTTATTGATGCTGGGTTTGTGACTGTAGGGTTTTTCTGCTTCTATGTTTTTCTGTAGTTAGCCTTCATTTCTTTCTTAATTGTACCTTCTGAAGGAACTTTATAAGATTAGATTTGGACCTAGAATTATTTTCATTTCCCTTGGCTCCTCTGTATGGATTTTACTAAATGCTTGATTTTACATAAATGCTTCTTAAAATCTGTGTTTTCAATGTACTCTTGACACCACCCCTTCACTTACTGAACTTCCCACATTTGCCTGTGTTCAAAGGGTGTTCAAAGTGGCAAGGGTGGCCCCACTTGTCACTGCTCTGCTGTTTGCTCTGCATCGGGACTGGCCTCCTTGTACTCAGGGGCCACCATGGGATCCAACCAACATCTGAGTCTAGGTGGAGCTCTGGGGCCTGCTGGCCCGTTCTCACAAGGCTTTGGAAGCTAACTGCGCACCGTCCATGTGTTTTGGATTTCAGTCATTTGTCCTCTTGGCATTAAATAATCCAAATTGGGATAGTCTTTACACAGTCAGCCCTCCATATCCTCGGGTTCCAAATCCACAGATTCAACCAACTGTGGGCCAAAAATATTCAGGAAAAAAAAAAATCCAGAAAGTTCCAAAAAGCGAAACTTGAATTTACCACATGCTGGCAACTATCTACATAGCATTTACCTTGTATTTACAACAGTTTACATAGTGTTGACTTTGTATTAGGTGTTATAAGTAATCTAAGGATGATTTAAAGTGTAAAGGAGGATGTACGTTGGTTATATGCAAATGCTACACCATTTTATATAAGGGACTTGAGCATCCTCAGATTTTGTATCTGTCAGGGTCCTGGAACCAACCCCTTATGGGTATGGAGGGATGACTGTACTAGGGGTTTTCCAGCACCCAAAGTCTGCACACGTGACCAGGTACAGCCTCCCCCATTTCTCCCTGCAGCCAGCTTTTACCTTTCACTCTCACAGTTTTCTGCACATTTCTGGTTCAATATTTTTTAAAAGTATTTCTTTTTCTTTTCAAAATGGAACATGCATTTTTCTCCCCAATATTCATTACCTAGTAGTAGATTTCTTTGGCCTTACCATAAGAATTTTTAAATGACTTAAGTTTATTTTTATAAAATAAAATATATTTATTACTAAATATAATTGTAAGTGTATGAGTTAACATAAGCAGTCAAGTTTATATATATATGTGTATATACGTATATATAAATATTCAGATCTAATGTACAAAACCATCAACAATGAAAATTAAGTTCTAGATAAAGATATGCTTTCTTGTTTAACATACCTGGAATGAATTTACTTTGGTCTCTTTATTATATTCTATTCCCAACTGATTTTTTTTTCTTAAAATAACATTTTTTTCAAATGTATTTGGTCATTATTTTCTTTATTTATAGAGCCTGGAGGACTTGTTCTGGAAAACAGCTATATAACAAAATAAAACAAATACTACTTGGCCTTTTCAACGAACTAATTCCAGTTTATTATAGGTAGAATTAAGGACCTTTCCAGTTCTGCCTCTAATCCTATTTCGATTTATAAGTCTCTCTTCTAGTACTTAAAAATGATGTAAAAAACATGAAAAACACAGCTACAGTGTAGGAGTAGTAGAGCAGATGTTTTGTTACTGCCAAGAAGGCACAAAATGTGAAAAGGATGCAGGCATCCCAGTGTGATCTGTGGTCCCTCAAACCTGAGCAGGCCTGCTTCTCTCCCACACATAGGCAGACCATCTGGAAGCGGGTCCAGGGTGCTGTGACTCCCCTCCTGGCGAGCATGATATCTTTCATGGACAGAGATGGCAACCTTGAGCTGCTGGCCAACCCACATTCTCCGTCCTGGGCAAGAGATCTTTGGATGTTTATTTTCAGTGACGTTAAGCTTCTGAACATTCCTCTTGTGGCAAATGATACAAGGTGAATAGAAGACTTTCTTTTCGTGGGAAGGGAAGAAAACCCATAACATGGCAACAAACTTAATAGGCTCTCCCAGGTGTTTGATGAAATATAGTTATGGGTTTTAGAATCACATTTAAGTTGGCTCTTTTTGTAGCCTGAAGGGTCATGGCATTACAGTAACAAAAGAGTTGATGCGAGTTCTGAGAAATACTTGTTTCATTCTCAGCTTTCCTCATTTCCCTGTTCTCAGAGCACCCTTTGCAGTTAAAATGGCCAGCTTCCACCTCGTCTACACTGGCGAAGCTGCACGTAGGAGAGCGTTTGTGTTGATTTTCCTGCTCCTCCTGCCAATGGCGGGAACCACAAAGCCTATCCCTAGACCCGATCTTGTGTAACTCAAGCTCAGCTGGCCTGCCAGAACCTTCCTGTTTGGATTTCAGGGGGCTTCGATTCTCTTTGCCTAGGTATAGGGTAAGGGTGGGTTCAGATGCCACCAGACTGGTTCTGCCCAAGACTTCCAAGCAACCTACTTGACCCCTTCCAGCCGTGGTTTGTTTTTGTTTTGTCTGTTAAACCAAGAGGTGACATAAGATCATCCTTGAGCTCCTTTATAACATAAAGCTGAGCTGTTCAATAGACCAGGGGACTGTCTTTGTAGCCCACTAAGCCTCCCAGTTCTTAGGATGGAGAGGAATTGGCATCAGGAGTGGATCTTGTCTTGTGTCTTGAGCGGCGTCTCACTAACCACATCCTTGGTCCTTGTTTGGCCGATTGCAGGTCTAAAGGGGAGATGTCCTACATCATGGTGCAGAACTACATGAACTTCTCGGAGGACACTTCCAACAGTGTCCCGTTTAGCTGGAGAATCAAGGACTATCTGGAGGAGCTGTGGGTCCACACTCAGTACATCACGAGAGATGAAGGTGAGCCCAGCGATGGTGGGAGGGGACGTGTTCTGGCAGGAGGAGACCCTGCTACCCTGTCATAGGTGGTCACCCCCATTCTGAGTTCCCTGGGCAACTAAGGCACAAGGACTCAAGATGTCCCCAGCTGGGCCCTTCTCAGCAACTGCCAGTGACCAGAGTAGAGTAATACCTTTGCCCAAACTGAGCCTGAGTCACAGGGCACCTTGCTCTGTTGTCACGTGCCAAGTAGTCTGGCCACAGACATTCCAGGAAAACCAGTGGTCACACAGCACTTTTGGGAAAGTCATCTTTCATACATGAAGTAATCTTTTCAAAGTTTATGTATAGTACTGCTTTTTAAAAATACAGGACAAAGATGGTTACTAGACTTGTGGTAATCATTTCATAAGGTAGGCAGATGTCAAATCACTGAAACTAACATCACATGATATATCAACTTTATTTCAATTTTTTTAAAAAAGGAAAGATTTCTTAAAAAAATACTGGTCAGGGCTTCCCTGGTGGCACAGTGGTTGAGAGTCCACCTGCCGATGCAGGGGATACGGGTTTGTGCCCCGGTCCGGGAAGATCCCACATGCCGCGGAGCGGCTAGGCCTGTGAGCCATGGCCGCTGAGCCTGTGCGTCCGGAGCCTGTGCTCCGCAACGGGAGAGGCCACAACAGTGAGAGGCCTGCATACCGCAAAAAAAAAAAAAAAAAAAAAATACTGGTCAAAATACTTGAAGATGAACTTATTTTTCTAGGTAAGCATTCTGCCACTCTTCCTGAACAAACCTGAAGCAGTCTCTCTCCTGAAGAGAGAGTATTTCTCTTTCTCATACCATATCCTAACTGACCCTACTTTTCTATAATAGCATATGACTCGGGGGCCAGCACCCCATCCACTAGAAGGCAGATCTTTTTGGTTTGAGCAGCATATGACCCCAGCCCCTGGAGGGCAACCCACTCATCCCTGGTTTGCTTGGGTCTGGGGTTCCCAAAGCACATTATGACTTGGTAGGAATAAACTTGGTCTACCCCAGATTGTGTTCTCTTTGGGGCTGGCTAGGCTTTTATGACCGGAATGGAACATTCCTTCTGACTTCGTTTCTGTTATTCCACTGGGAAGATATCTAAAGTGTCCAGAAATGATGATAAAAAATGATGATTAAAAAGGCAGCCTTATTAGAACCATGTCCATGTCCCTGCATTCAGCGGGAAAAGGGAGTCATGGTCAACATCCTCACCCCAAGCCGTTCTCCATCTCCCCCCTCACCCACCCCCGGCAGGACTGGCAGAGAAGTTAGTGGAGCTCTTTCAGCAGACCTCACTGGGCAGGTTTCTTGCTCAGCTCACTGTAGACCAGCGGCAAGAACTTCTTCAGTGCTACCTGAAGGACTTCCTTCTCTTGACCATGAGAGTGTCCACTTGGGAAGAGTTAAACGTAAGTACTGACTAGGGGGCAGGGTGAGGCTGGTATAACATGGACAAGATGCCAACATGGGAACTTTTCCTCAACTACTGGAGCTGTAGTGTTCGTGGAACAGAATGTGGTCCAAGAGGACAGTGGTGGTATGAGAAAATGCCACTCACACCCTCAGAACCCTTGGGGCTGGATGCTTAGCCCACTGACCAGCGCCCCTAAAACATGGAGCTTTTATTAACAGGAAGAAGACCTCTGATTTCCTGTGACACCTTCTTTTTAAATGTTTAATTTTTCTTGAAGAAACTTAGGTAAATATTTAACTGATCACAGCAAGGTAATAATAATAATAATAACTAAAATTTCAATGGAAATATTGAAGATGTCAAACTTCAGTACCTAAAAAAGGAAACTAACAGATTTGAGGAAAACATACTTACAACCAACATGATTAAGGGTTAATAAAGTATTCTTAGGATACAATAAGAAAATCTCCTAATTTTTAAAAATGAGTGAAAGTTATCAATTAACTATTAACAGAATAATTATACAGATGTCCAGAAAACACTGGAAAAAGTGCTCAGCCTCACTAGTAAATCAACAAGGCATGAACAACTTTTCGATACGATCTTTACTTGTTCTTGTGGCAAAACTGGTTTTTAAAACAGCCAGGAGTTCCTCCATTGCCAATGGCGGTGTGAACGGCGTGGTGCTTCTGGAAAACCATCTGTCGGGATGAATGAAGAACTTCACAAAATCTGAACTGGTGATTCTGTCCTGAGAACGTTGTCGGAGACATGGACAAATATTTTATTCACGGGAATGTTCTTTGCAGTTTTATTTCTAAAAACAGAAAATTAGAAACAATGTAATTGTCTTAAAATAAGGGTTGGACAAATATTTGTACAGCCATTTGACTGGTTATTGCGCAGCCATTAAAAACGATGTCTTCGAGCATGCTCGTGATAGAGAAATGCTTGTAATGTAAAGTGGAAAAAAATCAGGAATACTCTATGACCCTAATTTGGGGACCACAGGGAGAAGAGGTATGGATCCAAAAACATCTAGAAGGGACGACACCAAAAAGTAAACGAGGGATACTAATAGTGTGCATGGTTTTTAATTTTCTTTTTGTCATTTTTGAATAGTTCTGGTTTCCCACAAGGAAAGTGTATCTTTTTAAAAAAATAATTTACAAGTATATAGTAAAAGCTTGTTTCTCATCCCAGGTTCTGCAGATGGCTCTGGGGTCCTGCATCAATCAGCTGAAGGCAGGAAGGCCAGCGGAAGAGATCTCCTTACCGTCCGTGCACCTTGCCTACCAGCATTTCAGGAGCCGGCTACAGAACTTCTCCAGGATCTTGACCATCTACCCCCCAGTTCTACAGAGCCTTACAAAAGGCACCTGGAACCACAGCTGGGCCGGACATGAGATGGTATGGCCCCTCTTAGGGACATCACGTGCCTGCAGCCAGGCTTGGCCTCCTCAAGCGAGTGGGCGGTTGCTCCCACCACCGCCCTGGGAAGGGAAAGCTTATGGACCACGTTCCAAATGGGAAACATCTTCATGGGGCACACATGTCAGTGTGACTCCTCAGTTAGAACGCATGTAACTCATGCTTCCTAGATCCCAAGACAATGAAAGGTGAAGCTACAAGCCTGGAACACAAGAACACACTGGGCTAACAGCCAGGGCCTCCGACTTAATGGTTAGAGCAGCCCAGTGGGGGTCGGGGGACAGGCTGCTCAGTCACGGGGGTGTTCTCTGCCCCCCAGAGTCTGGATGTGTTCGCAGCAGTGGCCTGTGCTGAAATGCTGACAGAAAACCTCCTGAAGCCCAGTCCCCAAGCTTGGTTACAGACGGTGAAGAATCTTTGCATGCCGCTGGAGCTCCTCTGCTCAGATGGGTACCTGCAGGGCAGCGGGATGGTGACCAGAGCCGTCATCAGGGACGTCAGGTGAGACCCAGGAGTCCCGGGCACGTCAGGGAGAGAGCAGATGCTCCTGCCACAGGAAGTGGGCCTGTCCTCATTCATTCTTTAACGTCTCTTGAACCCTTACTAAACGCCAGGCATCGTTTTGATCTTAGAGAGCTGTACTTCCAGGGAGCGCATGGAGTGATGGGGGTGATGAAAAGGTGAGCAGATTATGATGATCCTGAGGGAGAAGCAGCAGCTGCAAAGGACCCCAGCAGGGCAGCAGAGAGGGAACACACAGGGTAGACTTCCCAGGGGACAAGTCCTGTGCTGGCCTTTAAGGGCGAGGTGGGACTCACTGGACACAGGCAGAGGCGCAGAACTTGAGATGTCCCAGCTGAGAGTCTGAGGGGAGGGGCGGAAAGAGACAAAGTGTGTGGAGGTCAGGGAGCACATCACAAAGGGCTTCTACCTAATTCTTTCACCCACCTTCATGCCCGGTCCTTTTCTTATCTTTCAACTCCTGTGCCTTGGAACTGCCTCCCTGCCCCTCTTCATTTGTCTCAGGCGCTTTTGTCAGAGCTGAGTGAGGGACCCCCTCTCTCGACAGAACCCACTGGAATCGCATTTTCTCCATTGCGCTCTTTGTGGAGCATGTGCTCCTGGGGACCGAGAACTATATTCCCGAGCTGTGCAAGCTGGTAACAGAGTATGTCTTCTTGCTGAACAAGGTGAGCGCGAAGGCTTGGCCAGTCAGGCACTGGTCTGCCTCTTTGTAAGACAAAGAACAATTGAGATGTGACCTGACTTTTATCATCTTGGTGGTATATCCCCTTTCTGCTCTGAGAGTTTTATCTAGAAGTGCGAAGGAAAGTGATTTCATCACATAGGTCACTAAAATTTTGGTATTTAATATTTTAATAGTTACCCTCTCCTGAATGTTAAGTCAGGGTGTGTCATTTAGGGTTCCTTGCAGGAAAAGGAACTATTCATGCAGTAAGTACACTTGGGAAACCTTTGGGAGGACTGAAGGGTGGGCTCCAGCCAGGCCTCCAGTGGCCCCAGACCAAACCAGCAGCCGCGGAGAGAGCTGCTTCCCACTGCCACGGTCAGGAAGATGGGGGTGTAGGAGAATGCCACTGGGCCTGTGGACTTCCAAACACAGTGTTGTCGGTGGGACCAAGGGGGCAGGAAGCCCATGTCTCTGCCCCTCTACACCCTTTATAAAGTTGGTGACACACAGGATAGTACCTTGTAGAAAAAGTGACTGTCCTTTCAGCATCAGTGGCAACTCAGGGAAGACAGTGTCTGCCCACTGGGAACCTCACACAAGCACTGCCAGCAGCTTTGCTGTACAGCCTTTGAAATGTCCTTTTGTGACTGGCTTATTTCACTAAGCATCATGTTCTCAAGGTTTATCCACATTGTAGCAGGTGTCAGAATTTCCTTCCTTTTTAAAGCTAAATAAGATTCCACTGTATGGATAGAGCACATTCTGTTTATCCGTCCATCTGTTAATGGACATTTGGGTTGTTTTCACCTCTTGATGATTGTAAATAATGCTGCTCTGAACCTGGGTGTACAAGTATCTGTTTGAGTCACTACTTTTAATTTTTGGGGGTGTGTACTTAAGAGTGGAATTGCTGAATCATATGGTAATTCTATGTTTGACATTTTGAGGAATCACCATACTGTTTTCCACAGTTGCCACACCATTTTACTTCCCCACCAGCAATGCACCAGGGCTCCAATTTCTCCACATCCCTGCTAACACTTGTTATTTTCCATTTTTGTAAATAATAGCCCTCCTAATGGGTATGAAGTGATATCTCATTGTGGTTTTTGATTTGTATTTCCCTAATGACTAGTGATGTTGAGCATTTTTTCATGTGCTTATTGCCTATTTGTATATCTTCTTTGGAAAATGTCTATTCAAGTCCTTTGGCCTTTTTTCAATCTTTTGATTAACGGATCAAATTTAGCAGGGTATTAAAAACTAATATCATTGCCAAGTAAGATTAATCCTGGGAATTCAAGGATAGCTCAAAATCATAAAATCGATAAGTGTCATCAGTTATGTAACAAATTAAAAGAAAAACTCCAAAAGATTATTTCCAAAGGTGCAGAAAAAGCATTTGATAAAATTTATAATTTGGTACAAAGATACTCTTGCCAAATTAGGAATAGAAAGGAACTCTCCTTCAGCGGATAATGCCCAAGGGGTATACCTAATAGAAAAACATCTATAGCAAACATTATACCTAACCAGAAAATTCCCAAATCACACCCATTAAACTCACTATCTTATATCATTAAAGATGTGCATTTCCTAAAAAACAGTGTTTCTACTTCTAAATATATATCCTAGAGAATTTTCCCATTTGTACTCAGACACATGGAAGAATGTTGGGTGCAGAAATGTTTGTAATTGCAGGAAATTGGGAACATTCTAAATGTCCATTAATGGGAAAACAGGTGACCAGTATCAACAAGTACCATACAGCAGTTAACATGAATGATCTGAACCTACTTGTATCAACAAAAAAAGCAAGTTGCAGAAGCTTAGGTACAGTGTGATGTCCCTGATAGAAAGTTTACAACATTCAAAGCAACAAGATTTTTATGCATGCACCCAAATCTAGTGGAAGTGGGAATTTAGGAATGTGATTCTCTGGGGCTGGGTGGAGGGTGGGGGATGGAAATATGATCAGAAAAGGATACACTTGGAGTTGAAGCTGCACCTGTAACGTTTTGTTTCTTTAGAAACTGATAAAGCATATATTCAAAAAAAATGCTATGATTGGGCTTCCCTGGTGGTGCAGTGGTTGAGAATCTGCCTGCTAATGCAGGGGACACGGGTTCGAGCCCTGGTCTGGGAAGATCCCACATGCCGCAGAGCAACTAGGCCCGTGAGCCACAACTACTGAGCCTGCGCGTCTGGAGCCTGTGCTCCGCAACAAGAGAGGCCGCGATAGTGAGAGCCCCGCGCACCACGATGAAGAGTGGCCCCCGCTTGCCACAACTAGAGAAAGCCCTCGCACAGAAATGAAGACCCAACACAGCCATAAATAAATAAATAGATAGATAGATAGATAGATAGATAGCCAAGCCTTTGAAGCCCTTTAAAAAAAAATGCTATGATTACTTAAAGTTTGGTCGATACGCAGATGGTCATTATATTATCCTTTATAGCTTGAAATAGCTCATAACAGGAGGAGGGGGATAGACCTTAAAAGAAAAAAAGGAAGAGGGGAAAAATCAGAAGCCAAGAATATCGACCTTCTCCCCAAAGCAGCATAGTCACAAAGGGCATTCAAAGTTAAAGAAACTGCTAAATAAATTTTTAAAAGCCTTGCACTGCAGACACCAGAGCCCTAACTGCCCAGCTTCACCAGCAGCAGAGGGGATGTTGTGTTTTGTTGCCTTTGTTGCCTGGCTGACTCCTGCCCTTCCTCACTGCTAATTAGCTTCTCTCCTCCTCCCGCTGCCTTTCTCCTTCAGTGCCTGCAAGAGGACTCTGACATCAAGACTCACAGGCCTTTCGTCGCAGTGATGACCACTCTTTGTAAATGTAAGAACCAGGTCAGCAGGAGCCTCACCAGGTGAGATCTTGGGTTTGGGATCTGCAAGGGAGAGAATTCAGAACATTTTGTATTTTTTGCTTCTCACGGCCAGCTTCTCTGCTTCAGAATTGGTCACCCTTCTTGGCTTCTAGGTTTGGGGTGAAGCCGTGCCCCATCTGCCTGGGAGATGCACAGGATCCTGTCTGCCTGCCCTGTGACCATGTATTCTGCGAGCGCTGCGTCAAAGTTCACCTCACCCAAGGGCAGATGGGATGCCCCTATTGTTTAACTGACTTGCCAGACAGCTTCTCTCCTTCTGTTTCCCAGGAGCACCGGTAAAACACCCTTTCTCTTGAGAAAGCTTCCTCTTTTTTCTTCCTTTTTTGCAAATACAGTATTCAGAAATATATTAATCTTAGAAAGCCTGACAGAGAAGTGTTCTAAGAAAGACAACTAACTACTTATGTACCTTTATAAACACCTAGTATCTGAAAATTATCCTCTCCTCAAGACATACATGTATACAGATTAGGGAGATAGAAAAATTAGAGGAAATAAACCAGAAAGTCGTAAACTAAATAAAGCCATCACAAGTGACCCAAAGAATTTAGATGCAACTGGTTTATCCTCTTGATATGTAAATTCCATCCATGTTCTATGTCCTGAGGATAAAGCTAGCTCTTATCTGGCTAAGTACCTTTCAGGGCAGTAGTTAAAATTAGCCTTAGTGGTTGGTTTTCCTTCCTGTTTTCCTCCATTCTGATGCCTCCTGAAAGCGGAGCACAAGACAAGCCCAGTGGATGGGATCTTTGAGAAACTCTTGGGATATGAAGACTATTGCTAGATGGTCCAAATGATCAAAGTGTTTCTCAAAAGAGCCAAGTGTATGTACTGTCTGCAGTTTTGGAGATTGGTTCCAATCAATGTAAGGAGATACTTGCATCTTTTAATTAAAAAAAAAATGCCGTCCAAATCCCAAAGCACTCTATAGGGAGGGATTCTGGAACACATTCTACAAGCCTTTTGACCGTGGTTTTCAACGATTCCTAAGGGAGGTCATCGAGAAACATGCTCGCTTCCGGCAGATGTGCAATAGTTTCTTTGTGGACCTAGTTTCCACCATGTGCTTCAAAGACAATTCTCCACCTCAGAAGGATGTGGTCGATATTCTGCTGTCTTTACTCTTTGTAGAGAAGGAGCTCTTTCGAGAGGCTTCCCAAAGTGAGTGGTTTTCTTCCTATAGACTTAAAAATTCAGTTCTTCATCTCACTCTTTACGTCTGATGTGAACGATGATCTACCTTTCTCCTTCTGGTTTAAGGACGCCGTGAACACACAAAATCTCTTTCTCCTTTTGCTGATGTTGTGGATAAGACCCCTGTCATCCGCTCAGTGGTACTGAAACTGCTTTTGAAGTACAGGTGAGCACCACGAACGTGGAGTTGCCTCTAGCATGCCTTGACTTCTTTTTATTCTCCTCGTGGCTTCTTCTTTGCTGCCAAGCATTCTTTGCAGAACCTGTAGCTAGTTCATGATTTGGGGAAGCTTTTTCAGCAAGAGACCCCCTTGTTCCTTTATCTGTATGGGTTGTGTCCTTGACATATTCACATACTGGCTATGAGTTCAGTGTGCCTATAAGCACATGGTTAGGAAGAAGCAGATTTGGGGGAAGGGTGCAAGGTGTCGTGACACATGCAGGAAGTCGGGAGTCAGGAATCTGCGGTTCTCATCTCAGTTCCACAGCTACAAAGTTTTGTGGTTTTTTTGGATGATAAGTTAGAATCTCCCCTCACCTTCCTTGCCCTTGATGTTGTCTGAGTTTTGCTTCAGCTCTTAAGTTTCTCTGATTCTATAAATGGACAGAGAAGCCCATGTGGTGCTTCAGCTCAATGGTCTTGTCAAATAATGCTATTTTAGAACTTTCTTAGAAAGCTGATCTGTAGGGGACTTCCCTGGTGGAGCAGTGGTTAAGAGTCCACCTGCCAATGCAGGGGACACGGGTTCAAGCCCTGGTCCGGGAAGATCCCACATGCTGCAGAGCAGCTAAGCCCGTGCACCACAACTACTTGAGCCTGCTCTCTAGAGCCCGCGAGCCACAACCACTGAGCCTGCGTGCCACAGCTACTGAAGCCTGTGTGCCTAGAGCCTGTGCTCCGCAACAAAGGAAGCCACTGCAATGAGAAGCCTGGGCACTGCAACAAAGAGTAGCCCCTGCTCACCACAACTAGAGAAAGCCCGTGCACAGCAACAAAGACCCAACGCAGCCAAAAATGAAAGAAAGAAAGAGCGAGAGAGAAAGAAAGAAAGCTGATCTGTATTCAGAGGCTCTTTTGGAAGATACTTGGTATCCTCAGCCTGTGTTCTGACTTGATAGAATACACCTTGAGGTGATGGGAAAATCAAGATGCTGTAAGAAAAGTTCCAATAGAAACAACTGTTTCTAACTTAAACGTCTGAAAGGTGACTCGGGATGGAGATTAGATTTACATTTAAGCATGGATCTGCTGCAGCCCTGTCCATGGACATGTTATTTTGCTTCTATTTTTCCCCCCATTATTTGTGAAATAGTTTTTTCAAACAGGATTCCTGGAGGATTTTCAAATAAAATACTCTTAAAATACATTTTCTTACAGAACTAGTATCTTACTATACCTGAAAATGGCTTTTAAGGCATCCATGGAAAGAGTTGACTTGAGATGTGAGAAGAGCCTCTTTTGATATTCTGTGATTTTTATTAATTTTGGTAAATGTGTGAAATCTGTATTCATTTGAATCTCTTTGCTTAGAGAAAGGGAACAGTATGATCAACATGCATACCTCTTGACATATAGTGTAGACACGTTAACATGAGAACAAACAATGTTTAAAGGTAAACACTTTGTTTTGAAATATTTAGAGAGTAAAATTTACAGAACTGATTTTGAAATAAAAATCTTGAGACATAAAACACAATTTAAAAATCTGCATTGTCATTCCCTGGGTTGAGAAATACTTGTTTGTGTCGTTACTTTTGTGATTCGAGTATTTTTGTGTATTAAGAATCAGTAAGGGGCTTCCCTGGTGGCGCAGTGGTTAAGAATCCGCCTGCCAGTGCAGGGGGCATGGGTTCGAGCCCTGATCCGGGAAGATCCCACATGCCATGGAGCAACTAAGCCCGTATGCAATAACTACTGAACCTGCGCTCTAGAGCCTGTGAGCCACAACTACTGAGCCCACGCGCCTAGAGCCTGTGCTCCGCAACAAGAGAAGCCCCCGCAATGAGAAACCCACTCACCGCAACTGGAGAAAGCCCGTGCACAGCAATGAAGACCCAACGCAGCCAAAAAGAAAAAAAAATCACTCAGACCAGACTTAGACATACTTTGTGGAAAAGTAGGCATCCATTCTTTAGGCAGACCCGTGTGGGGGACAACATTGATGAGACTACAAATAACACTAAGATATTATCTGGCTTTTTCAACATGTTGACATTTACACTGATGTTACTAAAGTAATGAAGGGTGAATGTGCTAGCATCTTAGCATGAGGAAAACCCTGGTATTGGCCATTGTTTCCATCACCAGCAAGCACATATAGTTTTTAAAAATGCCAGTTTCACTTAATGTCCTTGACGAAGCTATAAAAATTCTTAATTTTACTAAATCTCCACCTTTGATGATATGACTGTTTAATATTCTGTTGAAATGAGAGATACACAGAAAGCACTCCGGCTGCACACCAAGGTACAGGGTTATCTCAAGGAAAACCACTCATGCGGTTTTTGAGTTACATGCTAACTTGGCTGCTTTTTTTATGGAATACCACTTGTACTTGAAAGAATGACTGACAAACAACACTTATTCAGACTTGGGCATTTGGCAGGTGTTTTCCTGAAACCAAGTGATGTGAGCCTGTCACATCAAGGAAGAGAACTGATGGTTTTGTTGCTAATGATAAAATTCAAGCTTTTAAGCAAATATTAAAATTTTGGCGGGAATTCTCTGGTAGCTCAGTGGTTAGGGCTCCACGCTTTCATTGCCAGGGGCCTCGGTTCAATCCCTGGTTGGGGAACTAAGATCCTGCAAGCCATGCAGTGTAGCCAAAAAAAAAAAATACATTAAAAAAAATTAAAATAAAAATTTGGAAAACTTGTATCCTCCACCAGGAGCCTATCAGCTTTCTAATACTTACAGACCTTTTGATGATAATGAATGTGAGGTTTTTAAAAATATATCATAAAATAAAAATGTGTCAACATTTGCCAGATCTGCACAGCTCAGTGAACCGGTATTTTTGAAGTGACTGATGCTTGATGTCAGAGAATTTTGCATTGATCAAAAAGAAATCCATTTGAAGTGCAAGGCAGACCATTTGATTTTAATGTAATTGACTATGAAAAGTGCATTGATAGGGTTTCAGATTGCACATTGCAACTAACCTTTAGAAATTATCATTTATCAAGTTTTGGTGTAGTGTCAAAGGAGATTATTCACAGTTACCTGAAAAGGCTACTAAAATATTTCTCCCTTTTCCAGCTACATAATGTGTGAGACCAGATTTTCTTCATATAACTCAATATAGTGCAACCAATTAGAAGCAGAAGCAGATTTGAGAATCTAGTGAACTTCTGTCAAGCCAGGTGTTAAAGAGATTTGCAGGAATGAAAAACAGTACCCCTCTTCTTACTAATGAATTTTTGTTTTGGAAAAGCTTTTTAAAAATATTATTTATGTTAATATGTAATGAGTTTAGTATGGTTATTTTTAATGAATTGATAAATATTTTCAAATTTTTTCTGTTTTAATTTCTAATACTGTAAATATCAATAGATGTAATCCACAGAAACAAAAGCTCTCTGGGGTTCTCAATAATTTTTAAGTCTGTAAAGGAGTTCTGGAGCCAAAAAGTTTGAGAACAGCTAGTCTAAAATAGGGAATTTTATATTCCTCCAAGTTGGTGCTAGAATATTCTTCATAAGATCGTGTTACAAACTATACATACACATGTATGTATGTATATGTATATATAATTATACAGGAAGGGGGAATGGATAACAGGCAGATAGATACATACATACATACCTTTTTTTTTTCTTTTTGGCAAAATGAGTTTCTAGACCTGAACTAACCAGGTATAATATTTCTCCTTCCATAGCTTCCATGACGTGAAGGATTACATTCAGGCTTATTTGTCCCAGTTAGAAAAGAAACCGTTCCTGGCTGAAGATAAAGCTGAATTGTATGTTCTCTTTAGCAACTGCCTGGAGGTAAGCTGATTATCACCTCCCTGCATTTCTTTTTCAAACTCTCCAAACCATGTGGTTTATGTGATGGAATAGTGTTTTTCTGAAAATTTACAGACTATAGATTAGGTGGTAACATTAACAGATGCTCCACTCCATGCAGGGGAAAAAAAGTTTCAGAAACGTTGCTTCTGCCCTCAGCAGTTGTCTATATTGGCATTTATGTGCATGTGCATGAGGGGGGAAAAAAGCATAGAAGAATATGCCACCAAAGTTGTCTCCAGGTGGTGAGATTGTGAATACTTTTAATTTTTATTCGCTTCATATTTTTGTTACTTCCAAAAATCTTACAACGCATATGAAACAATAATATTAGATTTAAAACATTTTCATCATAGCTTTTCTTTTTCCCCTCCTTCTTGCCCCTGAAATAAAAAGGGGTATTCGTTTTCCATGATTCAAAAAATGTACGCTCAAACCCACCACACTATTCTTTATCCTTCCTGCATTCTCCACGACCACACTGTGGAAATTTCGAAGGTGGGGGACTCGCAAATAAAAAAGAATAATATCCTTTCTTTCTGGTTCTATGTTCCCTAGGATTCAATACATGAGAAGAATAATACTTTCTTCATAAGGGATGAATCGAAATACCTAAGAGAGGAAGCCCAGTTCCTTAAGACGTACCGGCCAGTGGGGTGCAGCCGAGAGCCCACTGGCGAGGCCTCGGTGGAGTACCTGCAGGAGATGGCCCGCATCCGCCTCTGTCTTGACAAGGCTTCTGAGATCCTCTCTGAGCTTCAGGACGGCTCAGGCAGGTCTTCGTCCCAAACTTTCTTGACCACAGGCCGGGAGCCCCCATGATTTAGAAATTCAGGAAGTGTGGGAAGCTGGTTCTCAGAGTAATACTGGTCTGTACCATGTCCCTTTTCTTCTAGATTAGTTCTTTCACTGTGAATTCCTCCCTAAAGGGGAGGCCCCGGAACTCTTACTAGCCTCTGTTCCAGACAGTTAACTAACAAGTACCCCCAGCCGTCACTCAGCCTTTCTCATTGGCTCTGCAGAGATGGCGGAGGAGAAGTGTCGCTACCTGCGGCAGGTGGAGCACTTCTGTGCCCGGGTCCAGAATGACTGGTACCGAGTATACCTGGTGAGGAAGCTCACTAGCCAGCAGGGGATGGAGTTTGTGCGGAGCCTCTCCAGACAGGACCATCCGGCCCACTGGGTGTTTCCCAGGGGAGTCATTGCACAGCAGGTAAGAAGGGTGGTCCCAGCAGCCCCTGTGCTATCTCAGCTCCACACTGCCTGCCCCCCAACCCCAGGAGCGGGGCTGCTGCTGCTCCATTCCTCCCTTGACCTTCTCCCACACCCATCACGGAAAATGCGTGCGTCTGTTCTGGTCTTCTCCTCTGTTTCTGTGCTTCAGTTGATTGACCCAGCTCGTGATCACGTTTAGACCGCCTGCCTAGGGGAAAGATAAGTGTGTGCATGCGTGTGTATGTGTGATGTGTTTGTCACCTACCTGCGCAGCATATGTAGGCATCACTTCTGATAGAGTTTGACACAGGGAAAGCAAAATAATGATTCTGTGGCTTTGGCTTTTAGCAAATTGAAAATCATTCAGCCAGGGATTTCTCTGGTGATGCAGTGGTGAGGACTCCATGCTCCCAATGCAGGGGGCCCGGGTTTGATCCCTAGTCAGGGAACTAGATCCTACATGCATGCCGCAACTAAGAGTCTGCATGCCACAACTAAGACCCGGCACAACCAGAAAAATAAATAAATACTTAAAAAAAAATCCTTCAGCTTTCAGAATAAGCCCTTTTTATCCTTGGCAGGCGAGATAGGAAAGGACTAAGGATGACAGAGTTGCAGCCATTTTGGCTTCAGGGCTGCTCAGTGGTCCTTTCCTAGTGCTCAGAAATGAATGAATTTTTACTGTCCTGGAGTTAGAAAAATGGCACTAAAAATCCTGGCTTTTTGTTTGCCCCCAGTTGGAGCTTAGGGCTAACGTATTGAAGTCCTTTGGTGCCCTACTCTGAGTGCCGAAGGAAAGCAGCCACAAGATCACCTCCCCCAGATTTTCACCCACTCCCCGCTCTTCATCTATTGAGGAGGTGCTTCCCAAACAGCAGTGGGATGTCATGCCTCAGTCTGGACCTGGAAACCGGGTTCAGCTGCCTTTAAACCTCTTATGATTGCCTGGTTCCTTTACCTATCAAGAAGGTTCTTCTTTCCTAAGCATTCCTCACACTGTCCTCACCATGATTAACCCCTGTGTTCCTGGGGTTGCAGAAGGATCATACAGGCCAGATGGATCAGTATCTGGTGCATGGGGACAACTACAAGGCTCTCCGCGATGCAGTGGGCAAAGCCATTCTGGAGTGCAAGCCCCTGGCCATTGAGACTGCTCTGGAGGTATGTTGGACTGGGGGACTGCTCTGTGTACACAGTGGCCCCTCAGAGCCTAAGTCTTGTCTTGTTGGTGTCAAATGATGCAGCGAAAGAGGCCCCACAGGGTGACATGCTGCATCAGAAGTCTTATGCTCACGGCCTCACAGGCTCGCCTGGCAAACAGGGGAGCATCAGTGGTTGATTTGGGGTGGTGGGTTTGCGTGAGGCCACCGGCACCTCCTTTCTGATTGATTCATTTATGTCCATTATTTTCTTTGAGACCCTGCTAAAAAGTCACTTCCTCCAAGATTCCTCAGCTCAGACATGTGATGGCACAGGAAGCAAAACCTGTATCTGTGTAGCCTCATAATTCCCATAGAGGCATATGCATGTGTTTATTTTAATAGATACAGGGTTTTTAGAATCTAATCTTTCAATTGTTCTGCTCATGTTTCCTTTTTGAGTCCTTGTTTACCCTGGCATTTTGCTGGGAAAAGAGGAAATAAATATCTTATCTCTGCTCAGGAAAAGTTTCTAGGACCAGTGAAGTAGTCAGAAAGAGAACAGATGGTGATCTCTGTTACTTCTGTTGTAAGCTATCTGATAAATATGCCTTGAGTTTAATATGAGGATGTTTATGAACAGTTGTTTTTCCAGAAGATGGTCCTTGAGGTGCAGGGTCCCAGGCGCCCAGGGTCTTGGGAAAGGCTCCCTCAACCTCTCCAAGGCTTAAGAGCTGATCTCATTCCATATTCATATACAAATCACATGGGATTCTGGCCGTGAGCTAGATTTTTTAAAGTCTCACTTGATATCCTTGCTTTTTCAGGCCTGCAGGAGCTCCACAACTCAGCAGGCCGCCCACCTAATGTTAGCGCTTTTTAGAGAGGTCACGACTTTGTACAGATCCCACAGTGCAAACCTCCATCCTAAGCCACAGGTGAGTATCAGCCTTCAGGGCTGTGTTCATAGTCTCATAATTTGGAGGGGCTTTTTGAATAGAGGTGAAAGTCACAAGCACTAGTTATACCCCAAATTTTTAAAATTCTAGGATCAGGGTTTCCAGCCTTCTTGTGTGGAGCAACTACTTTCTGTTTCATCCAATGCTTTTAGAGTAACAGTTAAAACACAGTCAAGAACATAAGATAATGTTTTCCAAAATTATGAAAACTAGTGCTTGGGTATGTGGTTTCTGTGTTTGTACAGGAGAATTCTCTTCTCCAGATAATTTCCCTTCAAACAGCAACCATTTAGCCATCCTAACCTTGATACTTAAAAAAAAAAAAATCAGTTATTTTAATGCAAATAACTTTATCTGTCTATTTATTTATTTATTTTTGGCTGTTCCACACGTCTTGCAGGGATCTTAGTTCCCCAATCAGGGATTGAACCTGCGCCCTCAGCAGTGAAAGCGCGAAATTCTAACCACTGGACCACCAGGGAATTCCCCTTAACCTTGATATTTGATAGGTATTTGCAATCAAAAATGTATGAGTGACATAAGAGCAAACCTTTGGTTTTCTCTCACTATTCACATGATATTCTGCTTTGTTGTATTTTAATTTCTTTCCTGTCAGCAATGTGAGGCTATGGAGAAATTCATTGAGGAAAGAAAGACCTTGTCTCCTGATATCAGACGTTTTGCAATATCCCTTGTGAACAATGAACTACCCCTGCTGAGGACGGGTCCTGGGGACAACAGCCTTGAAGGGACAGTAATAGAAATGGCTATTCATGTTGCAACCATCCTTCTCTGTGGACAAAGCAAAGTCTTGGAACCCCTGAAGAATTTGGCCTTCTCCCCAGACCTCATGGCGGTAAGATTAGGATATGATTGCATCCACGTTCACAGGAAAAATTTGAGACCCAGCCAGTACCTCAGAAACTGTTGAACCTGTTTATCTTCTAGATTCTCCATCTGCCTCTGTCTCACTTGACCCTTTAGTCCACAATGATGGTGAAAAACTTTCCTTGCCCTTTGTTATCTCACAGGGAGCTGTTCTATGTTCTTCATAGAGAGCTTTTTAGGTCAAGAAGAAAGAAAATCAAGGTCACGTTCTTACTTAAGGCCTCTTGCTGATCAGTGACAGCCCGTCGATATGCTCACTTAGCTAAAACCAGCCCTGCTCTTTTGACTTTTCAGAATGCCTTTCTTCCAACGATGCCTGAAGACTTGCTTGCTCAAGCTAGGAAGTGGAGGGGTCTAGAAGGAGTCCACTGGTACAGTAAGTGTTGGCCTGAGGTGGAATCCCACTCCTGAGCTTTGAAGAGCATCCTAAAACCACATGAGACATTGTTATAGAACTGGGGTCCACGGGTTTGTCCCCAAAGGTCCTAATGTGCTGGCCTCCTTCTGCCGTGGTTGCCTTTGCAGAACATGAACAGCTTGCAGGAACTGGTACCCTGTTGAATGTGGATGAGCCAGATTATTTTTTTCTTAGTCACAGGGAAAGGGTCTTTTAGGGTACACTTCTGTTCCCTGGAATATGCCCTTTGGGGAGAAGGGGGTGCTGGGAACCACATGAGAGGTTCAGTCAAGGGCCAGCTCACAATGCAGCCACGTTTTTGACCCAAAGATAGTTCTTTTAGAAATATAGAACTGAAGGAGAAAATACTATAACCCATGACTTTATGTAAATTTTGCTGTTGCCTTGAGTAGATAATCTTTTTAAACTAGTTTTAAAAGTTATTATAAAACCTGCTCATAGCAAAAAGAAAAAAAATCAAAGAGAGTGAACAGGAGGGTATAAAATACTATCCACCCTGCCTCCAAAAGTAATCCCTGGTATGAACCTGTAATCTAGTTTCTCTTTGCTTTGTGAAATTAAACACAGACATTATTTTTCAGTGATACCAGTTGAGCTCCTGGTATGTGTCAAATATCTAATGAGTTCTAATATCTAGCAAAGTTCAAGATTTCTGGTACTGTGCTTGGGACATCAAATCCATGTCAGCATTTGGTTAGACCAGAGAGGAGGGAGTTAGCTTTCCCTTTTAACCGTGGGTCATTAGGTGAAACCTCACCAGCCAACATGTGTCTTGTTCTTTTAACAGCATGTCCCAATGGTCACGCGTGCACTGTAGGCGAGGTGAGTCTTGGTATTCAGGGTAGGGTTTGGGGGGTTCAAAATGTGTGTTCCTCCAGGTCTGAGGAGGGGAGCTGTGGAGGAGGAGGATGGATAATGAGGGTCTGGACCTTTCGGGAGAACATAGACTCATTTTGCCGGCTATTCTAGGTATTATGACTAAACATCCAAATGGTACTAAGGTTTTCCAGCCAGGGTTTCTCAGTCTCAGCCCTGTGGACATAATGCCTTATTGTGGGGATGGTCTGGGCATTGTTGGAGGTTTAGAAGCACTCCTGGCTTCAACTCACCAGATGGCAGTAGTATCCCATCTCACACAGTGTGACAAACAAAACTGCCTCCATACATTGCCAAATGTCCCTTGAAAGACAAAACTGCAGGACAGGAAGCACTGCTGGCCGTCCTTCCTGGCCACTGCAGCACAAGATCAGTGACACAGGTCTTTATGTGACGACAAAGTTTTGACTAGACCGTAGGCTGGATTACTATCCCAGGGAGGAGATAGGGTCTAGATACCAAAGGATAGGAAAACGAGACACATATCTTTTAAGCCCGTTGGGGGAAGATCTGTGTATTGTTCATCTCTGAATCCCAAAGCATCTAGCCAGGGCCCTTCATAGTGTCATCCATACTTGCTCAGAACAGGCTATTGAATTGAAACAGACAAATGTTATTTAATAAATAAGCGACCTGGAGGATAAACCTGATATATGCATTTTACTTTATCTTTCTGAGCTTCTTACTTCCTTGTCCATGAAACAGGATTAAAATAGATTCTTCCTAAAACTGCTCCTGAAATTCTGTGGTCTGGGAATCTGAGACTGGTTTGGTTTGTGATAGACTGTTATTCAGTGTATATGGTAGCACACAATCTGATTTTGAAAAATGAGCCTTTGGAAGTAGTGAATCATATGGTTACATTTTTAAAAAATAAAAAAGTCCAAATGGTGTTAGGGAAATCAGTTTGGAAGCTGCTATAGTATTCCTGGTGTTAGATAGTGAAGCAGTAAGGCCGGTGTGATAGGTGGGGGAATGAATGGAAAACAGTGATGAATATGAGAAAGGAAGGTTGAGTTTTATATATTTGTCTATAAAGTGACTATTTAGGAATAAAACTTAAATTGTCTCTACTTTTTAAAAGTCTAAATTTGCCCACATACAACATAGTTGGCATGGAGTGCCTGCCCTGTCTCTCAGGGCTCCTGTAGCCCCACCTGACACACACATACGCTAAAGGAAGCAATCGTAGTGGCATCCGCTACCTCCTGTGGTAAGTATGTGCTCATTTGCACGATGGCATTTGTCCAAACTGAACTGGGGTCGCATTTTTGTTTATCCTAGTGTGGCTTGCCGATGGAACAGAGCTTTTGTATCGACTGTGGTACTCCAATTGGAGGGATTGATCACAAACCGAAGGATGGATTTCATGTTATCGAGTATGTAAGATGTTGTCTCCTTTCTAAGCAGTAAAACCATGGGGTTGGGGCTGTTTCTATTCCAGCTGATAAATCAATACTAAATATAGTATCAATTACTATTGTACATTTGGACCTGGGTCTTGTTGATATCAACGCCAAGGTCCCTGTGGTCATTCATTAGTGAGGCATTTGATCTGTCATTGGCTAACTGGGCTCTTAATGCAAAGCAGACCACACGTTAATACTTATTAATACTTGTTAATTCAGATGTCTTCCATTTGAATCCTGAGCACAACCCCTGTAGAAATTGCTTGACATAAACAGGTGACCAATTTCAGAGGCACATTTAAGTTTGTCACTTATAAACTCTCTTAGCTTACTCTTTTTTTTCCCAGAAAAATAGAGGAGACATAGTCAATCTTATCAAATACTTCAGAATCCAGCTAAAAATCTGATCTCATAATCCCACACTTGCTCATGAGATGAGTATGGTTACACATGCTCCCTTAATAGGAGGTGTGACCTCTCTACGTTCATCATATATTCTAGCTCTTTTAGTGCTGTTACAGTTTAAAATATGCTAATCTGTTATCTCCATAAACTATCAGAATGTCCTAGAGTCTCCAATAGCTTTGCAACTGAATGTACCCATCACACTATACCTCCCATCTGGGTGTGATGCCAAATCCTTTGCCAGACCTTGGATCCCAGTTTTTGATTTGGGAAAAGGAGAACAGTGTGTACATATTCCCATGGTAATGTCAGCTATTCCAAACTCTGACTGTCCTTTGCCTGTCTGCTCCCCTGACCCCCGACAATGATTCAGTGGAAGAAGCAGGTCCAGACCTCCATCCTGACACATGGCCCCAGGACTAGCACAAACAGCCAGTTTTTTATGCTTTCAAAAAAAAATTTTTTTTTTTTTTGGCTGTGTTGGGTCTTCTTTGCTGCACGTGGGCTTTCTCTAATTGTGGCGAGTGGGGGCTACTCTTTGTGGCGGTGCGGTGGCTTCTCTCGTTGTGGAGCACGGGCTCTAGGTGCGTGGGCTTCAGTAGTTGTGATGTGCGGGCTCAGTATTTGTAGCACACAGGCTTAGTTGCTCCACGGCATGTGGGATCTTCCCAGACCTGGGATTGAACCCGTGTACCCTGCATTGGCAGGCAGATTCTTAACCACTGCACCACCAGGAAAGTCCTTCAAAATTATTATTATTTTTTAATTGAAGTATAGTTGATGTACAATATTATATAAGTTATAGGTGTACAATCTAGTGATTCACAATTTTGAAGGTTATACTCCATTTATAGTTATTATAAAATATTGGCTATCTTCTCTGTATTGTACAATATATCCTTATAGCTTATTTTATACATAATCGTTTGTACCTCTTGACCCCCTACCATTATACTGCCCCTCCTCCCTTCCCTCTCCCCACTGGCAACCACTAGTTTCACAAACAGCCACTTTACACTGTTGTGGGCTTTTAGTCAGCCAGAGAGGTCAGTCTATAAAGAAGAAGACTCGGGCTTCCCTGGTGGCGCAGTGGTTGAGAGTCCGCCTGCCGATGTAGGGGACACAGGTTAGTGCCCCGGTCCAGGAGGATCCCACATGCCGCGGAGCGGCTGGGCCTGTGAGCCATGGCCGCTGAGCCTGTGTGTCCGGAGCCTGTGCTCCACAATGGGAGGGGCCACAACAGTGAGAGGTCCGTGTACCGCAAAAAATAAAAAAGAAGAAGAAGAAGACTCTTAGGACAGTGGTCTAGGACTTCCCTGGTGTTCCAGTGGTTAAGATGCCACGTTTCCACTGCAGGGGGCATGGGTTCAATCCCTGGTCAGGGAAGTTCCACATGCCGCATGGTGTGGCCCCCCCCCCACAAAAAAAATCTTCTAATATAGGAAAGTAGTCTAGGCTTAGTAGAATATGTAATTTAACATTGTTTTCTTCAAAACTCTGAACCTGGTCTCCAGGTCCTAAGAATGGGAAGTGTGCCCCCAGAGCTGAGAAGAAATGGTGATCTTCAGCCTTCACCCTGTCTTCTCTTGTCCTTTCCAGAAACAAGATGGACAGAACTCAGACTGGCCACGTGCTGGGAAACCCACCACCGAGAGGCGAGGCCATGGTATCTGACCGAGAGCTGTCCCCAGTGGTCTTCCTTCTCATCCGGCTACTCACTCATTTGGCTATGCTTTGGGGAGCCGCCCAAAGTCCCCAGGTAGAGCACTGTACTGCCCAACCATGTGTTTATTAGTTTCCACAGTAATTTTTTTCACAGTGAATCCTTTTGTCTAAAAAGTCCTAGCCAGTTCTTGGGAAGGCCCTGCAGGGTCCTGCTTGGTTTCATTGTGACTAACCCCTTTCCCGCTCCAGAGTTCTCTGATTTTGCCCCTTGAAGCACAAGACTACTTCCTGGGTTTGAATGCTGTGAGGTTTGTGTGTTGTGCCCTTACTGACATCAGAGGCAGAAACTATATAGGGAGTATGGGGAAGATCTGAGTGGCAGAGTGCTTGGGTAAGGGAAAAGAGATTAATGAATTTGTCCATCCCTTCCTTTCAGAGAGTATGAATGTACTGCTTCTCTGATAACTAAGTATCCTTAGCTAGGATACTTGGTAGAAATAAGTAACTATTTTCTTAGTCCTCTTTGAAGGTCCAATCTGTGGTTCTAGGTGTTCTCATTCATTAGAATATTATTGGCAATAGTAACACACAAGGAATGCTTTACAATATAAAACAAATCTTATTAGCTTACATTTATTAGTGCATGTAGGTTCAGATGAAACATGTTGAAGCCTGGTATGAATTCTTTTTTTTTTTTCCATAGAAGGCATAAGATTTATTCTAAAAGTAACTCGTTGAAAGTTTAAAAAAGGAAATAGTTATAAAAGATAACCAGCAGGGTGATATCAATATGACCTCAAGTTAACTGTATATGATACCGGTTCTTTACTTTGACAATTAGATGGATATCGAACATTAGAATTAAAACACTTAATATGAAAATATTTTATTTTTTATTTATTTATTTTAAAATTTTTATTTATTTATTTATTTTTGGCTCTGCTGGGTCTTCGTTGCTGCGCAAGGGCTTTCTCTAGTTGCAGCAAGCGGGGGCTACTCTTCGTTGAGGTGCGCGGGCTTCTCATTGCGGTGGCTTCTCTTGTTGTGGAGCATGGGCTCTAGGCACGTGGGCTTCAGTAGTTCTGGTGCGTGGGCTCACTAGTTGTGGCTCACGGGCTCTAGAGTGCAGGCTCGGTAGTTGTGGTGCACGGGCTTAGTTGCTCCGCGGCGTATGGGGTCTTCCCAGACCAGGGCTCGAACCTGTGTCCCCTGCATTGGCAGGCAGATTCTTATCCACTCTGCCACCAGGGAAGCCTGAAAATATTTTAGAAGGTTTAATTAAAATGAAAATTGAAATAAAAAATTTAGCATTATTTAAACTATTTTGATCTGAATTTTTAATTGTAATTCTTATAATTTGTACTTCGACTTTTAAATTTTAATAAATCATTTAAAATGTTTAATAAATTATTTAAAATAGTTGGAAAAAATAAAAAGTTCTAGCCACCTCTTGTGGATTTCAAATATATCATTGTTACCTAATGCGAAACATAATATAAAATTCACGTATCCTAATTTTTCTCACTGTGGTCTAGGGTGGTAAGGGGAAACTACTTGTCAGATTATGTAAAGTCAATTTTTAATGAACAGCTCTATGTCTCCGGTCCACAGCTGGGAATGGAGAGGCTAACATAACCATGATTTTACCTGTCTTTGCTGCAGCTCTGGGGAAGAAAGAGAGCAGGCTGCATTTCCTCTAAGTTAATTAACCATGATAGCAAAAAGTTCAGGCTTTGAAAATTCTTTATTTCACACTGAGGATATAGAAGGCACTTGTTTTCAGACTGTGGTCATTTCTGCTCCTGAGCCTTCTCTCGCCACTGCTGTTTGAATCACACTGACATCCCTCCTAGAGACTGTCCTCCGGCTCGGGGCTGCTTCTTCACCCCTCCTGACCTCTCCTGAACTTGCCATCTCCTCCACAGACAAGATCTTGCTTGACGTTTTGTCCCCTTGCCCCCACAGGCTTTGATGAACATCATTAAGCCTCCGGTGAGGGATCCAAAAGGGTTTCTGCTGCAGCATATCCAGAGAGACCTGGAGCAGTTAATGAAGATGCTGGGGAGGAGCTCAGACGAGACCGCCAGCGTGGTGCATCTTGTCCTCAGCCACCTCCTCAGAGAGCAGGGCTACAGTGAGGAGCCGGGCATGGGGCCGAGGGGCGTGGGGCACAGCCAGCAGAGGAAGCAGCGCACTCATCCTGACCCCAGAGGGAGAGGAAGGGGAAGCAGGAAGACATGCACCTTCCAGAGAGTGGGGGAGGGGAGGACCTTTCCATTGATCCCCTGCTGGGTGTGCTCAGCGTGTTAAATGCCAGTGTATTTGGGAGGCTTAAGTTTCAAAAGTCAGCGTCGGTGTAGTTTACCCACTGTATGGGGAACATATTGTTGTCCCAAACAGGTGATGTGTGTTAAAGAGACAGCACCATCAGAGAGACTAATGTTTGATAAGCGCTTGGAACTTGGTCTCTTTGTACATCTGTCCTGTTTTGGGGGGGCAGCATCTGCTTTTCCTAAAAAATACTGCCCTTGTGGGCTGACTTAATATATGTACGTGTCCATAATTTGTTACATGAAAAAGCAGGCTATCTATTATGTTCACTAAGCTAATTTTTCTATTTTAAAATTTAAAATCCACACAGAAAGAAAAGGTCTGTAAGACAAGTTAGTAAGAGGGTTACCTCTGAGTGGTGGAATTAAGAACAGTTTTGTTTTCTTTTTGCTTATCTGCAAAAATCTTTTAAAATTACCACTGTAATGACAATGTTATTTAAAATAATAACAATAGCAATAAAAAGTTCTGCTACTTCACAAGAAAATCCATTCCCACTTCAGGAGTTTTTTTGCCAGAAACCAACATCAGTATATATTTTCCATTTAGCAAAACTCTATTTTATTTTAAGCCTCTCATTCTAGTGCAACTTCAAACTAGGTAAGCTCACCCAGTATCATACTGACAAAGTGATCTAATTCTAGAAGCATGCCAACAGTTTCCACAGCACTCTGCATCACGCGGACATCCACAGGGTCCCACCTCCGTTCTCAAGCCCAGCTGGCAGCAGCTGAGGCAGCTGGTGCTACCACTGGCCACCATTATTTTGCCCCTGGGCTTCTGATTTAAAGTACTGTCCTTTCAGTAATTTTGTTCAGATGATAATAAGATGATAATAATAAGATGAATAATTATGTGGGTTAGAGTTTTTAGAGTTCTAAGTTTCTTCATGAAGATCATGAGGTTGGCGGTAGCAGCAGGAGCCATTTTTAAACACTGAGATTAATTTAGGAAGATATACCCGCCCCCACCCCCAAAAGGAGCATTATTTCAATTTAACATTTATTTAGTGTTTATGCAGATTGCTTTTGTTTCTTGGTAACACACACATTTTTCTTTGTAGGGTCTTTAAATTTTGGCGCAGAATTGTCAACCAGAGAAGAGAGGAACAGGTGGGAAAAGCTTGTTGAGACTATTATTCTGCCTGAACTAAAGGTAAGGGCTACTTTGGAAAAGTGTGGGAGGGTGTTTCCTGGGCCTCTACTGAGTGCTCGGTCTGTTGTCCCTTCTGGAAGTGTCCCTTATTGAAGCCCTAGGCTAAGCCACAGATTTAGGTGTTCTCTATCCGGTCACCCCACCCTCTTGTTGCCCCCACCCTATCCTGTCCCCTCCCAAGGCTGGTCAGTGTGTCAGGTTGAGGAATTACTGGGAGTTCAGAAAGTGCAGGCAGTAGTTTTCTCTCCGTTACTTTTCACAGCAGAATGTGAGAGCAAGAGGCAGAGAAATAAACCCTGTCAGATAAGAATGTTACTGAGAGTAACTAGGCCCATCAGAAAATAGAAGTCATCAAGTAAAATAATTGTAATAAAATAAAGGTCTCTGAGGCATTCCCTGGCAGTCCAGTGGTTAAGACCTTGCCTTCCACCACAGGGGGCACAGGTTTGATCCCTGGTCAGGGAACTAAGATCCCACATGCTGTGTGGCAAGATCAATAAATGAATGAATGAATGAATGAATGAATGAAATATAGGTCTCTGAGACTTATTCTGTTTGGGAAGACAAGAACCTACAAATAATGATCACATAAATTATAATAAAAGATGGCAAATATGAATATTTGATTACGGGCTAAAACAAGGAGGGCGGGTCCCTGAATCTGCCCACTGGTAAGGTCACTAGGTGTCCAGCCTGTCTGCAGTAGCATCTCATTTCCAGATCCCATGTCGCTTTCCTTACCTAGCATCTAGATAAAACCCTCCTGGCGGTGAACACTCGGATCAGCCAAGATGAGCGCATCAGCTCCAACCCTGTGGCCAAAATCGTGTACGGTGATCCGGTGGCCTTCCTGCCCCACCTGCCCCAGAAAAGCGTGGTTCACTGCTCTAAGATGTGGAGCTGCAGGAAAAGGATCACCATTGAGCACCTCCAGCACGTTGTGGAGCAGAATAATGGCAAAGAAACAGTGCCCATCCTTTGGAAGTTCCTGCAGAAGGTGAGGCTGCCTCACCGTGAATGCTGCCTACATGTCCCCTGGAGACCTGAAGCCCCCACTCATTTAGTCTGATTAGTCCTGAGAATGGGACAGCCATCAGACTACTTTGATTTTTGAATAGAATGTCTCTGGCAGAAGACTCGGGAATAGAGCAGAGATCTCTAGACACATCAATCTGTATGAGTTGTTTGAAACATAAAGTCACAGGTGAAATATGTACACGAGTTGGAATTAGCAGGTATCTGTAAAGAACCTGAGGGCCAGGAGGGTCTCTCCCAATCATTCAGCAAGAAAGAATACAATGAAAATGTTTCCTTTGTCTTTTCATCTTCACCCCTGCCCTCAGTGCCTGGAGCAGTTAGTCACCAATGAGTGTCTGTTGAATAAAAAAACTCGAGTTGAGGATGCACAGCCAAAATCAAACAAACAAAGAATCTTCCGTGTTCCTGAACCATTCGGAGTGAGGGTGGTGGTGGGATTGTGGGGAGGAGAGCAGTAAAGTGTGTGTCATACCTTTTAGAACCAGAATTACACACGGTTCCTAACTTTAATCCATTTGAACTTTTATTCTCTACAATAGATTTTCTAATCATTTCCCTCCATGGACCAATATATGCAGTCTAGGAAGAAGTAAGATGACTCAGAAATTTCTGTGGGTCAGTTAATGAAAATGAATTCCCAGCGGGAAGGCCATTGTGTTAATACTGTGATCTGTCACGGATGTGCACAGGTCCATTAAACTGAAGAAGCTTAGGTCCTAGGTCTTCAGAACGACACCAGAATAGTGCCAAGCATCATTGCCTAAAAGCTTGGTCTTCTTGCTCTCAGCAGCTCCTCTCCACACCTAGCCCATCTCATGGGCTCAAGAGGCTGCTTTCTTTCATCAGCTTCTGGCAAACACATTTGATGTGTCGGCCCTACGGGTTTGCTCCCCAACCTCTAGAGGGTAGAAGAACACTGGCCAACACGTTGTAAGCAGTCACTAGGTACTTGCTGAAAGAATGGTGTGGCCTGTTCCCCATTCTCAAGTATCATTATGTGTCATCATGTAAAATGGCATGTTGACCAGATTAAACTACAAATACACGTCCTGAGCCAGCCTTGAAGTCTGTTTCCCCAGTACATTAAAAAGTGTTCCTGGTGGTCTTCCCTTCTCTAGGAAGCAGAACTGAGACTGGTGAAATTCTTGCCTGAGATTCTGGCCCTGCAAAGGAATCTAGTGAAACGATTCCAGAATGTTTCAGAAGTTGAATACAGATCCATCAAAAGTTTCATTAGCAGTCACAATTCAGGTAGGTCTCTGCTCTCATAGGGGATCAGGACGATCCATGTTGTGGTTCAAAAGGATCAGTCCAACTCGGAGACTCCAGTTCAGGGCTAATGTGTGCTCTGTACCCTAAGCTTGTAGCATAAAGCAGTAGGTGCTGTGAATCCCTGGGACACATTAGAGGCTTTTGCTGTAACAGACAAGCACCTCCCTCTCTGGCTCCTCAAACTCAGCTTTAGTTTAAACAACATTTAGAACGTGTTGGTGATGGCATGAAGGTAGGGGTCAAAGAGCAAGTAACTCTGTTGGTTTGACCTAGACGGGGTAGGTGTTATCTCGGAGTTCTCACAAGTGTTTTGTTTGACAGGTGGGCTGAGGCAGTTATCCTACAACAGAATCATTATCTTTCTGTCGACGTGGAACAAGCTGAGGCGATCGCTGGAGATCAATGGTAAGTGTCAAATCCCCTTTAACACTAAACATTATAGGAGCACCTCTCTGAAGGCCCTTTCCCTCCAGCCTAACTCTTCTTGTTCCACGTCTGCACAGTGCCATGCTGTGTGCATCTAACGCTGGATCTGAGGACTCCTGGTGGGGTGTCTGAGATGAGTGCATAACATATCAGGAAGAGCAAACCCTCAGTCCTCTTGAGTCTATAAATACGGTATCAAAAAGGAGTTTTGAAACTTATCAGCACATAAAGTAGAGATGGGAAGCAAAAGCACGCCTGGTTCCCAGCTCTGTGCTGTTGAGGTGGCTTCTGCGTTGCTCCCGCTCCCACCGTGGTGGGCTCCCGGTCCTGATGCTGTGAAAGAAACAGCAGGGCGGTGACTGCCCCTCTGTCGTTTAAAGGTGAGATCAAGCTACCTAAAGACTACTGCAGCTGCACCCTTGATCTGGACACTGACTTTGAAGTCATCCTGCCGCGCCGCCAGGGCCGGGGCCTCTGCTCCACTGCCTTAGTCAGCTACTTGATTAACTTGCACAACGAAATTGTCTACGCGGTAGACAAGTTCTCCAAGGAAGACAGCAGGTGAGTGTGCAGGCCCGCAGCAGGGGACACCCTTTCAGCCCAGGAAGTCGTTTCTGAGGCGGCACAAGCAGGGAAGCAGGGTCCCCAGGCCTGGGGACAGCGAGCCAGGCTTCAGGTCCTTCTCGAACAGATACCCTTCGGCCACCCTCACAAGTGTCACAGATTTGCATGTCCCTTCACCTGCACAGCCCTTGGCAACATCAGGCAGGAGCTGACTCCATATCACCAGGCCACGACTGGAGTGCTGAGCTCTATCTATCTGTCCCCCAGCTACTCCGTTGATGCCTCCGAGGTCACCGACCTGCACGTCATCAGCTACGAAGTGGAGCGGGACTTGATTCCACTAATTCTCTCCAACTGCCAGTACCACGTGGAGCAGGGCGGGGAGACCTTGCAGGAGTTTGACCTGGAGAAGATCCAGCGCCAGATCATCAGCCGCTTCCTGCAGGGCAAGCCCAGGCTAACCCTTAAGGCAAGGCTAACCTGCTGTATTTATGTGGTCGGCGTGTCTATTTTGCAAAAGTTGCCCTGAGTGTGGCTTTGATCACAGTGGTTTCAAAGTGAGGAGGGACCAATGGACCCTTCTTCCACACCCCCAGTGTCCATGACCACCCCTGCCATTGGGGCTGACGGCTCTCCGGAGCTGTCTGTGCATCTGGATCCACACTTCATTACCCCAAGGGTGTCTGCAGGTCTCAATGGACTCATCGTCTGGATTTCTATGCCATAATTAATGGCACCACCAAAACCTCATTGTTTTCCCCCTTTTCCTTTAGTCTGCACACACAGTCTGTCATCCGGTGCCCCCGTTTCACCACCAGAGCCATCAGGCACCCCCGTTTCACCACCAGAGCCCGCTGCTCTAGTTCAAAGCATCTGTCCTTAAGTTCCACTGCTATGGTAGCTCCCAACTGGTCCCTGCCTTCAGGCTCTTTAGCCCACATTTCTTACATCCAGATCTGCATCCCACCACCCTGTTGGATAACCTTGATGCGCATGTGGCTTAAAAGGCCCTGTGGCCTTGCCCTGACCCTGTCTCCAGCCAGTTCCCCATAACCCCATAACCTCACATACTGGATCACTCTCCCTCCCCTGAATGCACCCTGCACTTCCCCATCTGTTCTTTACCTGGGCTGTACTTGCTCCTTCCAGGTCCAGTCAAGGGTATGGTACTTCAGTATATTTATGCTCCTTCCCTGCCCGCAGTTAAACTGTAAACTGTTTGAGCTCAAGGCTGCTTTTAATTCACTCTGCTCTCCCTGTTAGCAGAGTTCCCCCTCATTCAGTCTCTGCTCAGTGTCCCATTGGGAGGTCCTCATGACCTACTTCCCCCGGCGGTCTGCAGGCCACAGTATTCTATGTGACAGTATGTGCTTGGCCACAAAGGCCAGGCTGGGTTCCTCATGTCACTGTTTCCATAGATTACGGGTTAAACATGGACATCACGTGGCAACAAGGAGCTGCCTGCTTTGCCTGGTGTTGAACTGAATAGCATGGGACTACATTTGAGTTTCTGCTCAAGCATATATTGTCATTTGATGGAAACCTCCACAGTGGATTCCATTTCCAAAGACTTTTTTCTTACTCACTTTAGGGAATACCCACTCTGGTATATAGACATGACTGGAACTATGAACATCTCTTCATGGACATCAAGAACAAAATGCCACAGGTGATGATGATCAATCTTATTTGCATGTGCTTCTGTCTTATCGGAGTGTTTCCATCCGTGTTAGGACTCTTCCACCCTCACTCCGGGCATTTGCCATGAGCACCAAAGAGTTTCAGGGCCTCCCTACGTTCAGAGCCCAGGGCTCTTTCCAGACAGCAAGCAGGACAGCAGATCAGCAGAAGTTTTCTTGTTGAGTATAAACAGATTGAAATCTCGTGCTTGTAGTTTTTTAGCAATGATGTCATGACTGTGTATGCTGATGCAAAAGGTTCAGAGAACTTATTTATTCCTGCTTTTCTGGTTTATGTGTGTTGTGTGTGTGTGGGGGGGTGATGTATGTGTGTGTGGTTTGTATGTATGTATATGTCCATATGCATATCTTCACAAAGTTGATTTGAGGATTCAGTGAGTTCATCTCTCTTTCTGTAACATATCTAAATACTGCTGACACTTAACAAGCACCAAGTGTTAACTACTGCTGTTTTGGTTTTTTTTGTTTGTTTGTTTGTTTTTTGGCTGCATTGGGTCTTTGTTGCTGCGCGCGGGCTTACTCTAGTTGCGGTGAGCAGGGGCTACTCTTCATTGCGGTGCGTGGGCTTCTCATTGCGGTGGCTTCTCTTGTTGTGGAGCACGGGCTCTAGGCACGTAGACTTCAGTAGTTGCGGCACGCAGGCTCAGTAGTTGTGGCGCACGGGCTTAGTTGCTCCACGGCATGCGGGATCTTCCCAGACCAGGGATTGAACCCATGTCCCCTGCATTGGCAGGTGGATTCTTAACCACTGCGCCACCAGGGAAGTCCTACTGCTGTTTAAGTTAGAGAGTCTGTCCCATTTTGTGGCCTTAGCAGTGAAGAAGGTGAGCACTCTTATCAAGTAGCAGTGCACAGGAAGCCCAACCATGAACTCTATTCTGCTTTTGACTTCCTAGAGCCCCCTCCCCAACGTGGCCATCAGTGCCATCAGAGGACAACTGCAGTCCTACAGCGATGCCTGTGAAGCTCTGTCTGCCATAGAAGTCACGTTGGGGTTTCTGAGCACAGCTGGGGGGGATCCAAACATGCACTTAAATGTGTATATCCAAGACATGCTGCGGATGGGTGATCAGGCCTCACAGGTTTCAAAGGTGGGTCTCATGTCAGCCTCTCTCCAAAGGAAATCAGCATTGTCCCCCTCCATCGTCTCCCCACTTCCTACTGGGATACCAGGGAGTACTGATCTAAGCAGCCCCTGAAAAGGAGGGGAGGCAAGAACACCCCCTCCCCCAGCCAGCCCACAGTGTAATCAGAACACACTGATGGGAAAGGCGGAGATGTGCTCGGAACTTAAAGATCTAGACTCAGCGCCACAAATATGCGGAGGCGTGCCTGCAAACTGCATGCCGCTGGTGGACCCCAAGATTGTTGCAGCGGGGAGAGGGCTTTCAGAGACGTTCTGGAGATGAGGCAGGGAATTAGTGGACGAAGCAGAGGTGCCTCCGTAGTGAGGGAGGTGAAATCAGTGCAGGGCCAAGTGAAAACAGCACCTCCTATTCAGGAGTTCTGTTCTCTTTCAGGCCTTAAACAGATGCCAGTTAAAACACACCATCTCCCTCTGGCAGTTCCTCTCTGCCCACAAGTCTGAACATCTGCTTCGACTGAGAAAAGTGAGTCTAGCCTCTTCCTGTCCACCTGGACCAAGGGAGCCGCACGCTCCCTTCCCAGGCTTCCGTGTGTCATGTGTTCTTATTTCATTCCAGGAGCCATTTGGGGAAATCAATCCAAGGTACAAAGTTGATCTCAGCCCTGAAAATGCTAAGCTGCTCAACACCTTCCTGAATCAGATTGGCCTGGATGCCTTCCTCCTGGAACTTCACGAAATGATGGTCTTGAAGCTAAAGAACCCCAAGACCGCGGAGAATTTCAACCCTAAGTGGAGGTACAGGCTTGTAAGCCTGCTGAGCGAGGCACACACACAACATTCTGCCACATCTCCCGAGATCTTCCACAGACGTGAAAATCATTCTTATGTTACTGCAAAAATTGGTTTCCCACTGATTTACCATTACCAATTGCAAAAAAGTCATATATTCTCATTATAACAAGTGGACTTCCTATGTCAGAAAGATGTGCATTTTAAATTTGATAGAAAAAGCTACGCCAATGTATAGTGTATAAGAATATCCAACATTGGATATTATTCGTCTTTTATATTTTTACCAGTCTAATGGCCCAAAAATGGTATTTTCTTCTTCTCATTTTTGCTTGTATCTTCCTATTTACTGGTGAGGCTGAAAATATTTATCAGCCATTTGTATATCTTCCTCCAAATTGCCTCTTGATATCTTATGATTATTTTTCTTTTGGGCTATTTGTCTTTTTCTTAATCTTATCTGTTATGTTACAAATGCTTTATCTTTAATTTTATGAAGCCAAATCTGACAGAATTTTCCTACAGAAGTGTCCAAGGACTCTATAGGAAAAATATACCTATAAGAGTCTTATCCCAAGGTTATAAAGTATTCTCCCATGTTTTTTCCTGTGCTTTTATAGTTTTATATATTACATTTGTTTTGTTAACCAATTATTTTTATGTGTGGCCTGAGGTAGGGATTTAGCTTTACTGTTTTTCTAAATAGATAGTCAAACTCCAGTTTTCCTCACCGACACACTTTGTAATTGCTATTTTCCTCCATTATGTATATGGCATATGCCTATTTACATTTGTATTCTTTGAACTTATTCAAGAAGTCTTTACTATCCTGGACTTTTAGTGTAGGGAAAGAAGATCCCTTTTCTAGAGAATTTACGATCTTTGTTAATACAAATCATGAACTGGAATATGAGCTTTTTTTGAATGGCGAGGCTTTTTTTGTAAAGCAGATGTATTACTAGAGTGCTTAGAACCATTTGATGGGGCCCCTATCAAGGGGAGCTCCATCCCATAGGGTATGTGCACTGCAGTGTGGGGAGCAGCAGGGATGTACTAGAACCTTGAACCCAGGATTCTAGTGCCAGGTCAGTAACTCAGCAGTTGGTTGACTCGTTATTTCTGGCCTTCATGAGCACTTTGGTTCTCTGACGACCTGAAAAAGTGACCAGTGATGGTCTCCTTATGTCACATGACTGTTTAACGCTGTCTCTTGTTCCTTGGTTTTTCAGCCTGAGAGACACACTGGTGAGTTACATGGAGACTAAAGAGAGTGAAATTCCTCCCGAAATGGAATCTCAGTTCCCAGAAGAGATACTGCTTTCCAATTGTGTCTCTGTATGGAAAATGGCTGCTGAACTGAAACGGAATCGACAAACGAGATAGAATCATTTTCTATCTGTGCAAGAGACTTGGGCAGAGAAGGCTCTTGCCTCCTCACTGGTGGGATGGGTTCCTTTGTGGGCTGTTGCCTTTGTGCATGCTAAGAAGGAAAGCTATTGGCACAGCACTAAATTTGAGACCAAGATGTGCTGTCTGGCTGACAACTTTTTTTTTTTTTTTTTTTTTTTTTTTGTGCCGTACGTGGGCCTCTCACTGTTGTGGCCTCTCCCGTTGCGGAGCAACAGGCTCCGGATGCACAGGCTCAGCGGCCATGGCTCACGGGCCCAGCTGCTCCGCGGCATGTGGGATCTTCCCGGACCGGGACACGAACCCGCATCCCCTGCATCGGCAGGCAGACTCTCAACCACTGCGCCACCAGGGAAGCCCCGGCTGACAACTTTTTGAGAGCCAAGCTGTTTCAGGAACATGTGTATATTCTGAAACTATCTTCTCATATTCTGAATACTTCTCAAATTCTGAATATTAGGAGGTGAAAATTGAAGATTATATGAAACTAGAATAAACCACCATCCTCTGCATTCCAGGAGAGACCAAAAAATAGCTTCTCAGCTTCACATACAGGAATCTGTGCCTCAGATGTCCTAGCTTCTTACCATGCATGTACCCAGCCCACCAGGCCCTTCTTCCTCAGACCAGTACATAGTGACAGGGAGGGAAAATGGGGTTATTAATTTGTCTTCTTTTCTAGTTTATTCTGCACTCACAAACGAGAATCTGGCTTTCTTCTTTCTTCCATTCCTTTAAATTCAGAAAATTGTACAAATATTTCTAGGTTTCCAAGAAGATATGAAAAAGCGCCAGACTCTTTTTTTGTCTTCTCACAAATACAAGTCAGGGCATTCTGTGAGTGCCGTGAGGCCAAACTAGCCAGCCCTCACCCAAGCCCGCAAATGAGTCACTGCCAAATTTCAAGGGTCAGAGCCCACAAACTTTCATTGTGAAGAGCACTGGGCCAAGAGTCAAGGACACTTTCGGTATCTTAGTTTGATTTCCTTCCAGTTCTAGTATTCTAGTAAATTCTAAATGAAAGTTTATCAGTGTAAATTTGTATCAAAGGCATGGTTCTGGCATTTCTTGGGGAAGTTTTTGCCTCTCTACCATTCTGCCAAATAAACATGAACTCTTAGTGTGGTCTTGATTTCCCCAAGTATATGACTATCTGGTCCTTTCTTTGGGTCTCAGCCAAGGCATAATAACACTCAGAGAGAATATAAAACCAGTCACATTTCTGAAAAAGGAAATAAAGAATAGTCAACATACCCTGATCTTGCGCTGCTTTTCTCACTGTGTTGTGCCTTTTTTTCAAAATCTACTTGATGCTTCTGACCTCTCTGGACTAATTCCTATTCCTAGGTAGCTCAGCACCTGTTAGCCCTGGGATGACAGTTGTTTACAAGTCAGAGGTAAATGTCTTTTCATACATATTCTGAATGAGATGATGACTCAATCAGCTTGAAATTGGGCCCATGGAATGGGGAGAGCTACAAAAATAGAAGATGCTCGCCAAGGACACCATGGGCCCTTCAGCACCACTGGAGGGAGACGTAGAATAATCCCTGCTCTATTTCCATTATTTTGGTTTCTCTTCACCATGTTTGATAAAGGGGAGCACAGGAATCCAGGATTTGATACAATATCCACTTGCATGTAGTAACCTATGATTGTTGAATCATTCCATGCAAAGGCACTCTGCCACGATATCAGCTGGATTGTGCATTTAATGGATGTGAGAGTGGGGGAGTTGCTTGTTCATCCCTTCAGTTTGCACTTGGAACTCCTTTGATACCTCAGAGTTGGGATGGAGCTGGCCAGCCTGTGAAGACCTCCTTTGGTGGGTGGGGGGGAGAAATTTTTTTCCCACTTTTATGAAGGTTTTTTTTTTTGATGAAGATAATGTTGTTTTGTATGCTATGCTTTCAAAGTGTTAACTGTCATTATCTAGCATTATCTTGTTGTTTGTACAGAAATACACTGGCCTAGCACAGGCAGATGTAAATTTGTTATACTTGTCATAGCTGTTTTAATAAACCTGAGTTTTGCTGCTAAAGAATCCTCTCTGGGGAAGAGGCTTTGGGGAATGGTTTCATGTGTTTGTGGAGATGTCCTCGCAGGGGTGTCCATAAAGTGGAAGGTTCTTTTTTTTTTTTTTCAATTTACTTATTTTTGTCTGCGTTGGGTCTTCGTTGCTGTGCGTGGGCTTTATCTAGTTGTGGCGAGCAGGGGCTACTCTTCGTTGCAGTGTGCAGGCTTCTCGTTGCGATGGCTTCTCGTTGCTGAGCCTGGGCTCTAGGCGCATGGGCTTCAGTAGTTGTGGCACGTGGGCTCAGTAGCTGTGGCTTGCGGGCTCAGTAGCTGTGGCTCGCGGGCTCTAGAGTGCAGGCTCAGTAGTTGTGGCGCACAGGCTTAGTTGCTCCGCAGCATGTGGGATCTTACTGGACCAGGGATCGAACCCGTATTGGCAGGCGGATCCTTAACCACTGCGCCACCAGGGAAGTCCCAAAGTGGAAGGTTCTTGACAGAAAACATACACTCTGGTTTAGAATGTGACAGGGTAAACTTTTCCTGTGGACAAAATGACAGCAGAGCTGAGGTGGAGTTTCACACTGCTCCTCGGTCGCCAGGCTCAGGAGCTAAAGCTTAATCCTAGAGGGCTGCCCTCCCACTCCCTGCCTAACAGGACTTTCCTGGAGGATAGCAGAGCTCCAGCCAATGATGAGTAACAGCTGATTCTGTCAAGGGGCTGGGCTGTGGGATGGGCAAACACCTCCTCAGGAAAAGGAAATAGACACGAGGGAGAAACAGTAAACCTCCAGCAACCCACTTTCGTTCCAATAGCAAAACACTGCTTTAGGGGAAAACTGCATTTTCCGCTTCTAAAGTGAAGAGGTTCCTCCAGGAGAGAACCCCATGGTCTGGAACCGCAGCAAGGAGAAGAGGCGCTGGTTCACAAAGGAGACGTGCCCCCCGCCCCGTGTCTTCTTCCCCACGGCCTGTGTCAAGTCCACCTACTCTCCCTTCCTCAGTAGCTCCTCACTGACCCTGACCTTTTCCTCTAGCCCTGCCTACTCATTCTCGTTTCCATTCATATTCTGGATTTTTCCTGCTCCACAGTTCTGTCTGCTTTCAGCCCAGGAAGAAACATTCACTAGGTTGGTGATGACTTAATCTGAAAATCTTCACAGCTGATCACTGTCTCCTTCTTTCTAAGACCTTACTATGTGTGTAAATTATTTACCTTTCATCAGTGGCTGCAGGATTTCGTCACGTGTTAACTGAGAGAAGTCATGAGCTATTTCAGTCACTCCTAGGTTCAGGCAATTCCAACCCGGAAACAAACTTTTAGTGATAAACAATCACTGTGAAGAAAGGGCTTTGCTCAATAGGTAAAGCTACCCATGTCCAGCCCCGTGCAAGGGCACTGCTACATCTCTGACTTCATATGTTCGTGCCAAGTGTAGGGTCGCTGTTATCAGCTGAGTCTAGAGAGACACTAAATGAGAAGGTAGAAGAAAGCCTGAGGCCTTGAGCTGAATAACAATCCATCCAACCATGATTAGCATTTTTATTGCTTCCTGCTCTTTCTAATCCCTCTCTTCACTAATTAATCCCGTGCTCAAACATTATGAATCTCATTTCCAACTGGAAAAACACCAGGAAAGTGCCTTCTCCCAAGAAAGCAAATGCTGACAAGATTGAAACCTCATCAGACTGAAGTGTATTCTGGGGACAGCAGGACTGTGCTTCCTTCTGAGGAGCTGGGATTATTTCGGGAAGCCATCTGGGGCAAGAGCAGAGAGAAACTGGAGGGGAAAGGGCCCAGCTGGAGCACATGGAAGCAACCCCTGCGACTGCATATCCTATAAAGGCCTGCCTTCAACCCTGCTCCCCTTCCTTCACACCTAGACCCACTTGGAGTGTTACACATTCCCCAGCATTCCTTCCCCATCACCACGCCTCTACCCTGAAGCACATCAGAACCTCAGCCCAGAGCACTGCTCCTTCCTCGGCAGCCAGTGGAGATGGAGTGACTCCTGTGGAGTGAATGACTCCTGATTACTAAATCGAAATGCTTCTGTGTCCTGACTGCTCTGTAACACAACAAGGCTGACACACAGTATAGCCCAGATGGACCTCAGAGTATACCTTGGCTCTCCCATTTGCCGCCAGTGGTCAAATGCCATATGAAGCTTTTCCTGAACCTCAGACTCCAATCCTGTATTTTCCTCTTGAGGTCTATATTCAGACTAGATTACTTATCCGTATACTTCCATTAATTCCCCTAGTAGAATATAAACCACGGGTTAAATTGCTACACTTCAGCCTAGCTGTCTGCCTTTCAGTACATCAAATACACCAACCTCTTTGCTACCTCAGACCTTGAAATGCTCCCATATTATTTTCACTCCAGCACTTAAGACAATTGCAGTTCCACCAGGAGGAAGCTGTAACCCCAGCATCTCACACAATACCTGGCACAAAGAGAATGGAATTACTATTCATTCAATTGAAGAGCAGGGGTCAGTCAATGTTCCACACGTTGTCCGTAGTAAGTCTTTCTGCTCACCAAGATCCACCGGGTCAAATTTACGAGTCTGGCCCCACTAAGGACTGTGTCCTGTCCTCAAAAAGAGTCACTGAAAAGGAGGTCAAGGTGTCATGTAAGCGGCAGATGCTTGGTGATGGCGTTCAGGACACACTACCCCAAAATATGACACATTGGCGTATTGATCTTAAGCCGGGGAAATTCGAGAAAACGGCAGAAGCAGCAAGATCACTCCTGCTTCTCCCATTTTGCACTCCAAATCTCCCACGTGAAAGGTCCCCTCCCTGTACCAGGAGGGAGAGACATTCTCATCACCAGAGACAGGGCGTTTAAGGCCAAGAAGGTGAGCAAACCTCCATCCGGTTTCACCATTTACTACCCACAGCCCAAACCCCTCTGCCTTAACAATTCTTCACAAATTCATTGTTTCTTTATCCAAAAGGTATAAAGCTTCCCGCTCTGGTCACTTCTTCAGGTCTCCACTCTCCGGTGAAAGGTCCCATGTACGTGTAGAAATTCAGTAAAATGTGTACACATGCTTTTATCCTGCAGGTCTGTTTGTCAGTGTAACTTTCAGATCCCGTCCAACTCTCCTTCCCCCACGGCTGCGGGGAAAGGCTGACTCTGAGGTCATAGGCCGCTACTCCCGAGCCGCTGGTCTCCAGCAGGGCCTCAGGCCACGAGGCGGCGACGTCCCGGTCCCCCACCGAGCGCCGCCATGGCAACGATGAGGTCTGGCGCCTCCGCGCGGCGCTCCGGAAGTGACGCCACCGGAAGGGGCGCTCAGGCCCGCGCCATGGCCCGAAAGGCGGCAGGGAGGCCGCCGGAGGAAACACTGTCGCTCTGGAAACGGTAATGGGGCCAGAGGACGCGTAAGATCCGGGGACTGGAGCGATGAGGTTCCCCGCAGACCTCCGACCTCGTAGTCCCCGGCTTGGGGCCGCGGGGGCTTGCGACCGTTTCCGGCGTGCGGGCGAAAGGGCGTTCGGGAGCTGTAGCTTCCGGCGACGCGTCTGGGTCCTAGGGAAGGGAGGGGGTGAGACCGGGAGGGTCCCCGGGTAGAGCCCCGAACCCCGAGCCTGGACGCTCCGCGTGTGGGCGGCCGCAGCCGGACCGCGGGGTGGGGGGATCTGGGCTGGGCTGCCCGCTGGACTTGTTTCTGCCCTCAGGGAGCAAGCCCTGTTGAAGACACTTGTCGTGGACCGGGACACGGAGGCGTGGCAACGGGACCCCGCTTTTTCGGGCCTGCAGAGGGTCGGGGGCGTGGACGTGTCCTTTGTGAAGGGCGACAGTGTCAGCGCCTGCGCCTCTCTGGTGGTGCTCAGCTACCCTGAGCTCGAGGTAACCCCGGGGGGACGCTGGCCAGGGGCCGCTCTGCTGGGCTCCGGGTTGCATTAGTGAGAGAGGTGGGGCTCTGGACAGGGAACAGTGTTAGGGTAGAACCCCGCTTCTCCTTTCGTGGGAGTTCATTAATGAATTGGGAAGCCTTTGAAAAAAAGAGGATAGGGGACAAAAACTGAAGTCATTCTGTGACTTACGTCCAGATAAACTCATGATCTCCAAGTTTGGCCGTTATCTTGGGCTCCCCATGTCAGGGACCCACAGCAACACACCCTCAAGTTGCCCAAGCTGGAAATCTCTGTCTTCCCAGACCCCTCACAGCAGGTCACACACGAACTCCATTTTTTCTCCCCCCCTAAAATCACTGGAGTCTTATCTATGCACTTGTCTGCATCGCTGCTGTCCCTTCCCTGGCTGTGACACCGTCACCTCTCCTATAGGTGACAGGCAGAATCTTTCCTGGGTCCCTTCTGCATGCTGCCATCAGAGCAGTTTTTCTAAAAACCAAATGTGAGCAGGTCACCACCTAGTCCACTTAAGACACTTAAGTGCCTATCCTGTGATCTCATGGTAAATAAAAGTAACACTCACGGACGAGGCATTTTTCGTGATCTGACCCCTGCTTAACATAACTCCCTGTAGGCTCACCTCTGGCTACCACCCGCTTCTCACCCACTCCCCACTCCAGAGGCCTTTGGCTTCCTCAAACACGCCTTGCTGTATCTGCCTGCCTGACCTTAGCAGTGATGTTTCCTCTCCTGGAATGTTTTTCCTGGCTAACTCCTCCTCATCTCTTAGGTCCTCCAGTAAGCCCCCCTTCGTCCTGCAAGACCAGGAGTTGCTCTCAGCACCCTCTCATTCCTCTTTATCACACTGGGATGGAATTGGCCTGTGTGTCTCCCCTACCAGAATGTAAACTCCACAATGGTAGGAACCATGCTGTCTTGCCCACCGGTTGTAGCCTCTGCACCTAGTTCAATGCCTGACACATAGAAGACGATCGAATAGATACGTGAATGAATGAACAGCGTGCCCACAATTCCTTTGGAGTCAACAGCTCAGGAAGCCTTGGCTAAAGAAGAGTTTGACGAGGAAACCTCTGCTCTGCAGCTTCAGCATTTCCCCCTCCCTGCTCCTCTGCCTGCTCCCAAAGCTACTACCTTCCTGCCTCAGCATCTTTGTGCTTTACTTGGAAGATCCTTTAGTCAAAATTCAGCAGAAATATATTGATACCTGACTCAGAGTTTGGTGAGGAATAATTGAGATCATGCATGGAAAACAATTAGTGTAATGGGCGTGTGGTAAGCCCTTAAACATTAAATGCTAAGGTACTGTTAATTCTGAGGATGACTTCTCAATTCTCAAGACCCAGTTCACTTGTTCCCATTGCTGTATACCTTTCTGTACCTGCAGAATTAACCACCCCCTTGTCTCTGTCCTAGGCCTGTTTCTTATGCACATGCTATTACAGTACTTCTCACACTGTATTAAAGTTACCAGTTTAGGAGGTACTCGCAGATCTTACAGCCTGTTAACAGAGCACTCTCCTTTTGCAGTAGTCTTCCTCCCCTCATTGCAATAATAGTTTTCAATAGTTGCCCTTACCTCAAAGAAAAGTTATTGGTATATTCTGGTTTTCCCACCATCTGTAGGTTCTGAAGGGCAGGGTTATACTGTATTTCTTTTGGAGCCCCAGCACTGAGCAAAGTGCTTGCTACTTGGATGTAGTCAGCACTTATCATCCTGTGCTGTGGAAGCTTTGACTAGGGAATGATCTTGGAATAGTCTGGTCCATTGATTCCCAAATGCCCAACCATGGATCTATGCAATGAGAGTCACCTGGAAGTGCATTTAGAAATATGGATTCCATAGGCAAATCCGTAGAGACACAAAGTAGCTTTGTGGTTGCCAAGGGCTAGGGAGTGGGATGGAGGGTGACTGCTAATGGGTATAAGAGTTACCTAGGCGTGGTGAAAATGTTCCAAAATTGGATTATGGTAATGGTTGCACAACTCTGTAAATACCAGAAGGTGTTGAATTATACTCTTCAGGTAATTTTATGATAGTAAATTATATCTCAATAAAGTTGTTTAAAAAAAAAAGATTCCAGGGCCCCCCTCCCTTTACTGATATTTACCTTTTTAAACAATCCTTCCTGTGATTCCAAAGCAAAGCCAGGCTGTGAATCACTGGTCTCCCTTTCGCACAGCCAGGAATCCTTTCCTCACCATCCCTGACAAATCGTGGCCTCACACCAGAGCCCGTTCCATAGATGGAAGCCTGGTTCGTATGTTCTTTTCCACATGGAGCTGAAATTTAGTTGTTTGTGACTTCTGCCTTAAGGTGCAGAGCACAGGGCAAACCTTTCCTCCCCTGCTATTTGAAGACAGTCCTGTGTTCTCCTGAGTCTCACTGAGGTGATTTCCAGCCCCTTCACTTGCTGCTGGCCCTCCAGCCTGCCCTCAGTGAGCAGGGCCCTTTTTTTTTTTTTTCATCTTTATTGGAGTATAATTGCTTAACAATGGTGTGTTAGTTTCTGCTTTATAACAAAATGAATCAGTTATACATATACATATGTTCGCATATCCCTTCCCTCTTGCGTCTCCCTCCCACCCTCCCTATCCCACCCTCCCTATCCCACCCCTCCAGGCGGTCACAAAGCACCGAGCTGATCTCCCTGTGCTCTGCGGCTCCTTCCCACTAGCTATCTACCTTATGTTTGGTAGTGTATATATGTCCATGCCTCTCTTTTGCTTTGTCACAGTTTACCCTTCCCCCTCCCCATATCCTCAAGTCCATTCTCTAGTAGGTCTGTGTCTTTATTCCTGTCTTACCCCTAGGTTCTTCATGACATTTTTTTTTCTTAAATTCCATATATATGTGTCAGCATACAGTATTTGTCTTCCTCTTTCTGACTTACTTCACTCTGTATGACAGACTCTAGGTCCATCCACCTCATTACAAATAGCTCAATTTCATTTCTTTTTATGGCTGAGTAATATTCCATTGTATATATGTGCCACATCTTCTTTACCCATTCATCCGATGACGGACACTTAGGTTGTTTCCATCTCCGGGCTATTGTAAATAGGGCTGCTATGAACATTTTGGTACATGACTCTTTTTGAATTATGGTTTTCTCAGGGTATATGCCTAGTAGTGGGATTGCTGGGTCATATGGTAGTTCGATTTTTAGTCTTTTAAGGAACCTCCATACTGTTCTCCATAGTGGCTGTACCAATTCACATTCCCACCAGCAGTGCAAGAGTGTTCCCTTTTTTCCACACCCTCTCCAGCATTTATTGTTTCTAGATTTTTTGATGATGGCCATTCTGACTGGTGTGAGATGATATCTCATTGTAGTTTTGATTTGCATTTCTCTAATGATTAAAGATTTTGAGCATCCTTTCATGTGTTTGTTGGCAGTCTGTATATCTTCTGTGGAGAAATGTCTGTTTAGTTCTTCTGCAGCAGGGCCCATTTTTACATCCAGCACCCAGAACTGAATCGAGTACCTCAAGTGCAGTTCAGCCTTTTGGTTCAACCGTTTGGTGGGCCTAATGCACAACCTAATGCCAGCTTAGGTTGAAAATTGCATATCTTCACAGAGATTACTGACTAGATCGTGCCCACACGCTAACTATACAACTGATTTTTCCTTCTCCAAGAATTTTTTTTTTAACATCTTTATTGGAGTATAAGTGCTTTATAATGTTGTGTTAGTTTCTGCTGTATAACAAAGTGAATCTGCTATATGTATGCACATATCCCCATATCCCCTCCCTCTTGGCGTTTCCCTCCCTCCCACCCTCCCTATCCCACCGCTCTAGGTGGTCACAAAGCACCAAGCTGATCTCCCTGTACGATGCTGCTACTTCCCACTAGCTATCTATTTTACATTTGGTGATGTATATATGTCAATGCTACTCTCTCATTTCATCCCTTCTCCCAGATTTTTAACTTGAAAATGTGTGCACATACTGAAAAGTTGAAAGAATAATACATTGAACACCGGTGTATCCTCTGCTTAAGATTCAACTGATTTTGTAGTCTTTTGTGTGTGTGTGCACTGAGATTCAAGAGTGCCTCCTAGAGGTTGTGACAGCTCAGCAAACCTGTCCTAGAATGATATTTTCCTACATAATGGCAGCGTCATTATCACCTTAAAATATACATAGATTATTCCATCACAACCTGAATCCCATTCCATAACACATTTCCCCGGTTGTCCTCATATGTCTCTTAAAGCTGGTTTTGTATTTTTCTCTGATCTGTAAAACTTCGACATGTGTTATGTTATGGTTGCTGTTGATAGTAGATTATGATTACTGTGGAGATTTTTTTGAGGGGGGTCCAGTATATTGCTGTTTACTTTTTTTTCCCACTAAGATACATTTTTTTAAATTTTATTTATTTATTTTTTATACAGCATGTTCTTATTCGTTATCTATTTTGTACATATTAGTGTATATATGTCAATCCCAGTCTCCCAATTCATCCCACCACCACCACCACCGGCCCCGCCTCCCCTTAATTTCTTAATTTTCCTTAATTTCTCTTTCTCATCTTTTGTTGTTAGTGTATAGGAATGCAAGAGATTACTGTGCATTAATTTTGTATCTTGCACCTTTTCCAAATTCTTTGATTATCTCTAGTAGTTTTCTGGTGGCATCTTTAGATTTACCTATATGTATAGTATCATGTCATCTGCAAACAGTGACAGTTTTACTTCTTCTTTTCCTATTTGTATCCCTTTTATTTCTGTTTCTTCTCTGATTGCCATGGCTAGACTTCCAAAACTATGTTGAATAATAGTGGTGAGAGTGGACATCCTTGTCTTGTTCCTGATCTTAGAGGAAATGCTTTGTTTTTCACCATTGAGAATGATGTTTGCTGTGGGTTTCTCGTATATGGCCTTTATTATGTTGAGGTAGGTTTCCTGTATGCCCACCTTCTGGAGAGTTTTTATCATAAATGGGTGTTGAATTTTGTCAAAAGCTTTTTCTGCACCTATTGAGATGATCATATGGTGGTGGTGGTGGTGTTTTAATATTTATTTATTTATTTGGTTGCACTGGCTCATAGTTGTGGCAGGTGGGCTCCTTAGTTGCAGCACATGGGCTTAGTTGCTCCGTGGCATGTGGCATCTTCCCGGACCAGGGATCGAACCCGTGTCCCCTGCATTGGCAGGCAGATTCTTTATCCACTGCGCCACCAGGGAAGTCCAATCATACAGTTTTTAATTCTTCAGTTTGTTAGTATGGTGTATCACATTGATTGATTTGCATATATTGAAGAATCCTTGCATCCCTGGGATAAATCCCACTTGATCATAGTGAATGATCCTTTTAATGTGTTGTTGGATTCTGTTTCCTAGTATTTTGTTGAGGATTTTTGCATCTATATTCATCAGTGATACTGGCCTGTAATTTTCTCTTTTTTTGTAGTATCTTTGTCTGGTTTTGGTATCAGGGTGATGGTGGCCTCGTAGAATGAATTTGGGAGTGTTCCTTCCTCTGCAAGTTTTTGGAAGAGTTTGAGAAGGATGGGTGTTAGCTCTTCTCTAAATGTTTGGTAGAATTCACCTGTGAAGCCATCTGGTCCTGGACTTTTGTTTGTTGGGTTTTTTTTTTTTTTGCAGTACACGGGCCTCTTACTGTTGTGGCCTCTCCCATTGTGGAGCGCACAGGCTCCGGACGCGCAGGCTCAGCGGCCATGGCTCACGGGCCCAGCCGTTCCGCAGCATGTGGGATCTTCCCGGACCGGGGCACAAACCCACGTCCACTGCATCGGCAGGCGTACTCTCAACCACTGCGCCACCAGGGAAGCCCTGCTGGGATATTTTTAATCACAGTTTCAATTTCATTACTTGTGATTGGTCTGTTTATATTTGCTATTTCTTCCTGGTTCAGTCTTGGAAGGTTATACCTTTCCAAGAATTTGTCCTTTTCTTCCAGGTTGTCCATTTTATTGGCATAGAGTTGCTTGTAGTAGTCTCTTATGATGCTTTATATTTCTGTGGTGTCCATTGTAACTTCTCCTTTTTCATTTCTAATTTTATTGATTTGAGTCCTTTCCCTCTTTTTCTTGATGAGTCTGGCTAAAGGTTTATCAATTTTGTTTATCTTCGCAAAAACCAGCTTTTAATTTTATTGATCTTTGCTATTGTTTTCTTTCTATTTCATTTATTTCTGCTCTGATCTTTATGATTTCTTTATTTCTACTAACTTGGGGTTTTGTTTGTTCTTTCTCTAGTTCCTTTAGGTGTAAGGTTAGATTGTTTATTGAGATTTTTCTTGTTTCTTGAAGTAGGATTGTATTGCTATAAACTTCCCTCTTAGAACTGCTTTTGCTGCATCCCATAGGTTTTGAATCGTGTTTTCATTCTCATTTGTCTCTAGGTATTTTTTTGATTTCCTCTTTGATTTCTTTAGTGATCTCTTGTTTATTTAGTAACATATTGTTTAGCCTCCATGTGTTTGTGGTTTTTATGTTTCTTTCCCTGTAATTGATTTCTAATCTCAAAGCGTTGTGGTTGGAAAAGATGCTTGATATGATTTCAGTTTTCTTAAATTTACTGAGGCTTGATTTGTGACCCAAGACATGATCTGTCCTGGAGAATGTCCCGTGTGTACTTGAGAAGAAAGTGTAATCTGCTGTTTTCAGATGGAATGTCCTATAAATATCAATTAAATCTATCTGGTCTATTGTGTCTTTTTTTTTTTTTTTTTTTTTTTTTGCGGTATGCGGGCCTCTCACTGTTGTGGCCTCCCCCGTTGCGGAGCACAGGCTCCGGACGCGCAGGCTCCGGACGCGCAGGCTCAGCGGCCATGGCTCACGGGCCCAGCCGCTCCGCGGCATATGGGATCCTCCCAGACCGGGGCACGAACCCGTATCCCCTGCATCGGCAGGCGGACTCTCAACCACTTGCGCCACCAGGGAGGCCCTATTGTGTCATTTAAAGCTTATGTTTCCTTTTTAATTTTCTGTCTGGATGATCTGTCCATTGATGTAAGTGAGGTGTTAAAGTCCCCCGCTGTTATTGTGTTATTGTCAGTTTCCTCTTTTATAGCTGTTAGCATTTGCCTAATGTATTGTGGTGCTCCTATGTTGGGTGCATACATATTTATAATCGTTATGTTTTCTTGGATTGATCCCTTGATCATTATATAGTGTCCTTCCTTGTCTCTTGTAACATTCTTTATTTTAAAGTCTTTTATCTGATAAGAGTATTGCGACTCCAGCTTTCTTTTGATTTCCATCTGCATGGAATATCTTTTTCCACCTGCTCACTTTCAGCCTGTATGTGTCCCTAGGTCTGAAGTGGGTCTCTTGTAGCCAGCATATATATGGGTCTTGTTTTTTTTGGTTTTGTTTTGTTTTGTTTTGTTTTGCGGTACACGGGCCTCCCACTGTTGTGGCCTCTCCCGCTGCGGAGCACAGGCTCCAGACACGCAGGCTCAGCAGCCATGGCTCACGGGCCCAGCCGCTCCACCGCATGTGGGATCTTCCCGGACCGGGGCACGAACCTGTGTCCCCTGCATCGGCAGGCGGACTCTCAAACACTGTGCCACCAGGGAAGCCCTGGGTCTTGTTTTTGTATCCATTCAGTGAGCCTGTGTCTTTTGGTTGGAGCATTTAATCGATTCACATTTAAGGTAATTATCAATAAGTATGTTCCTATTACCATTTTCTTAATTGTTTTGGGTTTGTTTTTGTAGGTCCTTTTCTCTTGTGTTTCCCACTTAGAGAAGTTCCTTTAGCATTTGTTGTAGAGCTGGTTTGGTGGTGCTGAATTCTCTTAGCTTTTGCTTGTCTGTAAAGCTTTTGATTTCTCTGTCAAATCTGAATGAAATCCTTGCCAGGTAGAGTAATCTTAGTTGTAGCTTCTTCCCTTTCATCACTTTAAATATATCTTGCCACTCCCTTCTGGCTTGTAGAGTTTCTGCTGAGAAACCAGCTGTTAACCTTATGGGAGTTCCCTTGTATGTTATTTGTCATTTTTCCCTTGTTGCTTTCAGTAATTTTTCTTTGTCTTTAATTTTTGTCAGTTTGATGACTGTGTGTCTCAGTGTGTTTCTCTTTGGGTTTATCCTACCTGGGACTCTGCATTTCCTGGACTTGGGTGGCTATTTCCTTTCTCAAGTTAGGGAAGTTTTCAACTATAATCTCTTCAAATATTTTCTTGGGTCCTTTCTCTCTTCTCCTTCTGGGACCCCTATAATGTGAATGTTGGTGTGTTTAATGTTTTCCCAGAGGTTTCTCAGGCTGTCTTCATTTCTTTGCATTGTTTTTTCTTTATTCTGTTCCATGGCAGTGAATTCCACCATTCCATCTTCCAGGTCACTTATCCGTTCTTCTGCCTCAGTTATTCTACTATGGATTCCTTCTAGTGTATTTTTCATTTTAGTTATTGTATTGTTCATCTCTGTTCTTTAATTCTTCTAGGTGTTTGTTCTTTAATTCTTCTAGGTCTTTGTTAAACATTTCTTGCATCTTCTCCATCTTTGCCTCCATTCTTTTTCCGAGGTCCTGGATCATCTTCACTATCATTATTATGAATTCTTTTTCTGGAAGGTTGCCTATCTCCACTTCATTTAGTTGTTTTTCTGGGGTTTTATATTGTTCCTTCATCTGGTACATTGTCCTCTGCCTTTTCATTTTGTCTATCTTTCTATGAATGCAGTTTTTCACTTCACAGTCTGTAGGATTGTAGTTCTTCTTGCTTCTGCTGTCTGCCTTCTGGTGGATCTTCACTAAGATACATCTTGAGTTGACTTCCATGTCAGTTTCCCCAAGTTCCCACTTGGGTCTTTCAATATGTGGGGTCAGATCTTCTTTTATTTTTGGAACGTTTCTTAGATTGTGGTTTTAAGTATTAGTTATATTTATTATTTCAGCTCCATAGTTTTGTTTCTCTTTTTCAGTCATGCATATGCTGGGTTTTCTGTCTTGTCAGGTTTTTTTGTGTTTCTGTTTTTATTTCTGCCAGGTTGTGCTCTCTGTCTGCCATTTAGTTAACTTACCTCTGCTGCACAACTGGTTGGGGGCAGCATTTCATCAACTCACAAGGTTTGATCATTGCCTTCTGAGTTCTTGTAGTTCTCTGTTCACTCTAAGTTGTACTTAGGTACTTCCCTGATATTCCGGTGGCTAAGACTCTGCACTTCCACTGCAGGGAAGATCCTGCATGCCACATGGTGCGGCCTTAAAAAAAATAGTATTTAAACAGGAAACTCAAGGGCCAGGGGTTTGGGTGCCTCAATGGGTTTCTTAAATCATGAGGGATAGTGAAGTATAGTTGTGCCAATAAATGGCATCCTTTTCAGAAGCAAAGACGGCCAGTGTCTCTTCTGATTCTTTGATACTCTCATTTCCAAAGGACCTTACACTTCTGGCCTCGCTCTCTTCTCCACAAGCCCCCAGGGCTCACCTGTGTCTCCCCAGAGCAGCATCTTCCTGATAAGGCTGGGGCTGCCCCCCAGGTCTCACTCCATCAGGCTCCCCACCACTAGGCCCCACCACACCCCCTGCCCTTGCCCCTTCCCCACCTGCCTTTCTGGCGAGGGGCCCAGAGCTGGCTCTGTGAGTCTGGGCTGTTTATTTCCGCCCTTAGGTGCACACCGTTGTTTGTAATTGGCTTGTCTCCCAGTTACTCTGTGGGCATGGGGTACAGGGGGTTCATCTCCTCTCCTGTGGATCTCTGGCTCCTGGAGCTTGTGTAGAGCGATTCAAATGTAAGCAGCCACCATCATCCTGTGGGAACTCAGGCCACACTTGAACTTCATGCATGTCCCCGTGAAGTCATCCTGTTGCATGGGGTTCAGCACTCCAGCCTGCCGGGTTCACTGTGAATAGAATTCTCTGGTCTGTCATCCGGTTGGACCCTGCCCACTCTAGGTCATTGGCCGTTTGATGAGTTTCCTATGAGTCACTGATAAAAATGTTGGAAGGACGAGCCCCTTCCCCCATGCTACTAGAGTAATTCCTTCATTTAGGGACATGTCATTATGACGTAGCTTCAAGGGAGAGGTGGAAGTATGATTCTGAAAGCTATCACCAAGAGATTGGGGGGTGGGTGGGATGGTCAGTAACAATCCAGGACATCTGAAGGTTCTGGAGAATGTGTGCTTAGTGGGAAACGTTCTCACCTCCGGCGGTCTGGCTGTAATGAAAACTCAGGGTTTAAGGGCCTTAGGGCTGCCGTCCTGTGGTCTGAGCGGGTCCTTACATGCTAATCAAGTACCAACAGGGCCTCCTCTTCCATGCTGTGTTAGGACTTTTCAGTTTGAAGAACAGTCTGCCAGAGCATGTGAAAATTCTGGGTGGTCCCCAGCAGGTCTGCCTCAGGCTCCTGGCCCCCACTCCTCCCAGCGTGAGCCATGCCTTTTAGCACAACATCCCCAGGGGTATCCCCTCTTCTCTCTCTGGGGTTATTTGCAGCCTCAGAATTTTTCTTTTTGGACTCTCCCATCCCTTGGGACCCAATTCTCTTCCAAACTGCCTCACTCTGAGATCGTGCCTGTCCTTTTTCTGAAATATTTGTAATCTCTTTTCTTAAAGCCAGAGTTGCCCTTCTTGCTATTGTAGGCTCTGTGAAGACTTGGCCTTTTCTTCCCCAAGGCCCCTTCTAATATGGCACTATGGTGTCTATTCACAGGTGCTTCTTGTGCTTTGTTTTCTGTGAGCCTCCAAACAACCTGGCAGCAGGGTGGGGTGGGGAGGCGACAGGTCTGATTTACAAAGGAGGCAGCCTGAGGAGGGCCTAATACAGACCAGGTGTGGCCAGTACCTTCGAAATGGCACCATTTGAATCCCCACTGCCCATCTGCAGGGTGGATCACCTGTCTCCAGATAGTGAGTCAGGGAAGGGGGCGACTTGGGGGTGGGCCTGGGAGACAGAGGGAGTGACAGGGATTGTCAGATAAGGGCCAAGGGCATGCAAGGGTGCGGGGGAGGTGGCCAGGGCCGCGCGTGCCTAGTGACCTGGGTGCCTGGTGGCAGGTGATGTATGAGGACTGTCGCATGGTGAGCCTGACAGCCCCCTACGTGTCAGGCTTCCTGGCCTTCCGAGAGGTGCCCTTCCTGGTGGACTCGGTGCAGCAGCTGCGGGAGAAGGAGCCCCACCTCATGCCCCAGGCAGGTATCTCACTGGGCTGGAGGAAAGGCCCTCCACAGGCCCCGCCCCATTGCAGGGAGAGATCCCATGAGCTTCCTGGAGAAGTGCTTTTGCCTCAAGAGGGATCAGACCTAAAGAGCTGGGCCCCTCCTCTTGCTCTGGGATACCCCAACCTGATGGGCGAGGGGCACTTCAGCTGACCGTGACTTTCCCCTGTGGCTCTTCCAGGTCCTTTTTGTGGATGGAAATGGGGTGCTCCACCACCGAGGTAATCTGCTCCCAAGACTCCCCGAGAGGGCTGTAAGAGAGGGACCAGGAGGGGTGCAGTCCGCCTGCACCAGGCCCCAGGCCCTCTGCCACCAGCCTGGCCTTGCAGCTCCTGGCCTTGCTTTCCTTGTCAAGGTCCCCTAGTAAGGAGCCCCTACTTCTCTTCACCCCTGCCCCTTTCCTGCCTGCCTCCACCGCCTCTGCTGGCCCAGCTCAGGTACCAACATCCAGTTTGGACCTGACACTTCCAGAAGTCTCAGGCCCTGAGCCCAGCTAGCCTGTCCCACTGGCGTCCTGCCCTGTGTCCTAAATAGACCCTTGCCTGAAACCGAACAGGAACAGACAGGTGTGCCTGTTCCCCACTGACACGGGGTAACCCACACCCACCTGGGTGCTGGAACCTTGTCCTGGGGAGAACCACCAAGGGGGAGGGGCTGTCTTACCCTCAGATACAAACCTGGGGGTTGGGCGGCAGAGGGAGTCAGGAAGGGGTGGCATTGTGATTTTAGCCCCTGCCCTGGGAGCCTGTGGGCCCAGAGCCACCCTGGACGCTAGTGCAGGACCAGCAGGCCAGCCCTGGGCCTGGACCCCAGTCACTGCAATCCTTGCCCCCTGGCAGGAGCCCCAAAGTTCTGGGCGAGTTAAGGGCAGAGATGCAGAGGCCTGAAGGTGGCCACAAAGGGGAGGGGAGGATGAAAGATGCCAGAAAATGAAAGAAGCAGGTGAAGCATGTGAGCACACTAATTATAATCAGGCTCCTAATCTTGTCAGAACAGCGGGGAGGCGTCCTCCACCCAGCCTGCCAGCCTGGAAGTCAGGGTAGAGGGCCACGTCCGAGATCACAGTGGGGCTTAGAGCCATGTCCCACAAGTCCTTGCCCACCGACAGGCCTCTGTTCACGTGGAAAAGTTCAGCGAGGCTCTGGTGTGGCCCCCATCCCCACACTGTCTCTAAACTGCTGGGCTCATTGCCTCACCTCCCCAACCTCATCTTCCTCTGCCCCTGCAGGCTTTGGGGTAGCCTGCCACCTTGGTGTCCTCACAGACCTGCCCTGCATCGGGGTGGCCAAGAAACTCCTGCAGGTGGATGGGCTGGAGAACAACGCTCTGCACAAGGAGAAGGTGAGGGGGCCAGAGTCCGCCCCGCTGCAGACCAGCTCCACCTGGGACGCTCTCCTCCCAGCCTGGATTGCTGGCCTGGAGTGAGGAAGACCAGCTTTCTTTGCGTGCCTTGTGTTGCTTGTGGGTGGTGGGTCATCTCGGGAGACTCGGAGCTCTTCTCCCAGCCTCTGGGTGCACACTTGCCTCCTCTCCACCCCTGCCTGTGTGCTGCTGTGGCACCCCACGTGGGGGCAGAGCCTCCAGGTATCGGGGAGCAGGCGTCCAGGGCCTGTACAACACTCTGTACTTTTCCGCCTGCCGTGCCACCCCCATCTGCCTGGGGCATCTCCCTCCTCTGGGACCCCCTCTGGCGAGAGCTGGTGACACACGTGGCTCTCTAGCCTGGATGGCCAACTCTGAACGGGTCAGTTGCATCTGTCTCCTCCTTCCAGCTCCCCCATGCCTGTGTGGAGTGCCTGTTTGTTGAGCTGACAGGGACCCCTGACCCTCCCAGTGGGCCAGTCCCCACCACCACCACTCCAAAAAGTTTGTCAGGTTGAATCAGAAGTGCTCAAATTGGTAGCAGGAGAGAAAGCAGCGGGAAGTAAGTGGCCTCGAGTGGGCTGTGGCCCTGTGTGTGCACCAGCCTGCTGCCTCCACCCTGCAGCACGGGGGCCGGGGCAGGCTGCTGCCTCTTCTCCGCTGCAGGATGGGGAGGAGAGTATCTCGTCAAGGTGAGATGGTGCTGCAGGCCGCGCTTGGACGCAGGCTCCACTCGCGATGGGCCCTTCCATCTCCTTGCCCAGCGGCTGCTCAGGTTTTAAAAGTGAGCAGGCTTGCCTTCAAGCCTTTCACCAAGAAAGGTGTTTTTCCAAGTCTTTTTTCTGTTTTCCAGATACGGCTCCTGAAGGCTGGAGGAGACTCATTTCCTCTGATGGGAGGCTCCGGGACCGTCCTGGGCATGGTGAGTGGCCAGGGGCCTGTGCCCCACCGAGGCAGACCCCTCAGCTGAGGGCCAGAGGGGGCCCGGGGTCAGCAGCCAGGTACATGCGTGCCCCAGAACCCGTCCACCTCTCCCTATCTTCCTGCCCCTCTGGCTGACCCTGCATCTTTATTTCTTCCCCTACCCCACTGTGCTGAGGAGCCCTCTGGGCCCTCACTCGCCCCACCCTGTCCCTAAGACAAACAGCAGGAAGGTGCCCCAAGGGTGCTGCCAGTCTCCCAAGCTCCTGCCCGCCATCCAGGACATGTCAGTCCTCCAGCCCACAGAGCTTGCCCAGTGCCCTGACCTCGCCCTCCCTGTCACAGGCCCTAAAGAGCCACGACCACAGCACCAAGCCCCTCTATGTCTCTGTGGGCCACAAGATGAGCCTGGAGGCAGCCGTGCGCCTGACCCATGGCTGTTGCAAGTTTCGGATCCCGGAGCCTGTGCGCCAGGTGAGTGGGCTGCCAGGTGGGTAGGCTAGCGCACGGCACCTGCTCTTCCTGTACTCCAGGGCTGAAGGTCCACAAGCACCTGTGGGAGAGTCAGTTTGGGCCACACTAGGTTCCGGAGGGGAGGAGAGGGGCCTGGAAGATGCAGAGGCCTGCCCTGCCTGGCCCGGGGTCTGCTGTGCCCCTGCACTCAGCCTTTCAGCCTCTGGCACCCTGGTTCATTGGGAAAATCAGCTGACGTCAGCTCAAATGGCAGAGTGGCCTGCCAGCCCCTGAGGGCCCAAGCTGCCCAGCTGGCCTGGGAGGGAGCGGCCGTCCTCAGCTGGGGGGGCCCTGCAGGGCTGCTGGGCACTGCTGAGGAATACTTGGGCCAGGGATGCAATCAGGAGACTCCAGGGTGTGGCCACGCCAGGCACCCAGCACCTAACTTGGGGCCCAGGGGGATCAGAACTCTGGTGAACGAGTCGGCTCAGCTAACCTCATGCAGGATGCCCTTGGGCCACCTTGGTGGTCTTGGCCATGACAAGGTGCAGAGCAGGTGCAAGTCCCAGGGAAGCCCATGAGGCAGGGATCTGTGAGAAGCTGTCCTCAGGGAGAGGCCTGCTGGAAGAGGAGGAAGGGCAGTCCAGGCCTGAGGACCAGCATTTGCAAAGGCCCTTGGGCAGGAAGGAGTTTGATTCCAGAAACTCAGAGGAACTTGTGGCTGGAGCCCCGGCGGGGGTGAGCGGGTGGAAGCCTGTGTGCATTGCAGGGGGCAGAACTTCAGGTTTACCACAGGGCCTTGGATGTGAGTCGGGAGGGGACATCATCAGATTTGCCTTCCCATCAGGGACTGTACGTCGCCTGCTGCACCGTGTGTCCCTGAGGCCTGTGCTGCGTCAGCTAGAGGCAACCTGGCCTAGGTGCCACAGGCCCGCTCGGTCCTCTCAGCTCAGCACCAGCTGGTGACACCGCAAACCTGAGGGTCCTGGCTCTGCCTCGACCACCCCAAGAGCCCCGTAGCCCCCACCTCGGGGTTTGGGGCCCCCCGGCTGCTGTGTGCAGGGAAGCCTCCAGGTGGCAGCAGCAGCACGCACGCGGCTGTGGCTCTCGGCCCCGCCAGCAGCTCTCGGCTGCGCAGAGTCAAGGCCTCTAGGGTGGTTTCCAGGGTGGACTTGTAAGTGTCCACTTTCTAAGTGTCCACCAGCCTCAGCCTCCTTCCCTCCCCGTACAGGGTTCGTAGGTGCACAAGCCTGTGACATATCCTGGCCCCAGGAAGCCTTTCCTCCCCCATTCCCATCCACCTGTGCGACCCTGTGAGGGGTGGGGTGACGACCCGAGATTTCTCCGCAGGCCCTCAGTGCCAGGGACTCGGCTGAGCTGGTATGGTGGGCAGGTCTCTGTCCCTTCTGAGTCTCGTCTTGCCCCAGAGTGGATGATAGCTGTGTCCTTGCAGGTGGGGGGATGCCCTATAAAGTGCCGTGAACCCCTCAAAGGTGGGCAAGGACTGTGTGTCTGCCCTAGAGAAAAGCCAGACGTCTGCACCCAGGAGCCCACCAACCCCATCGCTTCCAGGAATGAGGTGTGGCACTGTCCAGTGGCACTGGTTATCTCTTGGTCCATCTTCTTCCTTGGCCCACTCACCTGTGTACACTTTGCCCTCCTGACTACTTCTGTAAGCTCTGAGGAGAAGCTGAGAGAGCGACTTAGGGCCTGTTCCGTTGGTCACAGGCCCACTGCCCCCAGCTCCCGGGCCAGGCCGGGCCAGGTTGCTGCAGGGGAAGGCGGGAGGTGCTGCCTCGCGTCTCCGGGGCCTTTCTCCGGGAGCACCGTGCCGCCCACCCTGCCCGCTTGCCCGTTCACTCTGAAGTAGAAACAGTCGGGAGGATTAGCTGTTGTGTCCTGTAGTCACACGGCCCGAAGCGGGGCTGAGCCATCTGAGCCGGGATCAGGGGCCTCCCTGAGGCCAGGCCCCCTGGAACGGGGAGAGCCTGTGGGAGAACCTGAGCCTCAAGGTCCTGGGGGCCCCACTCAGGCCTGATCCCCTCTCCCCAGGGTGTGCCCTGATCCCAGCCTGTGGCCCACAAGCCCCCTTTCATTCCGGTGACTCTGCAGAACTTTCCAGACACTTCTCCAGGGACAGAGGTTGCAGCTGACACTAGCCAGGGAGCCAGATGAACCAAAAGTGAGGACAGACAAGCTGGGCTGAGGACAGCCTTCAGAGAAGAGGGCTTTAGCAGAGAAACTGTTGGCTCAAGCAAAACCTACAAGGACGCACAAGCTATAAACCCACTGAAAGCCAACTGAAACAGGAGCGAGGCACCCAGCCCATTTCCTCAGACCCTTCGGGGACGTGCTGTCAAGCACCCCGACCAGGGGGCCTGACATCCTGGCACCCACGCATGATGGGGCTGCTGCTCCTTGTCCCTAAGGCTGGGCCTCCGTGGGCTTTTCCAGGAGAGGCCACCCTATTGGGTGGGGACTGGTCCAGAGGCCAGCTTGGGACCCCAGCCATCCCCTCTCACTTGAGCCATCCCTTTCTTCAGGCTGACATCCGCTCCCGAGACTACATCCGCAGGACCCTGGGAGTCCAAGAGGCCCCTGCCTTGCGGCTGGAAAGGTGAGTGCTGGGGTGGCTGGGTCATGCCCCCGCGGGGCCACTTCTGGTGGCTGGGCCTCTCTCAGCGGTGGCGCTGTGGCTCAGGCCAGACAGGCATGGCCAGGCAGGGGGCGCAGGGTTCCTGAGGGGACAGGAGAAGAGCCAGCAGAATGCTAGGGGCCAGTGTGGACTCCATGTTCAGTGGAAACTGTCCAGCAACCCCCAAAGCCCACCTCCCACCAGGGCGCCCCCTGCTCACCTTGGTCTATTTATCTGTGAGGCACTGGGGTGTCGTGGTCTCCACAGAAATAGTGAGGGAGTCAGATGGTCCCGGTTCATGCCCTGGCTCTGCACCTGCTGTGTCGTTTATGCTCTCAAAGCCTGTTTCTTCACCTGTGTGGTGTGCACGGTGATTCTCATCCCACTGTGTTGTGGTACAGTCACAGCCAGCAGTGACTGGTTACTTAATCCTAATGGCACTTACCGTGAGACAGGCATGTGATCACTTTGCCAGTGAAGAGACTGAGACAGCGAGGTTTCCGTTGGCGGCTTGGACATCAGGCCCATCCTCTCCCACCAGGAGTCCTTGCAAGCATGACATTTCCTTTGTGTTCCCTTCTCCTCCAAGCCCGTGCTGGCCTGGGCCTGGCTGAGCTGCTTTGAGAACTGTGGGAAGGTGTGGCTGGGACCCCTGAACTCTCCCAGGGGTGGGGACTGGCTGTCGGGATCTGCCTTGCCCTCTGGCCTGGGCTCTCGCACCCCTGAGGATCCAGGTCAACACAGCTTCCAGGGACCACCTGGGGATCGAGGGGGGCTCTGACGTTTGATGCTGTCCTTTCTTGATGTCATTACCAGGAGCAAGAAGGCACAGAAGCCAAAGGCGTGCCCCCAGGGAGTCTCAGAAGAGCCCGCAGGTAAGGACAGGCCCCTCAAAGCCCACAGACGAAACCCCAGGACACACTGGAAAGCCCCAGGCCCAGGTGCCCAGGGGCAGTAGGGCTAAGGCTGGGGCTGGCACTGAGCTGGATGCCAGGAAGACTCTTGGGCCGCCTGTGGCCCTGCTCCAGCTCGTCTGTAGGGACTGGGGGAGCAGCCCCCACAGCAGGTGGGGCACCCCGGCCCGAGGACATGGTGACGCAGAAGGCACAGCCCTGCTTGGATGGACTGGGGTGGCCACCTTTCCATTCCACGGTCATGAGGCCCGGGGGCCTGGAGAGAGCTCAGTGGAAGACAGAGCTCACACGGCAGAGCGCCAGGCCCAGAGAGCACATGACGTTAATTTCTCAGGAGCACAGGAAGGGATTCAGAGTTCATAGGGGATTTTCTGGTGTTTTTTTGTTTTGTTCTGAAAGCGCCCAGGTGGGCTCACAGCTGCCAGACTGCACATACATGCACACCTTCTCCTTGCCCATCTTCTCCTCTGAGTACATGTGCTGCTTTCACTTCGTGTTTGTTTATAAACAAGCACGTCCCTCCCTGCCGACCAGCTACACTGAGCCGCTTCTGCCCTGGCCAGGGAGGGACCAGACTGGGGTGGCTGCTGTCAGGCTTGGTCCCTGGCTGCCCAGCCGGTCTCCAGCCTGCCTGCTGCTGGGACGTGCAGGGCCAGGAGGAGGGGAGAAGAGCAGCGTCTGAGCCTGGAAAAGGCTGAGGGTGGGGGGACATACAGGGGCAGTCCGGGCTGCAGGGGTGGGGTGCCAGACAGAGGGCCGGCACCCGTACCCAAGTAGATGGGTGTTGGGATCTGCTGTCCTGGCCACGGGCCCTGAGGGCGGGCAGCCCACTGTGTTCAAGTGCCAATAGCTCTCCCCTGTTCCTGTCAACCCGATGCACTCCCCCCCTGCCAGCCTCTTCACCCAGAGGCCCAGCCTCAAAACGCGTCTCCGCTGTGGGAGGGCAGCCCTGACTCTGGCCCCCTGCCTGGCCACTCCTCTTGGTGTGAGCTAGAGTCCCCGGGAGGCACACGGCCCCACCCACAGCCCCTGGGTGCCTCACAAGCAGCCCCAGTCCCCCACCTCCTCCCAGCTCATCCCCAGGTTCCCTAAGGACTCTGGAATCTTTGCTGAGGGGAGTGAAGAATCCTCGGAGGCAAGCCTTTCTTGCCGTTTATCCTGCCTCTCAAGAAGGAGCTGCCTGTCATGGTTTGACAGCCTGGGATGGAGGCCCCGGGTCCCAGCGCTCCTTCCACGCCCCGCTCTGGTGTCTCTCCTTTCATTCAGAATGAGAAGGGAGCTCTCTTCCAGGGCCTGGGCTCCTGGAAGAAGCAAAGGGGACAAGTAAGCAAGGCAGCCAGCTATTTGGGGTCAGCTGTCCCCCTTCCCCTCCCACTTAACCCGTGTTCCCAAAACCCTTTGTAAGGCGAGGCCAGGGGCTGCCCCACATGGTAGTAGTAGCCCCTAGTCAGGACATTGCAGTAGGAAGCGGGGCCATTCCAGGGCAGGGGGGCTTTGGGGTACAGAGGGCCTCCTGGGGCCAGGTGGGCTGCTGGGTGCCACCCACATGCTTATGGGCTCCACTGGATGGCCCACTGGGCTCGGCAGCTTCCGGCATGTTCCACAGGTACCTTCAAGGGGCCTCCTTCAGGCAGGAAGGCCTATCCCAGGTTCTGATCTGTGGTCCTCCCCAGGTGTCCTCGCTGGCACATCTTTTTTCTCACCTCAGCTTCTACTGTCCACCCAATCCTGAGACTGAGAAAAACACCTGCTCTTCACAGCCAGTGGTACACAGGGAACCCCAGCTCACCCCACCCTCCCTAGCAGGCCCTGGGCCTTCTGCCCACTCACCCCAGGCTCTGGGATGCTGTGCCTGTTTAGAACCTGCACCTCGGTACCTGCGGCTTTTGGCTCCCCTGTGCCGGCAGTGCCCCAGCTCTCCCTGCCTCTGGACTGAGGCACGGGTCTGTGTCCTGGGAGAGAAGGTGGAATGTGGCATCTGATGGTGCTTCGAGAGGGACCGGTCCTCCCTCTCAGAACCTGTTTTCTTGCGGGGATACAAGCACCTGCTTAGTCCAGTTGGGGGATTGAGTGTGAGGATCCACGTGGAGTCCCTGCCGGCGGTGGCACAGTCCGTTCCCAGTTAATGAAGGATGGGGGGCGTCCAGCACCAGCTGGGCTCCACGCCGAGACATTAGTGGTCAGAGGCAGGGACAGCGTGGAGTCCCGTCTGAGGTGTGCAGGAGCACGGGGCCATGGCGGAACCATCTCCCTGAAATCCCTGATGGTCACTGGGCACAAACAGGCCTGGGCAGGGTCCCACTGGGGGGTCACAGCTGGATTAAGTGCAGCCATAGTCCTGGGGGCTGCCCAAGGACAAGGGAAATAGTGTCACTTGCCTGGGGTCCCAGGCAGCTGCTGCCTCTTTCACACCCCTGCCGAGTACAGGGGTGCTGAGCCACCCCAGATGTGCCCCGAGCCTGGTGCCCAGGACTCTGTGCCAGGGTGGCCCTCAGGAGACTCCGTCCCAGCCTACCACCCACGCAGAGCCTGCCTGGCGCTCCACAACCACTGCCCTCCTAACTTCTTCCAGGTCTCTTCCTGCCCAGAGTTCATCAGGACCAGGGCGTTCGGGGGACTTAGGAGCGCAGGATGGAAGCCAGGCAGAGCTGGCTGGGCCTGACGGCTTTGTACTGACTGGCCTTGGGCAAAGCTTCGAGCCTGTAGTGGGGATCATACCTGTGCTCTCTCCCCGGACAGCTGCAGCCCTGTGTGGAGTGGCCGTGGCACAGAACCTGGCACGCAGTCAGTCCTTTCAAAGAAAGTGACAAGGTTTGGAGAAGTGGGGCCCACAGGGGCCAAGGTTTGATGGTCATCAGTCTGCAAGGCTGTGCTAACTGCACCAATGGGAAGGGAGAAACAGGAAGTAAAGGTCCTCCTTTCCTACCGAGCTCCTTCCACCACCCCAAGCCGCCAGAATGCAGGTTCCGCAAGGGCTGGGCAGGAAGGACCGTGACTCCCCGGCCCCAACTGCACCTTCCCCTTCAACGCCTGCCCCACGCACATGCCAACAGGAGAGCTTCCCATGGTGCCGGGAGGCTCAGGGTGATGTCCGCAGCAGCATCCCCTGGGGACCCATCTCTAAGACAGGCACAGAGATGGCCGAGACCTCCTACTGGGGTGGGACTGGGGCTCTGCTTAATGCCACTGCTTCCTCACTGACCAGAGGAGTCAAGTGGGCCCCCTGGGCTGAGGCATGGACTGCTGTGGGGTCCCTCATCCCCATCCCCTCTACTTCAGTGAGAAGCAGACAGCCTGAGATCAGTTTGCAGACAGCTAAAAACCTGAGTGGTTTTTGTTTGTTTCAAGGTTAAAGTCATGTAACAAGTCACCATTTTAACATCTTTAAGTGTACTGTTAATTGGCTTTTAGTATATTCAGAATCTTGTGCAGGCACACCACTATCTAGTTCCAGAACTTTTTCATCCCGTATCCATTAGCAGTCACTCTCCTCCACCCCTCCCCCCTGCCCCAGCCCCTGGCAACCACTAATGGGCTTCCTGTTTCTGTGGACTTGCTGATTCTGGGTACCTCATAGGAATGGAGTCACACAAAGTATGTGACCTTTATGTCTGGCGTCTCTCCTTAGCATGATGTTTTCAAGGTTCATCTGTGTTGTAACATGGATCAGTACTTTTTTTTATGGCCAAATAATATTCTGTTGTATGGATAGGCCACATTTTGTTTATCCATTCATCTACTGATGAATATTTGGATTATTTGGGGCTATGGTAAATAATGCTGCTATGCGAATCGACGTACAAGTTTTTGTGTGAACTTAAGTTTTTAGTTCTCTTGGGAGTGGAATTTCATGGTAACTCTCTGTTTAACTTTTTGAGGAATAGCCGTACTATTTTCATACTGTTTTCCACGGTGGCTGCACCTTTTTACAACCCCACCAGCAACACAGGGTTCTAAGTTCTCCACATCCTCACCGACACTTGTAATTGTCTGTCTTTTTGATTCTGGCTATGCTAGCGTATGTGAAATGGTATCTCATTGTGGTTTTGATTTGTATTCCCCTAATGACTAATGATGTTGAGCCCCTTTTCATGTGCGTATTGGCTGTTTGTATGTCTTCCTGGGAGAAATGTCCACTCAAATTCTTTGCTATTTTTAAAATTGGGTTGTTTGTCTTTCTGTCATTGAGTTGTACGAGTTCTGTATATGTCCTGGGTACCAGACCCCTTTCAGCTATATAATTTACAAATAGGTTCTCCCATTTTTTGGGTTGTCTTTTCATTTTCTTGATAACGTCCTTTGAATGAAAGTTTTAAAATCTGATGAAATCCAGTTTATCTGTTTTTCACTTGTTGCCTGTGCTTTTGGTGTCATAACGAAGAAACCATTGCCTAATCTGATGTCACAAAGATTTCCTCCTATGTTTTCTTCTAAGAGTTTAATAGTTACAGCTCTTACATTTAGATCTTTGACGCATTTTGAGGTAATTTTTGTATATGGATATTTGGGTCTCTTGCAATTCCATATGAATTTTAGAACCAGCTTGTCCATTTCTGTCCCCAAAATGGCAGTTGGAATTTTGATAGTGATTGCACTGATCAATTCGTAGAGCATTTCTGTCTTTTTTTTTAATAAGTTATTTTAAAAAATAAATTCATTTTATTTATTTATTTTTGGCTGCTTTGGGTCTTCGTTGCTGAGCGTGGGCTTCTCTCTAGTTGCAGCGAGCGGGGGCTACTCTTCGTTGCAGTGCATGGGCTTCTCTTATTGCAGAGCACAGGCTCTAGGTGCACGGGCTTCAGTAGTTGTGGCACACAGGCTCAGTAGTTGTGGCTCATGGGCTCTGGAGCACAGGCTCAGTAGTTGTGGCACACAGCTTAGTTGCTCCACAACATACAGGATCTTCCCGGACCAGGGCTCGAACCCATGTCCCCTGCATTGGCAGGCGGACTCTTAACCACTGCGCCACCAGGGAAGCCCTGAGCATTGCTGTCTTAAAAATATTATGTCTTCAAATCACTGAACACAGGGTCTTTTCACTCATTTAGATCTTCTTTAATTTCCTTCAATGATGTTTTGTAACTTTCATTGTACATGCCCTGTACGTCCTTTGGTAAAATTTATTACTGAGTATTTTATTCTGTTTGATGCTATTGTAAATGGAATTGTTTTATTCATTTTATTTTTCGATTGTTCATTGCTAGTGTATAAAAATACAATTGATTTTTGTATCTGGCAACTTTGCTGTATTCATTTATTAGCTCTAATTGTGTGTGTGTGTGTTCTTTAAGGGTTTTATATATCAGATCATGTCTTATGTGAATATAGTTTCACTTTTATTTCTTCCTTTCCAATCTGAATGCCTTTTATATCTTGTTCTTGCCTGGTTGTCCTGGCTGGAACCTCCAGTGCAATGTTGAATGGAAGTAGGGAGAGTGGACGTCCTTGTCTGGTGCCTGATCTTAGGGGGAAAGCTTCACTAGAGTATGATGTTAGCTGTGGGTTTTCCATAGATGCCCTTGATCAGGTTGAGGAAGAGCCTTCTATTCCTAGTTTCTCTGTGTTTTTATCATGAAAGGATGTTGGATTTATCAAATGCTTTTTCTGCACTTATTGAAATGATCATTTCCCTTCATTCTGTTAATGTGGTGTGTTATATTGATTGACTTTCATATTTTGAGCCACTGTTGAATTTATGGAATAAATCCTTCTCAGTCATGGTGTATAATCCTTTTACTAAGCTGCTGAATTTGATTTCCTAGTATTTTGTTGAGGATTTTTACATCTGTATTCATAAGGTATACTGGTCTGTACTTTTCTTGTGATGTCTTTGTCTGGCTTTGATATGAGGGTAGTACTGGCTTCTTAGAATAGTTAGGAAGTGTTCCCTCCTCTGAGAAGGATTGGTGTTGATTCTTGTTAAACCTTTGGTAAAATCACCTGTGAAGCCAGCTGGCTCTGTGCTTATCTTTGTTGGGAGGGGTTTTGATTACTGATTCACTCTCTTTATTTGTTATAGGTCTATGAAGATTTTCTATTTTCTTCTTCAATCAGTTGGTAGTTTGTGTGTTTCTAGGAATTTGTCCATTTCATCCAGATTATCCAATGTGTTGGCCTACAATTGTTTGTGATATTTTCTATTTCCATAAAGTTGGTAGTAGTGTCTCCACTTTGCTTATTGACTTTAGTGGGTTAGTCTGGCTGTGAGTGGTTTTTCTAAGGAGCCCTCTCCCCACCCCCAAGATGCCACTGTTAGTGCCCCTGGCTTGAGTGGGGAGTGGGAGGGCAGAGTCACCTGCAAGATTCAGAGGGTCACGACTCAACCTACCTCTGCTTTCAAGGGTTTCCAGCTCTTCCCACAAGCCCCAAAGGGTGTAAATCCCACCCCATCAGAAACTAATTATGGCCCCAATAAATCCTGGGCCTGACCTCAGTGGGGGAGGAGGGTTCCAGGAGAACCAGTTGGAGGATAGCAGAGACGTTGTATAACCCTGGGTGGGCTGAGTGGTGGGGTTAAGCCTGGCATGGAAGGCTTGTGGGTAGAGGTGGGAGCGTTTGAACCTTAAAGGGACGAGAGTTTCAGCTACAGCCTGATGGAAGAGAATCTGCAGCAGTGGGCAGTGCCACTGGCCCCTTAGCCCTGTCTACTGGCTACACCAAGGCCGTATCAGAGATAAGATGAAGAGGTAGAGCATGTCAGCAGCTTGCTGGGACCCCTGGCTCACCCCAGGGTGGTGGGTGTGGCTATAGCCCTGAGCATCTCGGAGGGATGGACCATGCTGGGAGTTCATGTGGAGGGGTTGGGGAGGCTGGGGGAGTGCAGAAGCAACTAGAAGGGGCTGAGGTGGTGCCTGGGGACCTACTGGCTGGGGTCATTCATGGGAGAGCGGGAAAGCAGTGGGATTGGGAATGGGGAGGGGGCTTGGGGGTGGCATGTCCTGCCCACCTCTACCCCCCACCCCCAGAGGCTCTACCCTGCAGAAGGCTACACGGGAGCCCTAAGTGCAGTGGTGTCTGGGCTTCTTCTCACAGAACCTTAAAAATAGGGCCAAGATGATATCCATCTTCACAGATCACAGCCCACCCCAGAACCAAGAATAAATCTCGAAACACTCAATAATTCAAGTTGGATCCAAATAGATTTTTCTGTTAGCCTGGCAGCCTCTGTGCCCTTTCCCTGGGTCCCCAGGGGCTGAGCCTGAGATGCTCCCACGAGGTGGTGGGCTGGCCTGACCATTGCAGGTCACACCCAGGCCCCTCAGGTCACCCGCCTCCAGGACCCCAGTATGCCCACGCTCCCCTCACCTGGAGCAGTCAGGAATAGAGGACACCCAGGGCTGGGAGTCCTTTATGATCAGGTCGAGGAGGCCCAGCCATGTTCCTAGCTGTCCCAAGGATACCTCCCTTGCCCCCCTACTTTCTGATCACAGGCATTGGCCTGTTTGAGCTTGGGTCTGAGCCAGGCTTCTTGGCCCCTTTGACCACACCTCCCCTCCCCTCTTAGGCTCCTGGGGTCTCAACTCTCCAAGGCTCAAGGGCCAGCCTGGGCTCCAGGGGAGCAAATCCCCCCACTTAGGCCCCAGTCACTGGTGCACACACACCCCTCAGGGTCTGCATTCCTGCCTCCTCCTGGAAGGGTCCCTAAAGGGGCTTCACCTCAGGCTCTGTGGCCTGGCGTGAACAGCTGGGGACAAGGAAGCAGGGCCAAGCTTCCCGCCCAAGGCCTCTGCACTTGTTGGGGGTGGGGGGCTCCTCATTGGTCTGGCCCACACACTGCAGGTTTGGCCCAGCCCCAGCAGTCCCTGTTGCACTGCCCTGGCCAGGCCTGAGTGGAGTTTTACCAAATTATTAATTAAAGACACAGGCGTGCGGCAGCTCTGACATCCAAATGAATAACACACTGGGTAATTAGGAGAGGTGTCAGGGAAATGAGGGAGCATGGCCCGCTATCCCCAATTCACCTCCCTGGGAAGCAGGAGCAACTTCTCCGTTTCCTACCACGATGGGCGACACTGGAGGCGGGGTAGGGAGTGCAGGCCAGAAGGGCCAGGGCACAGCTGTTGCTTGTGGACAGGGCTGGGTCCTCCCCAGTCTGGTTGCTCTCCACCCAACCGGGAGAAGACCTGAGAACAGGGCAGGGAAGGCGGGAGGTGGGCTAATGGAAGAAGGATGCAGTCCCAAGACAGATAGGCAAGCCGACCTGGAGCGACTAAGAAAGATACTGGAGGAGACCGCTGGAGGCCCGTGGCGGGGCAGGGGAGGAAGGATCCAGACCCGACTCCAGCACACGGGGGGTCCTGCCCTGGAAGAGGAGACAGCTCCCTAGGCCCTTCCTTGGGGCTGCAGGGGCCTGATAGAGAGCTGGGAGTAGAGAGCAGGCTGGAGTAGTTTTGTCTTTTAGTTATTACTTAAATTGCACTGGTGTTTTGGTGTTCATTTCTTTTTTTTAATCAAGGTTATAAACGTACTTAGTTTAAATAGTCAAATAGTTCTATAAGACTTGTAATGAAAACCCAGTAGCTCCTTATCCACCCACCCCTCTCCTCTCCTGACTTCCCCTGCTCAGAGGCAAAATTTTGTTATTTTAGTTTTCTTTGGTGTGGGGGTTTTTCATATTTACTTCTCAATAACATGCTAATGCTGCCTTTCTTTTTTTTCTTTTTCTGTTTTTTTAGATTTAGAAATTATCCATTGACTTTCTGCCATGGAGGTTGAGAGTTTGTTCCCTCTCACGTAGCCTCTTATACACTTTCCTTCCACCCATCTTCTCATTTTCATTGAATCAGAATTCAGTGCCTGCGTTATTCTTTCTTTGCATGTACTGTTCGTAGCTGAGTAATGTAATGTAATTACATCTCCTTTTTTGTACAACCTCTTGTTTTTCCTGCACTTGATAATTGCCTCATGTTTTGGATTTGGTTTATTTTCTGTGTATCCATTACTTATTCCCAAACCCTGCAATGGAAATATAAATCTCTTTTTGGTACATTCAAAGCATCAGGCCATCTTGAATTTATTTTTTTCTTGGAGCCTGTGGTAGCCAGCTTCCAAGATGGCCTCCTGGGGCTGGTGTAGCCCTATGGCCACACTGAACAAGGTCCGTCTGTGTGACCAATGGAGGTGCAAAAGTGAGAGTGTGTCATTTCTGATACTAGGCCTAAAACACATTGGGACTTTTGTCTTGATGGTGCCCCCTCCCTCTCTCTTCCCCCCCTCATCATTCACTTTGAGAGAAGTCAGCTGCTGTGTTATAAACTGCTCTGTGAAGTCCACGTGGCAGAGAACTGAGCCCACCTGCCCGTCACCGTGTGAGGGAGCCATCTTGGAAGTGCACCCTCCAGCCCTGCTCAAACCTTCAGATGCCCCCAGCCCTGGCTGTCATCTGACTGCAGCCTCATGAGAGACCCTGGGACAGAACCAGCTAGCCAGTCTGCTTCCAGGTTCCTATCCCTCAGAAACTGTGAGATAATAGACCTTTGTTCTGGAATAATACTTTTATGCAGCAAAACATAACTAATACAGAGCCACTCTTCCCGTGCCCACCTGTCTTGGTTGTCTTGTATACCTGGTTCACATCCGTCTCCAGGGACCTCTCTCCACCCTCGTTTTGCTCCTGCTCCTTGTTATAATGGTATGCGTCATCTAGTGTCTTCTTGAGAACTACAGCCCTACCCTAGCCCCACCGTAGAAACTGGGGAGACCTTGGAAAGGGGCTTTTTTAAGTACCCAGAAGAGTCCTTGTTTCTAAGGCACAAGGACACCACAACATCTTTCAGGAGTCTGTCAATAGCCTCAAGATGAGCCACATTGTTCTGTGTCTCCCAGTTGGGTGGGAAATCTGTTCCCTCCTCTGGGCCTGCAGTGCTGTGTGGGGCAAGGCCACCGCTGTCCACGGTGCTGAACTCAACGCGGTCATGTCGGCCTCGGGTGCCAGCCCCAGATGCTGGGTGGCCTCGGCTCTAGCTTTCCTCTTCTTCCACCCAGATCCCCTCTGTCTAGGCCTCGCCTTTCTGCACTAGGCTGTCTTCCTGCTCAGGGCTCCTTCTCGCTCTTGTAAGCAGACCCCACATGGGCTCTGCAGACAGGCTTGAATCCTGAAGTAAGAGCCTGTAGGTGTTTGAGCTGAGAACTCTCCAGATTACATGTGACAGAAGCAAACTTAAACCACCTTAAGCAAATAATAGGGGCTTGTTAGTTCACTCCAGGGCAGAGCTGGCTATGAGTGGCCTGGCTGCAACACACGTCTACCTTCTCCCTCTGTGCCGTTCCCAGGGGGCCTCCCCTCTGGGTGCTGGATGGCTGGCAGCAGCCCCAGGCTTACTTTCTCCCCTGTGGTGTTCCCAGGCAAAGTGCAGCCTCTGTGCTAAAGGCTCCATCAAAAGCCCCAGGCCCTGGGTTCTGGATGGACTGTGATCACTGCTTAATTTTATCACTGTGGCTGGAGGGGAGGGGGGACCACGTGTCCAGCCTGGAGCCAGGGAGTGGAGTCAGCCACAGCCCATGTCATGGAGGGGCGTTCCTCAGTGGACAGACCACTGTCACCAGAAGAAGGCACACCTGGTTGGGGAAACTGAGGGGAGGGGACTCCAGGCTCTCTGAGGATGCTCTGTTCCCAAGGCCCTAAGAAAGCACCGTCTCTTCCCAGCAGTGCCCCATCTTGTCTCCGGGCAATTCTCTTCCCATACCAGCAGGGAATGGCATGATTAAGGCTCCATTATTAACTTGCCAATCTTGTTTCTGGGGCACAGATGCTGACGGCTTAGGGGACCCAGTTGGCATATAACGAGGTCTCTGTGACAAATTACTTGGGTGTCAGTTAACTATCTAGAGAAATGTCAAGCGGGATCTGTCATGCTGGTGGTGAGGGACAGCCAATTAACCCGGAGTGGTTAATCCAATCCACGCAATAGCCTGCCTCAGCCTCCGGCAGGGCTGGGAATGAGGAAGAAGGCCTAGGGTGTGGGGTAGGCGGGGCCTGGCCTCCATCTCCCTGGGACACACTTCTGCAGTCACACTGGGGTACTCAGCACATGGCTCTTGCCTTGCAACCTGACTCTGTCCATTCTTTCATTCATTCCACAGCCACCTGCTGGGTTAGGCCTGAACTGGTCACTGCTGGTCAGGGGGTGGGACAGTGCTGGGGAAGGACAAATGTGCAGACAGGTGTCCATGACTTGCGTGGTCTCCACAGGATCCAATATGGATAAGAGTATCCTCAGGGAAGGGTAAACTCTATAAAGGGTTGAGGGCAAGGCAGGGAGGTGAAGGAGGAGTGGCCAGGTCCTGGGTGGCAGTCAGGTGGAGGGCACCCAGGACAACGCAGACACAGAACAGTACCCCGGTCCCAGTGCTCGGAGCCTTTGGCAATCAACTGGCAGACCTGAGCACAATCCAGCTACCCGACCCTGAGCCATAAGACTTGGAGACAGTTTCTTCAAACTTTTCTAAGCCTGTTTTCTCACCTGTAAAATGGGGCTAAAAACCCCCAGTTCCCAGGAATGTTGTGAGAGCGAATGGGGCCCTGTGTAGACATGCCTGGCCCAGCACAGATGCTGGCTGAATTTGGATCCCCCTCCTCCTCCCTGCAGGTGAAGCCTTGGTCCCCAGCTCACTAGTGGGAGGCTCAGATGGAGCACGTGCTGGGGAGAGGCACAGGATGAGGCGCGCAGCCTGGGAGGAGAGGGGCATCCTGGAGGGGTGGTGTGGGCTGGCCAGCGGGGGCAGGGTTCAGGGACTCTAGCTACCCCACACGGTCACACCATGCCATTTGGGTTTTTCTTGTTTTCAGGAAAGCACACTGGTCACCTGGAGGTGGGTCCCTCTGGTGAGGACCAGTGACCATGCTCTGATCCTACCCTCTTCCCATGCCCCTGCCCGCACCATCCCCCCACCTGGCCCTCCCCTCTGGTAGTGGTGACCCCCCCACCCCACCCTGTGGTAGCCCCCACCCCATGTCTGCTCGGCAGGTGATTGGCAGCTGCCACTTCCCAGCCCCCCAGCTACAGCGCCTCATGCTTATTCATGACACTGACATATGGCACCTCCGTGGGGGGGGGATCGGAGGGAGCTGCCAATTGTGATAGTGCAGCGTGTCCCCATTCGAGCCCTGCTGAAGGAAAACAAACGCAAGATGTGAGGGGAGCAGAGGCGGCCTGGGGGCGTGCGTGTGTGTGCCTGCGCTTGCCTGCACCGCGGGGGCGCTGGGAGGAGGGGAGGAAAACAAAGGGTGAAGGTGGGGGAGAAAGGGAGGCTGTAGGGCTTGGAAGTGAGCTTTGGTTGTCATGGCTTCTGCTGTCTCAGTTAACAGGGTCCTCAGAGGCCAAGCTGTCCATCCCTCTGCCCCAGGCAGGCTGGCTCACACCAGCCTAAGACCCCTTTCACCTCTCTCCCCCTCACCTCTCAACATGGGACACTGGGCTAGAAGCCATGAACAAGATAAGTGCTCAGCAGCCAGCAGCCCCATTTGCAGATCATTGAAATGTTCTAATTCTTTCCAGAATCAGACAAATTTAGCTAATGTCAAGCCAGAGTCCATAGGGCTCCAGACTTAGCCAATTTATTTTCCTGTTTTTATTGAGGATGGAAAAGTATGTGCACTGCCCCCCAGCAGTTCCCCTCCCCCAGGCTGGTCTGGCCCTCCAGTGCTCTGCTGGCCACCCAGAGGCTACAAAGCTCTGTTCCTTGGCTGGGGAGGGCAGAGCAGAGACAAAGGCCGAGCTCTTGGGGTCCTCAGCCAGCCCCTCCTCCTGGACCCAGGGCTGGAGGCTGCTGCCATGGAAACGAGGCTCTTTGCCAACTGGCCACGTGCATCCTGGAAACAGTAGGTGATTCCAGGAGCCAGTGGGTCCAGGAACTGTGACCACCCCCCAGGAGGCCCAGCCCTAGGGTCCCTTGACCCTGCTCTGCCATCTACCCCCATTGGTTGTAAGAACTCAGGGGAGAGAGAGAAGCTTGCTGAGGGAGCCTGGGATGAGGCTGGGGCCAAGATAGAGTGAGGAGCCCCATGAGGCCCAGCCGAGGGTCCCACACTTGTACAGGAGCTGGATGCTCTGAACCGTCTTCCACAAGCCTTCACACGTGCTTTGTGCAGTGGCTGACCCTGTGGGGTCTGTCCATAGAGTCCACCAACCCCCTCACTTTAGGCCTTCCCCAGGGAGTCAGGGAGCTGTAGAAGCCTGTCCCCCAAGGGTGCAGCCTGCTAGAGAGCTGCCCATCCAGCAACTCCCCACCAGGACACTCTGATTCCAGCCTTGGACACCCTGGTCCCCAGCCCTGGTAGGCTGTCTGGGTGGCCTGACCCCCTCCTGGCCCAGCCTTGGATGAGGGGCCCCTGCCCCAGCCGAGTGTCACGTGAGCCCTGTGCCTGGCTGGCATACTCTCGTCCGGCAGGCGCAGGGCCGCTGCGCTTCAGGCACCGCTGTACATAGAGGCATCTGCTGTTCACTGTCTCCGGGCAGATGGGCTGCCAGTGAGCTAAGTGTGTGCGGGGGAAGGGGTGCCATAGGAACCCCTTCCCGCGGTAGCATGGGGGCGGGAGAGGCAGGCGCCTGCCTAGGGAGAGCGGGGAGCACACAAAAGGGAGGGGCTAGGATCGCATGGGCTCCCCGTTTGGGGTGAGGCCTGTGGTGCTGGTTCCTGGGCAAGGAAATCCCAGCAGGACCGCCGAGGGGAAGGGAAGCCTGGAAGCACTGGCCGAGGCAGGGATCCTCCTGTCACCACTGGCTGGGTAGCCTTGGGCAGGTCCCTTCCTCTCAGGGTCTGAGGGAATGAGTTTGGATTGTCTTCAGGATGCCTTCCAGTTCCTAAACCCTGAGCTTCAGCAGGATGGGGGCATCCTGCCATCTGAGGGACCTCCTGTGTGGCAGGGGAGGGGGGGATGACACACCAGCACTGTCTGCTGTGGCTCCCAGAGAGGTTAGGGTAGTGCTGTGTGAGGTTAGGGTAGTGCTGTGTGTCAGGTGAGGTCACTCTGCTGATCACTCTGCAGAGTGGGACTCAGCGCTGGCTTTTGCAGCCCTGCCTGGCCGCAACGGGAACCACGCAGTGTGGGTCCCGGCGGGTGATGGGGGCAGGATGCCGGCTGAGGTGGGAGCCCTGCCCTGATACAGACCTGGCTGCCCCAAAGCCCAGCCTGCTGGACCTGGACCTGGACCTGGGGCCCATGAAGGGGGAAGTGTGGGAAAGTCGACAAGGAAACAGCCCAAGACCACCGACAGCCTCAGAAACGCACCCATGGGGCAGCAGGAGGGCCTGGGGCAGGGGTTGGGGAGGCCCACTGGACAAACCCCAGAATCCTGCTCTGGGAAAACCTAAAGGTTCCTCATTCATAATGACGGTGAGCAGAGCCACTGGGGCCTGGCTCAGCACCCCCTCGTGTGCCAGATGCCACCCTGAGCACTTGGCACCGTGGCCTTCAGTAATCAGCCCAGTAGTGGGGGAGGCAGCCATTACCCCACTAGACAGAGGTGGAGACTGAGGCTTTGAAAGATTACGTGGCTGGCAGAGGCCTGTGGGCCAGTTGGTGGCTGAGCTGGGAATGGAGCCTGAGGCCAGCTGGCTGCACAGCCCTGATGGTCAGCTCGACCCCCTGGGCACCCTGCTGCTAGGTGCCTTGACCCTCCACAGCTCCAGAAGCCCAGGGGAGGGTGCCAGGTGCCTGGTGTCCCCTCCTCCTTCCTCCGTCCCTGGGAGGCCCCCACCCCACCCCTGCAGCCGCCTCCACCTGCCTGGCTGCAGTGACTCAGCTCAGCTGTTCCTCAGCCACTCTGCTTGCTGGTGCTTGCCTTTCTTCTTCTTTTCCAACATGTGACATTGCCACTGTGCTGTGGCACAGTGACTGCCTCTGCCCAGGACTGTCCGTGGTGGCCCCAGCTTGAGGTGGCCAAGGTGGCCAGATGGCCGGGCCTCACCCCCAGACTCTGGTCATGGGCAGAGAGACTGTCACCTCCAGAGCGGGCACAGTCCTCACCTTAGTTCCGCCTGACTTGGGCACAGTGCCAGGGGACACCTGTCCAAAGTCACCCTTCGCAGCTGCCTCAAGGACCTGTGTCCTTGACGTTGTAGGTTGGGCATCAAGAGGCCAGAAACCCTTCTAGGGAGGGTGACCTGGAGGGGATGGCCTGAGCCCCACTTTTCAAGAAAGGGGTATGAAATGGAGTATGAAATGGAGAGAGGTGTCCTGGAGAAGACTGGGGCAGGGGCATTGCCCATTGCCAAGGCGGGGGGTGGGGGGGTAAGTTACACGAAGAAGGAAGGGCTTTCCCACAGTGAAGGAAGAGCTTTCCCTCAATGAAGACTCCCTGATACTTGGGACTGTCAGTGAATTCGCTGTTTTGTTAGGTGGTGAATTCCCTGTTCCTAGGAAGATTGAAGCTGTGACATGGACAGCATTCTTCACGGGGTTGAGCCCAGTGTGGTGGAGTTGGTGGGAAGAACATTAAAAGCTGGAGTTAGACGTTTCAGGTTTGAGTCTCAGGTTTGTGTAAACTCAGGCAAGTCATTAAACCTCTCAGAGCCTCAGTCTCCTCTTCTGTAAAATGGGATTAGTATCTCCTTGACAGGCAGTATTGAGGATCCGAAGAGACAATGTAGGATAAAGCGCAATGTAAACTGCAGAGTGCACACAGATGTTTTTATATTCTGGTTCTGACCCATGCATCTTGCATCTTGAAGGTTCTCCATCTCTGAGAGCATTTTCTGCCAAAGATGGGGATGAGCCCCATCAGAAGAAATGGCCCAAACTCCAACAGAGAATTTGGGGAAGAGGAAAGGAAGCGCTTTGGGAGGTAGGAAGTCAAAAGATGAAGGGATTGTGGGACCCACCCTTCCCCTTGGGCAGGAGGGGCAGGGCAGCTTCTCCTGCCTCCTGGATTTGGAGATCTTGGGGGTCTGAGGTGCATGGGGGCCTGGGAGCCCTCAAGGAGATGGGGTGTTCATGATGCCTGGCCTTGGGGAAAAGACAATGATGGGGATACGGGAGGTGGTGGAAAGCTCTGTCTGGGCAGCCACAAGCTGACTTGGGGTTTGAGTAGCAAAAGGAGATTCGACAGCCCCATGGATGCTGGGCTTGGGCAGCTGGTTTCTCCTGCCCGAACGTCCCTTTCCACCTCACCTCTTCCTCTTCTCCCTTGCCGCCTTCTCAGTGCCCATTTCTCATGCCTCTTGGAGTGGTTGAATGGCTGGGGGCCCAAAGATGGAATCCTAGAACCTCAGAACGTGACCATACTTAGAATAGAGTCTTTGCAGATATAACCAAGTTCAGGATCTTGAGATGAGATCATCCTGGATTAGAGTGGGTCCTAAATCCAGTGTCAGGTGTCAGAAGAGAAAAGCAGAGGGAGATTTGAGACTTTGACCAAAGAGACGACTGTGTGAAGTTGGAGGCAGAGACTGGAGTGGTGCGCCCACCAGCCAAGGAACACGAAAGATGGCCAGCAGCCACTGGAGGCTGGGAGAGAGGCCTGGGATGGTTTCTCCCTCAGAGCGCAGCAGCTGCTGGGAGTTTGGGCTCTGTGAACTAAAAGGAGTTCTGGGGTGGCTGCTACCTTGTTGGTGTTCTCTGACTCCCTTGCAGTTAGAGTGGGGGAATGTGACCTGGGCTCCGCCAACCAAGATTCACCTGAACAGACTGACTCAGAAGCAGCCAACACCAGAAAGCAGATCCCCCAGCATCTCTTTTCTAGCAACGGTGGGGGTGGAAGGTCCTGGCTTCTGGGCAGCAGTGTCCTATCACGCGTGGGCTGCTGGGTCTGTGCCCAGTGGTGGAGGCCGTGTGTTTGGGGCCTTGCTCCTGGGCGTGTGGCCACTGAACAGAAACTTTCTTTGCCATTAAGCTAGCCAGAGTGTGTCCTGCTGGTTCTGAGTGGTATAAGGGGTAAGGAGACCTCTGTCCATGGGGCAGGGAGGTCATGCCCCAGAGAGAAGCTCCTAGAAGCCCTTCTCCTGCTAATCCTGGCTGGATGAGAGTTGAACTCTGCCCCAGGGACTTGTGGGAGTGGAGCTGGCCAAGAGGTCCGTGGGGGTCAGGAGGAGGACACAGCCTGGACTGGAAGCACTGCGGTCAGGACAGGGTGGCCCCCACTTTCCCCACAGCTTTTCCCTGGGCCTGGCACCCACTCTCCCCCCCTCCATCCCTCCTCAGGGCCCCTGTCCTCCCTCCCTCTGTCCTCCTTCTCTCCCCTACACCCTTCTTGGAAATGAAGTCATCTAGAAAAATAATCAAAAAATAGAAAGGAAAAAAAAAGCTAAGAAAATGGGATTTTTTTTCCCCTTCAAACATTTGGTAAGACACCTCCCACACGGATGAGTGTCCACCGGGGCCTGTTTTTGTCCGAGGGAGACTCGGGCTTGAATGCCTTGGGTGGTGTAAGCCAAGTGGGCCTCCCGACTCGCCACCGTGGGGGTCCACGCTGGGCCTCTTCCTGCAGACCGGCCAGGGTCAGTCCCTGAAGCCTGAGACCCCAGGTGATGCCTTCAGCAGAAGGCCCACGAGCCCCTGAGGCAGAGGCAGGGTGGGGAGGGAGGACAGGAAGGTTCAAGTTCAGGGGGGAATATTAGCTCCTAAGTGAGGTCTCTGCCTCCAGTCTCTCCCGTCTTCCCACCGCACCAGCCCACGCCTTGCCTTGCTGCAGAGTGCTCGTTTGTTTATTTATAATTTAAACTCATCCTGCTTCTAAGAAAGCTCAAGTCACTTGCTAAAAAGCTGCTTCCGCGAGCTGGGTCGCGCTCCCTCAGCCTTGGGCTCAAAGTCCATGGACACTATCCCGTTGCTCAGCCTGCCTCCCAGAGCCCCCCGGCCCTGGCCCCCAAGGCAGCCTGTCCCACCACTCAGTGTGCATCCGGCTTTCAGACACACCCTTCCAGGGCAGCTTGCTGGGGTGACCGGGCCTGGGGTGCCCCCTCCCATCTTGGAACCAGCCCCTTCCTCCCTGGCCCCTGTGGAGGGACCTGGAAACGTCTGTACCTCTCTTCTGCCCCTCGGCCGTCTGTTCTGTCACAGTCACCTGGTACAGGCTGCTCCTTTTGCCCCCAGCTGGACTCGCCCGGCCCTTGAAGGGGTGTGACTGAGTCATGTCACTGTTGACAACGATGGATGATACGGTGGTGAAGGTGGAGGCTCCCCTCTGCGTCTGGAATGGCATTAGGCCTGGAGTGCCATGTCTCTCGGGCATAGGTTCCCATGGTTGATGTAAAGGAAGGGAAGGGCCTGTGGGGGAAGGCTTGGCAAGGGAGAGCCTGCAGAGTAGGGCAGGGGTCACCCTGATGGTTTCGTCTGAACCCCAGGTAGAAGCCAAAGATGCCATTTTCTCATCAGGATCCAGTGACCAAGTGCGACTCCATCCACCAGGGAGGGGCAGGGCACCCACCACAGTGAGGACCCACATTGCTGCACTTGGCGTCCTCATTCCAAACTTCCCAGCCCAGCTGGGCCTCAGGACTTCTTGCTTCCTGCAGGAGGGTCACCTTGATCCTGGGTCTCCCTTCCCTCAGCCTTGCATCTTTGGGCTCACTTTTCCATCTCGTGGCAAACCAAGCAAGCGTTGGCACTGCCCTGGCTCCTTCTCAGATCCGTGCCATCCCGGGCCAGATAAGGGGCTTACCAGGACAACTGGCAAACAGCACTTCATTTCTCCAATCCCCAGTTCCTCCTCTGTAAAATGGAGCTAATGACACCGACCTCAGCCCTGCAAACAAGATAAAGCCCACTGATAAAGCCCCTGCAAACAAGATAAAGCCCACTCCGTCCCCTCTGAGAGCCTCAGTTTTCCCATCTGTAAAATGAAGCCCTCTCTCATGCTGTAGACCCAACTCCTGCAGAGCAGGCTGGATGCCTCTGCCAGCTGGAGGGCGCATCATGGGCAAGGGGCGGGGGCTGCCCTCCTCTCCTACTATTTGCGGGTTCAAGATCCCACTGGCCTGGCATCATCAGTTGTAACCAGTGTCCCTCCCTCCCTCCCTCAGCCTGAGCGGACACCACCCGGCAGAAGGATCCCTGACAAGGAGGGCCCTCAGGGGTTGCCCTCAGTAAGCCTCAGTGGAAGGGGCAATGCCAGGCGGGCCATGCCAGGAATGCTCGGCCACTTGGTGATCACAGTAGAGTATGGCCTTCCCCTGGTTCCGGCTCTCCTCCTTGCCACTGCGTTCCATGGAGCCACAGATGCCATGGCTGCGGGGGCTGAGATAGACCAGATGTCCGTTCCAGGCCACCATGCCCCATGCCAGAAGGACAGTGCAGCATGGCCCCGTGCTGACACAGCCCTGGAACCCTAGACTTTGGAGCTGAGAGGGAGGCAGGAGCAGGAGGGCGGGTGGAGAGGAGCCAGGTGGCTCCTCTCCTGAAGGAAACGCCTTTGAGCCACAGACTGGCCCAGGAGCATCTGGCTGCCAGGGTGGCCTGTGCCCTGCTCCCCACAAGGCTGGTGGCATATGGCTGCCCTGGCTCACCCAGCCACACACCATGCAAAGAGCTCCTCTCCCAGTGTCCACACCCACAGGGAAGCCAGTTGTCTGGACACTTGGATGCAATTCTGGGCAGCCCTGGATGCTTGTCTGGCATCCCGCTTGAGAAGCAGCATTGGGCCCTGGGAAGAGCACAGCCTTCCCAGCCACAAAGAGCTGGATCCCAGGAATCGCATCAGCACAGAGTAGACAACCAGTGATTGTCATCCACAGTGCACACTTCATGCCAGAAAGGCCTCCGGGGACCACCAGGAGGAATTCCAGAGGCCCCACTCTGGACGCCGAGCCCACCCTCCTTAACGCTGTGCCTCACACGCCCAGCCTCAGCACTGCCCTCCGCATGGTGGTAATCACTCTCCTCTGTCCCTCCCACTAGACTGAGAGCCTTGAGGGCAGCAACAGACTTTCTCACCCAGTTCAGCACCCAGCAGAGTGCCAGGCACGTGGGAGGGGCTGCTGGCACCAGCCAGCGACATCTGGAGCCCAGAGGATTCTGAGCTGAGGATGACCGTGTTTGGAGGATAGGGCTCCCTGAGACGCCTTGGGCCTCCTGCAGGAATGGGAGGCTACTCTGGGAGTGAGATATTGAAAGTAAGGCACTTGGCATGTGGGCAGTCAGCCAGTCCTGGCCGGTTCTCCTTCCAGAGAGGGTGACCCAAGGGATTCACCACCCTTCTTGGGAAGGAAAAGAAGACCCCTCTTCCACCTGCTCAGTCTGCAATGCTGAGTACCTGCTCTGGTCTAACAAGACAAACTCTTGGCCATGGAGCTTTCAGACAACATATAAGTACATTATCAACTCTGTTGGATGGTGATAAGACCTACGGAGAAAAATCGGGGCAGGGAGTATGGGGGCTGTGGGGTGTAACTTTTAAGCAGGTGGGTCACCTCACTAAAGAGGCAAGCATCCTGCTAATGTCTTGGGGAGGCGTGTCCCAGGCAGGACTAGCAAGTCCAAAGGCGGGGTCGGGGGAGGGGCGGGGTATGGAGCAAGGTCAGTCAAGAGTCGAGCAGTCAGCGAGGCTGAAGTGGGGGAGCAGGGAGGGGGTGGCAAACGGGGCAGGGCCTTGACTCTTGAGGGAAGCATGGCACCACAAGATGACACGGACTGAAGGGCGGAGGTGGGAGACCCGGCGAGAGGTTGGGCAGTATTCTAGACGACTAAAGGTGGCCCAGACCAGGATGGTCGCAGCGGAGGAGAGAGAAGGTTCCTGTTCTGGGCACATTTCGGTGGCACAGCCAGCAGGGTCGGCTACCACACGGTACGCGGGAGGAGAGTCCAGGTGGTAGCCTAGGCCGGAAGCCCTGCCCCACGCTCCCTTGGCCCGCACCGACCGGAAGCCGCGAGGCCGAGCTCTCGCGGGAGCACCTCCCGGGCCCCGCCTCTGCGCTCCGCCAATCGCCGCGCGCTTGAGGGCGTTGCCGTGGCAACCCCGCCCGGCGTTTGGGTCCCGAGGTTCTGTCCCAGAGTGTGGCCTCTGGGCCTCGGTACCCAGGTCTGCGTGTGGTCTGGGTCCTGCCGTTCCCGCGCTCGGTGTCACGGGCGTCGTCCTCCCCAGGGCGCCCTCTCAGGAGGGTTCGGGAGCAGGAGACCGCAGAAAGCCCAGTAGACCCTTTTAACGTTGTCCGAACATTTTACACCCACTGTCCCGGAAGTTGAGGAGCCAAGGCCGACACCCACGCCTCCTGGAGGGCTACCCCGCCTCCCTCGGACACCACCCACCCCGGAACATGCTCGCCACCCCTTGCGCCCCCGTTTCCTCGCGGAGGAGCGGGTCGTAGGGAGAGAATGCCCCTAGGCTGCAGACTCTCTGAGGACGGGGACCCCGGCCCAACGCATCGATTGTCTAAGGAAGGAGGAATGAAAACACGAGTATGAAGTAGTGTGAACTTGAGAGGGAGTCGTTGTTTTAGGTTCGCCCAGAAATCCAACTCAAAGGAAAGTTACTGCAACTGTGGAAGAGCACAGTTGGCTGGAGAACTTGGTTTAAATATAAATAAATAAAATTTAAATTACATAACCAACACGTTTGGTGTAAAACACGAAAGTATAAAAATCCTTGATCCCATCGCAAGATAAACCACTGTTGACACTTCAGAATATTTTCTTCTAGTCTTTTTTCTCAATATATTGCATACACATTTTTTTTCAGATAAAATGTATGCATGTGCTGCAGTGCCCCATGGGCCCTTATGTGTGAACGGGAATGGAGGCTCCTGATGTGATTGAAGGGTTTTCCCTCCCCAGTATCCCAGTTTCTCCCCCAACACACATGCAACACTCAAGGGCACACACGTGCATGGATGTAGCTGATACCAGTGTAGCTTCTAGTTCCCAGAACCCCACCTTCCAAATGCAGAGGGGGTCCTGGGGGTGACAGCAAGCTCTCCATGCTCCATGTTTGTTTCTACAGTCCCAAGTTCTCTCCACCTTCTTCTAGGTTAGGGGCGCTGGGGTGGGAGACAGGGTCAAGATGAGGCTTGAGGAACCCACCAATCCAGGTGAGGGAGGGAAATTCAAGCAAGCAGGCCTAACAGAGGGCTCCACCTTCCAGCCGTGAGAGGGTCCTGGGAGAAATAGGGAGAAGCAGCCAGGTCAGATGGGGAGGCAGCAAGGGGCCCAATACAAACACTTTGCTTCTGCCGTCCCTGGGGACCACTGGGCATGCTGTTGGACCAATAACCAAAGGAGGACCACACACACACAACACACGGTTTCACCAGACAAGGGGACGTGTTGTAGCCTGGCACCTTGGAAGAAGCCCCCCAGCTAGCCAACCCTCCCGAGCACAAGTTGGAAGCAATGTGTATATGCACTGGGGCAGGGGAGGCAGGTACACCTCCTCATCTGAGCTTCTTTCCTAACCTGGGGGCCAGTTATTCACAAGTCTGACCCCTTAGCCCTCCTGGCTGAGCACACACAGAGTCATGGGAATGACGTCACCATCCATCCAGACCGAAACATCAGACATCTGTGTAGAACCTTATGTCCTTGGCTCCTTGGTACCTGCAGGTGTGGATTGATTTTGTCTTTTCCACAAACTCTTTTTTTTTTTTTTCCTTTGGCCGCTCTTTAGTTCCCTGACCAGGGATCGACCCAGGCCCTTGACAGTGAAAGCGTGGAGTCTTAACCGATGGACCGTGGGGGAATTCCCTCCACAAACTCTGTCTTAAAGGGTGTCTTGAATGTGGTGGCCCCTCTGCTCAGAAAGGGGGTGGGTAGGCGCCTCTGCACTGTCCACGAGGATGCTTGTCTCCCTGGCTGCCTAGAGCTGATGCAAACAGCCCTGTGTAGCTCACTGCAGCTGAATTCTTATCTCAGAAGCCCCTTAGAAAGTGGTTCTGGGACACAAAGGCCATCTGTGTGCTCTCATCCTCCCTCCTTCCTGCGCTGGAGGCAGAAGGAGTGACCTCCCCCACCGAGTAGCCACAGGGAATGCTGCTCCAGATGCGCTCCAGACAGAGCCTCCTGATGGGTCTTCCAGAACATTTCTTTCAAAAATTGCAGCACACTTCTCTGCTTAAAACCATCCAGTGGCTTCCCGTATGATTCAGAGTAAAACCCACAGTTCTTTCCATGGTGTATGAAATGTCAGTTACCTTCCATCCAAGGACCCCCAGGAACACAACTGCAGTGGAATGGAGTGAGGGCAATAGCACACTGTGGGGAGCTGGGGCGGGGGTGTCCGTAGGAGGTGTTAGGAAGGACTCTGGAGACGGGCTTGTGCTGGGGAAACTGGGGCTGGGGTGAAGGCCGTCGGGAAGCAGGGTTGATGCCACAATCAAGTATCTTAATAATTTGTGTCTAGAAGGCAGGAGAACAGAGCAAAGCTTAGGCTGAAATGGGTAAACCCATGCCAATCCTCAAGGAAAGGGGACCAGGGCCCATTTTTAGGTCTGGACAGTGTCCACGTTCTGTGTTCAGATATGACTGCAGAGGCCTCTTGTCTCTGTCTCCATCCATCTCAGTCACAGAGTGGCTGTGTCTGATGACAGTGACATTGGGTTTGTTTTTTTTAGATTATTTGTTTATTTTATTTTTGGCTGCGTCGGGTGTTAGTTGCAGCATGCAGGATCTTCGTTGCTGTGCATGGGCTTCTCTCTAGTCGTGGCATGCGGGTTTTCTCTTCTCTAGTTGTGGCGCGCAGGCCCCAGGGCTCCTGGGCTCTGTAGTTGTGGCGCGCAGGTTCCAGAGCGTGTGGGCTCTGTAGTTTGCAGCACGCAGGCTCTCTATTTTAGGCGCGCGAGCTCAGTAGTTGTGATGTGAGGGCTTAGTTGCCCTGCAGCATGTGACATTTAGTTCCCTGACCCAGGGATCGAACCTGCATCCCCTGTATTGTAAGGCAGATTCTTTACCACTGGACCACCAGGGAAGTCCTGACAGTGACACTGTTGAGTCATGCAATTGTCAGCACAACACCGAGGCCGGGTGTTTTTCTCCTTTTCAAGCCCCTGTGTGACCTGACCAGCCCCCCAACCCCTGCCCGCCTCCAGCTCTGTGCTTTCCTGCCATGTTGCTGCCCCTTCAGGCCCTCTGCCCAGTCCCTCTGCCCAGGAACCCTTCCCTGCCCCACCTCACTCTCTGTCCCTTTATCCTGCTTTGGGCTCTCACCATCGCCTTCCCTTCTGCTAAGTGAATCCTCCATCCTCTGGTCCCTCCTCATCTCTTGCTCCTCTCCCCAGGCCGCCACCTAATCCACAACAGGGAGAGTCTGGTCACGTGCCAGGATGTCACAGTACTGGGGTCAGGGGATGGTTCTCGGGGGCAGCTCTTGTCCTCCCAAAGCGCTCGGGCGTTTTCCGGGGTTGGTGACCCCACTCTGCACTGCTGTCTCTGCTGCAGCACTTAAGAGACCCAAGCCGGCTGTGATGGGTGTGACGTGCAGAGGCAGTTTTGACCAGATGGCTTCTCAGCCTCCCCTTTCTACTGCCAGATGCCAAGGGGCCAACAGCCTGGTGACCCTGAACCCTAAAGTGCAGAGAAACTGGAACTCAGAGGCTCTGCCCGAAGCCAGTCTGGCTCTTTCTGCTGGAGGTGGGGACCCCACGCTAGCCAGGGTCGGCCACTGATGTTCCCAGCCCCCCAGCCTTGGGGCCTCCCATTCCTTTGCTCTTAAAACAGAAGGACGTTAGCCCCTCCATTCATTTCTTGGGCAGCCATAATAGGATACCACAGACAGGGGAGCTTCAAACAATAGAAATGTATTTCCTCACAGTCTGGAGGCCAGAAGTCTGATATCATGGTGTCAGCAGGTTGGTTCCTTCTGGAGGCTCTGAGAGAGAATCTGTTCCAGGCCCCTCCCCAGCTTCTGGTGGCTGCTGGCGATCCTTGGCATCCTTGGCTAGTAGACACATCATCCAGTCTCTGCTCTGTCTTCACATGACCTTCTCCCTGTGTCCCTGTGTCTTTGATCAAATTTCCCAGTCTTTGAATTAGGGCCCCCTCTAATCCAGTAGGATTGCATCTTAACTTGATGACACCTGCAAAGACCCTATTTCCAAATAAAGTCACATTCACAGGTTCTGGGTGGATATGAATTTTGGGGGGACACTACTTACCCCAGTACAGCCCCCATCCATATAAAGTGGAAAACCCAGAGTCCCATGAGGATCCCCACGTTTCTCTGGGTTATCTGCCTTCACGTTCCCTGCTTCTGCTGCACACTTGATGGCGGGGTGGGGGGGTCTACACTGGACACCACCCAACTTCTTCATTTGTGCAAAGCATCGTTCACATGGGCCCTTCTGGGAGCAGACATTCACTGGTGTTTGGGGTGATGGAGCAACTCATTACAGATGACAACACAGGCATTTCTGGCCAACTGGGCTTTCCCCCTTTGACCTTTCTCCACCCCGTCACGTCTTTTCTCTCCCCAGTTCTCTGTTCTGCAGATTCTCACCTCTTCTCTCCCAGGATGTCTGTGAAAACCACAGTCCCTTTTGCTGCTGGGCAAGCAGCTCCCTTCACCTTTTCCTTCCTGCCTCAACCCCTGCAGGCAGGGGAGAGGGTGAGTTCCCCTTCCAGACTAACAAAAGCCATTGGTGTATTTTCCTAAACTGAGTCAAGCCAGCCTGTGACATGTACCAGCTCCCCTGGTGCATGAAAGCAGTTGGCTCTTATTTCAAAGAGCGTTTCTGGTTTTTTTCTTCTTTGTACATCTGCGCCAACATTCTGTGATTCTTAGAGAACCAGAATTCTGAAGAGTAAAGCCCAGAGCCAAGAATGTTCAATCCAGAAGGGGCTTCTAGGAGGAAGGAAACAGACACGACTTCTGCCCACTGGGGTTCTGAGTTGGGGAGACTCGGAGCTGTGCAGACCAGCCGGGCGCAGCTGGCACTGCCAAGGGAACACAGGTGCAATGAGACAGGATCACAAGGAGGACTAATTTGCACCGGGCGGGGGATCAAAGATAAGTAGGATTTAGTCTAGCAAATTATTTCTTGGATATGACACCAAAAACACAGTGCAGAGGCGGCTTTGACTAAAAAATAGCTAAGTTGGACTTCATCAAAATTAAAAACTTTTGTGTATCAAAGGGTACTATTGAGAGAGTGAAAGGACACCCCACAGTATGGGAGAAAATATTCACAAGTCATATATCCAATAAGGGATTAATATCCAGAATATACAAAGAACTTCTATAACTCAACAACAAAAAACCAAGCACCCGATTTTAAAATGGCCAAAGGGTTCAAAAGGACATTTTGCAAAAGAAGATACACAAATAGCCATAAGCACATGAAAATCAGTATATCAGGGACTTCCCTGGTGGTGCAGTGGTTAAGAATCCACCTGCCAATGCAGGGGCCTGCCCCAGAAAGATCCCACATGCCGCGGAGCAACTAAGCCCATGTGCCACAATTACTGAACCTGTGCTCTAGAGCCCACGAGCCACAACTACTGAGCCCATGTGCCACAGCTACTGCAGCCCGCGTGCCTAGAGCCTGTGCTCTACAGCAAAGAGAAGCCACCACAATGAGAAGCCCGCGCACCGCAACGAAGAGTAGCCCCCGCTCACCGCAACTAGAGAAAGCCCGCACACAGCAACAAAGACCCAGTACAGCCAATAAATAAATAAATAAATAAATTTATTTTTAAAAATCAGTATGTCACTAACATTGTATGATATCACTAATCATTAGGGAAATGCAAATCAAACCCATGTAAGATAGCACCTCACACTCATTAGGGTAGCTACCATCAAGTAACAACAGCAGAAATAACAAATATGGGTGGAGACGTTGGAACCTAGTACGCTGTTGGTAGGAATGTAAAATGGTGCAGCCACTGTAGAAAACTGTGGCAGTTCCTCAACACCTATACATAGAATTACCATATGATTCTACTCCTAGGTATATACACAAAAGGATTGAAAGTAAGGACTAAAACAGATACTTGCACACCCATATTCTTAGCAACACTATTCACAAAAAGGTGGAAACAACTCAAGTGTCCATCAACAGGTGAATGGATAAATAAATGTGGTCTATCCATACAGTGGAATATTATTCAGCCATAAAGGAATGGCATTCTGACACAAGCTACAAGATGGAGGAACCTTGAAAACATTATGCTAAGTGAAAGAAACTTGACACAAAAGGACAAATACTGAATGATTCACTTATATGAGGTCCCTAGGATAGGTAAATTTTTTTTTTTTTTTTTTTTTTGGCGGTACGCGGGCCTCTCACTGTTGTGGCCTCTCCCGTTGCGGAGCAACAGGCTCCGGACGCGCAAGCTCAGCGGCCATGGCTCACGGGCCCAGCCGCTCTGCAGCATGTGGGATCTTCCCGGACCGGGGCACGAACCCGGGTCCCCTGCATCGGCAGGCGGACTCTCAACCACTGCGCCACCAGGGAAGCCCTAAGATAGGTAAATTTTGAGATACAGAAAGTAGATTAGAGGTTCCCAGGGGTTGGAGGAGAGGGGAGGGCGTTAAATGTTTAATGGGGACAGAGTTTGTGTTTGGGGTGAAGAAAAATTTTTAGAAATAGTGGTGATACTTGCACAACATTATGAATGTAATCAATACCAATGAATTTACACTTAAAATGGTTAAAATGGTACATTGTATGTTATATATACTTACCACAATTTTTTAAAACTAGTAATGTAATATACCAAGAGCCATTGAGCTGTACACTTTAAATGGGTAAATTTTATGGTATGTGAACTATATCTTAATGAAGGTATTAAAAATGAGGGGAGCCCTCCCCCCATGCAAGTTCCATGCAAAGACCCGGAAGTTTTAGGCAGGGGCTTGATGCACTGGAGACACTGGCGGGCCTGAGGCCTCCCAAGGACGCGGCAGGAGCAGGGGCGTCTCTCCAGCCCTCCCTCCCTGCACCCAGCCCTGCCCGCTGCCTCTAGCACCTTCTCTGCAGGCTGGTTCTGTGCTGAGCACACAGCCTCCCCTCAGAAGCCAATTTTCCGCATAGCGAAAATGTTTTCTCTGTGTCCACTTTAGCAGATGGCCCCCCACCTTGGCCTGAATTGAGAAGCGCAGAAATCAAACAGCGGACAGACAGCTTCCTTAGCAATGCCTTATAGGCACACAAGCATGCAAGCTCACACCCGCCCTCCTCCCCCTCCCCCATCCTCCGGCACCATTTGCCTTCGGTGTTTCTAAGCCTGAAGCTGGCCCATGTGCCTGAGCTGAGCCGCCTTCTTCCGCCCCTCAGACCACCCACCGGTCACCTGGCCCCAGGTACTTGCTCATGGTAGGTGCTCAGGAAACAAGTCCTCGATAAGTGAATGAATGCATGAATGTACGTTTTTCTTTATTTCTCTTTTTTTTAAACTGGAATATAGTCGATGTACAATATTGTATAAGTTACAGTTGTACGATATAGTGATTCACATTTTTTAAAGGTTATACTCTATTTATAGTTATTATCAAATATTGGCTGTATTCCCTGTGCTGTACAATATATCCTTGTAGCTTATTTTGTACATAGTAGTTTGTACCTCTTAATCCCCTACCCCACGTTTGCCCCTCCCCCTTCCCTCTCCCCACAGGTAACCACTAGTTTGTTCTCTCTCTTTTTTTAAAAAATATTTATTTATTTATTTGGCTGTGCCAGGTCTTAGTTGCGGCACGTGGAATCTTTTAGTTGTGGAATCTTTTAGTTGTGGCATGAGGGATCTTTAGTTGCGGCATGCGGGCTCTTAGTTACAGCATGTGGGATCCAGTTTCCTGACCAGGGATTGAAGCTGGGCCCCCTCTACTGGGAGCATGGAGTCTTAGCCACTGGACCACCAGGGAAGTTCCTAGTTTGTTTTTTATATCTGTGAGTCTGCTTCTTTTTTGTTATATTCACTAGTTTATTGTATTTTTTAGATTCCACATATAAGTGATATCATAGAGAATTTGTCTTTCTCACTTCACTTGGCATAATGCCCTCCAGGTCCACCCATGTTGTTGCAAATGGCAAAATTTCATTCTTTTTTTATGGCTGAGTAGTATACATATACATTTATATACATGCCACATCTACTTTATCCATTCATCTGTTGATGGACACTTAGGCTACTTCCGTGTCTTGTCTTGGCAATTGTATATAATGCTGCTATGAACATTGGGGTGCACGTATCTTTTCGAATTAGTGTTTTTGGTTTTTTTTGGATATATACTGGGAGTGGAATTGCTGGGTCATATGGTAGTTCTATTTTTAGTTTTTTGAGAGACCTCCATACTGTTTTCCACAGTGGCTGCACCAATTCACTTTCCTACCAACAGTGTATGAGGGTTCCCTTTTCTCCACATCTCGTCAACATTTGTTATTTGTGTCCTTTTTGATGACAGCCATTCTGACAGGTGTGAGATGATATCTCATTGCAGTTTTGATTTGCATTTCCCTGATGATTAGCAGTGTTGAACATCTTGTCATGTGTCTGTTGGCCATCTGCATGTGCTCTTTGGAAAAATGTCTGTTTGGGTCTTCTGCCCTTTTTTTTTTTTTTCGTCACACGGCATGTGGGATCTTAGTTCCCTGACCAGGGATCAAACCCATGCCCCCTGCAGTGGAAGTGCAGAGTCTTAACCACTGGACCACTAGGGAAGTCCCTTCTGCCCATTTTTCATTCAGGTTGTTTGTGTTTTTGATGCTGAGTTGGATAAGCTGTCTGCATATTTTGGATATTAACCTCTTATTGGTCATACCATTTGCAAATAATTTCTCCCCTTCAGTAGATTGTCTTTTCATTTTGTTGATGATTTCCTTTGCTGTGCAAAAGCTTTTAAGTTAAATTAGGTCCCATTTGTTTATTTTTTTTTTTTTTTTTTTTTTTTATTTTTTTTTTTTTTTCGGTATGCGGGCCTCTCACTGTTGTGGCCTCCCCCGTTGCGGAGCACAGGCTCCGGACGCGCAGGCTCAGCGGCCATGGCTCACGGGCCCAGCCGCTCCGCGGCATATGGGATCCTCCCAGACCGGGGCACGAACCCGTATCCCCTGCATCGGCAGGCGGACTCTCAACCACTTGCGCCACCAGGGAGGCCCCCATTTGTTTATTTTTGCCTTTATTTCCTTTGCCTTAGGAGACAGATCCAAAAAAATATTGCTACAATTTGTGTCAAAGAATGTTCTGCCTGTGTTTTCCTCTAGGAGTTTTATGGTTTCTGGTCTTACATTTAGGTCTGTAATACATTTTGAGTTTATTTTTGTATATGGTGTTAGAGAACGTTCTAATTTTATTCTTTTACATGTAGCTGTCCAGTTTTCCCAGCACCACTTATTGAAGAGACTGTCTTTTCTCCATTGTATGTTCCTGTCTCCTTTGTCATAGATTAATTGACCATAAGTGTTTATTTCTGGGCTTTCTATCCTGTTCCATTGATTTGTATGGCTGTTTTTGTGCCAGTACCATTCTGTTTTGATTACTGTAACTTTGTAGTATAATCTGAAGTCAGGGAGTGTAATTCCTGCATCTCTGTTCTTCTTTCTCAAGATTGTTTTGGTTATTTAGGATCTTTTGTGTTACCATACAAATTTTAAAATTGTTTTTTCTAGTTCTGTGAAAAATGCCATTGGTAACTTGATGGCGATTGCATTGAATCTGTAGATTGCCTTGGGTAGTATGATCATTTTAACAATATTGATTCTTCCAATCCAAGAACATGGTATATCTTTCCATCTCGTTATGTTATTTTCAGTTTCTTTCATCAGTGTCTTATAGTTTTCTGAGTACAGGTCTTTTACCTCCTTAGGTAAGTTTACTCCTAGGTATCTTATTCTTTTTTTTTTTTTTTTTTTTAATTTTTGGCTGCGTTTGGTCTTCATTGCTGTGCGCAGGCATTCTCTAGTTGCGGCAAGCGGGGGCTACTCTTCGTTGTGGTGCGTGGGCTTCTCATCGCAGTGTCTTGTCTTGTTGCAGAGCATGGGCTCTAGGCATGCGGGCTTCAGTAGTTGTGGCATGAGGGCTCGATAGTTGTGGCTTACAGGCTCTAAAGCGCAGGCTCAGTAGTTGTGGCACACGGGCTTAGTTGCTCCACGGCATGTGGGATCTTCCCGGACCAGGGATCAAACCTGTGTCCCCTGCATTGGCAGGCGGATTCTTAACCACTGAGCCGCCAGGGAAGTCCCCTAGGTATCTTATTCTTTTTGATGCAGTGGTAAATGAATTGTTTTCTTAATTTCTCTTTCTAATAGTTCGTTGTTAGTGTATACAAATGCAACAGATTTCTGTATATAAATTTTGTATTCTACTAGTTTACTGTATTCATTGATGAGCTCTAGTAGTTTTCCAGTGTCATCTTTAGGATTTTCTATGTGTAGTATCATGTCATCTGCAAACAGTGACAGTTTTACTTCTTCTTTTCCAATTTGGACTCCTTTTATTTCTTTTTCTACTCTGATTGCTGTGGCTAGGGCTTCCAATGCTATGTTGAATAAAAGTGATGAGAGGGAATTCCCTGGCAGTCCAGTGGTTAGAGCTCTGTGCTCTCACTGCTGAGGGCCCAGGTTCAATCCCTGGTCAGGGAACTAAGATCCCACAAGCCACATGGCTTGCCCCCCACCAAAAAAAAGTGATGAGAGTGGGCATCTTTGTCTTGTTCCTGATCTTAGAGGAAATGCTTTCAACTTTTCACTGTTGAGTATGATGTTGGCTGTGGGTTTGTCATCCATGGCCTTTATTATGTTGAGGTATGTTCCATCTATGCCCGCTTTCTGGAGTTTTTTTTTTTTAATCATAAATACGTGTTGCATTTTGTCAGAAAGCTTCTTCTGCATCTATCTAGATGATCATATGGTTTGTATTCTTCAATTTGTTAATGTGGTGTATCATATTGATGGATTTGCTGATATTGAAAAATCTTGCATCCCTGGGATAAATCCCACTTGATCATGGTGTAAGATCCTTATAATGTATTGTTGGATTTGGTTTGCTAATACTTTGTTGAGAATTTTTACATCTATGTTCACCAGTAATATTGGTCTGTAGTTTTCTTTTTTTGTGATATATTTGTCTGTTATTTGGTATCAGGGTGATGCTGGCCTCATAGAATGAGTTCAGAAGTGTTTCTTCCTTTGCAATTTTTTGGAATAATTTGAGAAGGATAGGTGTTAACCCTGGGTTTAGTGCCTGCGTACTAATGATCAGAGCCAGGTCCCAGAGTCTGGTTGCCGGGCTCAGGGATCCCAGAGCTGGTGTCACATCACTGTTGGGGTGGGGGGGTGGTTCTTG